>NC_135233.1:538791752-539097781 GCF_051348905.1 Ranitomeya variabilis
ATATGAGTACTTTTTTCAATTAGTTTTGATTTTTACATAAATATGTGTATTTATTGTCAGAATATTTTTTGACAATTTTTATTTGATGTTTATAATTTTATTTAAAAAATAGCTTTTTTGCTTTTCTGCTCTATGGGACTTCAACTATCACTTCTCTGATCACTGCTCCAATGGCCTTGCAATACACTAGAGCTGTCAGTGTGACACTGGCAGAACATGTGGTATTAGACTTTGCACCAGGAATGGTCAAAAAGGGTACCGTAGCTGGAAATTAAAAAGAAAAACAGTCCTAGTGCAGGTCTACCATGGTTTGCCTTGTCAATTGTGAGCTGTGACACTCACCTACTCACTTTGTACGGCTTGCACAACGCTGATGATCGAGAGAGAAGTCTGTAGTCTTTATTGTAGGCTGCATCCGCTGACTCACAGGCCAGCTAGCCTGGGGATCAAGGAATGAGAGTGCAATCTCATACTTTAGTTGGCAGGGCTATTAGGACAAGGAGCAGGTCCCAGTAATCACGACCGTTTAAATGCTGCGACCATGCAACTACTATTGATGCAGCATTTAGTTGGTTTAACTGGCTGTTACAGCAGGAACTCGGCCATCACTTAAAGAGGTGTCCATTACTTTTACATTGATGGCATATCCTTAGCATACGTCATCAATGTCTGACCAGTCAGAGTCTGACACCCGGCAGTCCCACCGATCAGATATTATTGGATACGGGTCCTGCTAGCCGAAACTACTCACTTGCCGAGCTGCTCTGCCTACTTGTAGTGGCTGCCGCAGGTGTAAGAGAATGGTCAGCAATAATATATTGAACGCCATGATGTGAAAAGTTAGAAACCAACTGATTCTGCCTCTAAAAAGCTAATAAGATGTACTCCTGATAGTCCTTGACAGATTGGAGACACAAGATGAGATCATAGCCATTAGCAGGTTTATTTGGCATACACACAGGTTAATTGGATCAGCTGCAGGGCAATGAGATAATAGATACATGGTAATATATGGTCATAAATAAGTCTATTTGTTGAAGTGATATTGGAAAATAGATCTATATAGTTGTCAATATATTGGGAATTATGGAACAGGGCCAAGGGCTGTGATGTGATTAATGGCAGTGGCTAAGAGGGACATGGAGATTTACAGGTTCTAATGAAGTTTGGGGTAAAAATCCTTAAGGTCATTACATTTAACCATTGTATGCTTTGTTCTTGAATATACATTTTTCTTCGCAGTATGAGGTTATCATGTATACGCCCTGTTGCCGCAATGTGCTTTCTTTCTCTGTACAGGGTCGACCATTTATATGGAAATGGTTGGTGATATCAACTTCCTGTTTGTGGAATATTAGTATATGGGAGAGGGGAACTTTTCAAGATGGGTAGTGACCATGGCGGCCATTTTGAAGTTTGCTATTTTGGATCTAACTTTTCCAATGGGAAGAGGGCCATGTGACATCAAACATATTGAGAATTTCACAATAAAAACAACGGTGTGCTTGGTTTTAACATTACTTTTTTCTTTCATGAGTTATTTAAAATTTTATGACCACTTGTAAAAAGTGTTAAAAGTGCGTCACATTGTGTTAGATAAATACTCACCCCCTCCTGGCGCAGTCTCTGCACGTCCCTGCTTCTCCGATGGTCTCCGTCAGCTTGTTCCAGTGTTCAGCGGTCACATGGTAGCACTCATTAAAGTAATGAATATGCGCTCCACACCTATGGGAGTGAAGTCGCGTCCATACCCATTACTTTAATGAGCGATACCACGTGACAGCTCAACACAGGAAGAGCTGCTGGCGCCAGAGATCATCTGAGAAGCAGGGACGTGCAGAGACCGCGCCAAGAGGGGGTGAGTATGAGGTGACAGCCACCACTCCTGCTGCTCTCCCTCCTCCGCCGACCCCCTGGGACAATGACTCGAGTATAAGCCGAGAGGGGCACTTTCAGCCTAAAAAAATGGGCTGAAAATCTCAGCTTATACTCGAGTATATACACTATCTGGTATAAAAAATATACATACATTTCATGAGTATTTTGTGTATGAAAGCACATGCAGTATTAATTTTGAATTTTGGATAAGTGAAGAATGAGCCACGTTTAGTCCAACTGAAAAACCTAAGGTAAAACGCCTACAGTAAAAAATTATTTACCTTGGATTTGACCATTTTGGCAATGTTTTCTTTTAGAGATCCCTCAACAGATGTTAGTTTTGCGCCAATTGTGCTGCCAAGTTGTCCGGTGACTGGGTCCAGACTCTTACTGATGCCTTTTAAAACAAATAGAAGTTTACTTTAAATACACAAACATACACCGTCACACAATAATCATGTTAAGTTGAAAAAAAAGCTATTAAGAGTTGAGTTGAACATTACATTTTTTAAAACTGAATGACAGTCGTGTCACACATTTGTACCATATTTTGTAGATGATGTTATCAAACTTAAAGGGGTGTTCCCATCTGTAAGATTCTATGCCAAGGTGTAGTGGAAGTAAAAATAATATTAGAAAAAAACTCCAATTAGAAATGAAGTATAGTTCTTATGATTCACTTTATCGCTTAGCCAATGTGGGGCAGTAACTTACATATTCATGGTTATGACCACTAACAACTGTCACTATAAGTGTGGCCCTAATCATGGATACACTAGAACTGTAACTGCAATGCTTTACATGGGGTAATCAACATAGCGTATCAGAAGAACTATACTACATTTCTAATTGGAGGTATTTACTATTAAATACCTTTCTCCTGACTTACTGTGCTCTAATACTACAAGTTCCATGATGCATTGCACTCGCCTGTAACTCTGCACCTGGCACACCCACTCCAAAATACACCCCAACCCCTCCCTCCTCTCCCCCCCTCTATCTTCAAAAAGATTTGTGATGTCATTTCTGTCCAACCGCCTCTTTTACATTTGTCCAACCCACACTCCATTACACACAGATAGATGGATAGATAGATAGATAGATAGATAGATAGATAACAAAAAGATAGATAGATGAATACATACAGATATATCTATGTCTATTTCTATATACATGTCCATATCCATGTTTCTAAACCCCTTCACCCCTGGAGCTTTTTTGTTTTCGTTTATCGCTCCCCTTCTTTGCAGAGCCATAATTTTTCCGGCAATATGGCCATGTGAGGGCTTATTTTTTGCGGGACAAATTCTACTTTTGAACGACACCACTGGTTTTACCATGTCATGTAACAGGAAATGTGAAAAAAATTCAAAGTGCAATAAAATTGCAAAAAAGTGCAAATCCCACACTTGTTTTTTGCTTGGCTTTTTTGCTAGGTTCACTAAATGCTAAGGCTGTGTGCACACATTGCAGATTTGATCTTGTGATTTTCCGCTTTTCCGTGTTCGTTTTTCACTCCCCTCCTTCCCAGAGCCATATAGCTTTTTTTATTTTTCCGTCAATATGGCCATGTAAGGCCTTATTTTTTGTGGGACGAGTTTTACTTTTGAATGGCATCATTGGTTTTACCATGTCATGTATGAGAAAACGGAAAAAAAAATTCCAAGTGCGGTTAAATTTAACAAAAAGTGCAATCCCACACTTGTTTTTTTATTTGGCTTTTTTGCTATGTTCACTAAATGACAAGCCATTTTCATTCTCCAGGTCATTACGAGTTCATAGACATCAAACATGGCTAGGTTCTTTTTTTATCAAAGTGGTGAAAAAAAAATCCCAAACTTTGCTTAAATAAAAAAAAGTGTCATTTTCCGATACCAGTAGCATCAACATTTTTCGTGATCTCAGGTCGGGTGAGGGCTTATTTTTTGCGAGCCGAGCTGACAATCTTAATGATACAATTTTGGTGCAGATAAGTTCTTTTGATCGCGCGTTATTGCATTTTGATGCAATGTCGCG
This sequence comes from Ranitomeya variabilis, assembly GCF_051348905.1. Taxonomy (NCBI): domain Eukaryota; kingdom Metazoa; phylum Chordata; class Amphibia; order Anura; family Dendrobatidae; genus Ranitomeya; species Ranitomeya variabilis. The sequence goes on from NC_135233.1 coordinate 538,795,647, forward strand.
GCGACAAAAAAAAAAAACGTAATCTGGGTGTTTCAAATTTTTATCTTACTACGCCGTTTAGCGATCAGGTTATTCCTTTTTTTATTGATAGACCGGGAGATTCTGAACGTGACGGTACCAAATACCGTATTATACTCGAGTATAAGCCGACCCCCCTAATTTTGCCACAAAAAACTGGGAAAACTTATTGACTCGAGTATAAGCCTAGGGTGGAAAATGCAGCAGCTACCGGTGAATTTCAAAATTAAAAATAGATGCTCCATACTGTTCATTATGGTCCCATAGATGCTCCACATAAAGCTGTGCCACATATAATGCTCTGCACTGTTCATTATGGCCCCATAGATGCTCCACATAAAGCTGTTCCATATATAATGCTCTGCACCGTTCAGTATAGCCCCGTAGACGCTCCACATAAAGCTGCCCCATATATAATGCTCTGCACAGTTCATTATGGCCCCATAGATGCTCCATAGAAAGCTGTGCCATATACAATGCTCTGCACCTTTGATTATGGCCCCATAGATGCTCCATAGAAAGCTGTGCCATATAAAATGCTCTGCACCTTTGATTATGGCCCCATAGATAGCTGTGCCATATACAATGCTCTGCACCTTTGATTATGGCCCCATAGATGCTCCATAGAAAGCTGTGCCATATACAATGCTCTGCACCTTTGATTATGGCCCCATAGATAGCTGTGCCATATACAACGCCCTGCACCTTTGATTATGGCCCCATAGATAGCTGTGCCATATATAATGCCCTGCACCTTTGATTATGGCCCCATAGATAGCTGTGCCATATATAATGCTCTGCACCTTTGATTATGGCCCCATAGATGCTCCACATAAAGCTGTGCCATATATATAATGCTCTGCACCGTTGCCCCATAGATAATCCACATAAATCTGTGCAATATACAATGCTGCTGCTGCTGCTGCAATAAAAAAAAAAACAAAACACACATACTCACCTCTCTTGCTTGCAGCTCCTCAGCGTCCCGTCCCGGCGTCTCTCTGCACGGACTGTTCAGGCAGAGGGCGGCGCACACACTATATGCGTCATAGCGCCCTCTGAACTGAATAGCCAGAACAAGAGGACGCGAAGACAGAGCGGCGCCCGGCGTGTGGAACGCGGACATGTAACTATGAGATGCTTACCTGCTCCCGGCGTCCCTGGCTCCTTCTCCCGGACAGCTGGTCTCCGGGTGCCGCAGCCTCTTCCTCTGTCAGCGGTCACCGTTACCGCTGATTAGAGGAATGAATTTGCGGCTCCACCCCTATGGGAGTGGAGTCCATATTCATTTCTCTAATGAGAGGTACCATGTGACCGCTGAACAGGGTAAGAGCTGCGGCACCGAAGACTGTGGGACGGGCAGGGGGAGCGCCGGGACTAGGTGAGTATGTGACACGCTCTCTCCCCCTCACCCGCCAACCGTGACTCGAGTATAAGCCGAGAGGGGCACTTTCAGCCCCAAAATTTGGGCTGAAAATCTCGGCTTATACTCGAGTATATACGGTATGTGTAAATTTGATTTTTTTTTATGGTTTTATTTTGAATGGGGTGAAAGGGGGGTAACATAGTAACATAGTTATTAAGGTTGAAGGAAGACTTTCAGTCCATCTAGTTCAACCCATAGCCTAACCTAACATGCCCTAACATTTTGATCCAGAGGAAGGCAAAAAAACCCTTTATGTGGCAAAAAGTAAGCTCCACATTTGGGTAAAAAAATTCCTTCCCGACTCCACATACGGCAATTAGACTAGTTCCCTGGATCAACACCCTTTCAAGGAATCTAGTATATATAACCTATAACATTATACTTTTCAACAAAGGCATCCAGTCCCCTCTTAAATTTAAGTAATGAATCACTCATTACATCATACGGCAGAGAGTTCCATAGTCTCACTGCTCTTACAGTAAAGAATCCGCGTCTGTTATTATGCTTAAATCTTCTTTCCTCCAGACGTAGAGGATTGCCCCCTTTTCCCTGTCTCAGGTCTATGATAAAAAAGATCATCAGAAAGGTCTGTGTACTGTCCACTCATATATTTATACATTAAAATAAGATCACCCATTAGCCTTCGTTTTTCCAAACTAAATAGCCCCAAGTGTAATAATCTATCTTGGTATTGCAGACCCCCCAGTCCTCTAATAACCTTGGTCGCTCTTCTCTGCACCCGCTCTAGTTCAGCTATATCTTTCTTATACACCGGAGACCAGAACTGTACACAGTATTCTAAGTGTGATCAAACTAGTGACTTGTATAGAGGTAAAATTATGTTCTCTTCATGAGCATCTATGCCTCTTTGAATGCATCCCATTATTTTATTTGCCTTTGTAGCAGCTGACTGACACTGGCCACTAAATGTGAGTTTGTCATCCACCCATACACCCAGGTCTTTTCATTGACGGTTGCGCCAAGAGATTTAGAATTAAGCACATAGTTATACATCTTATTACTTCTACCCAAGTGCATGACCTTACATTTATTCCCATTAAAGCTCATTTGCCATTTATCAGCCCAAACTTCTAGTTTATATAAATCATCCTGTAATATTAAATTGTCCTCCTCTGTATTGATTACCCTGCAGAGTTTAGTGTCATCTGCAAATATTGAAATTCTACTCTGTATGCCCCCTAAAAGGTCATTAATAAATATGTTGAAAAGAAGAGGACCCAATACTGACCCCTGTGGTACCCCACTGCTAACCACGACCCAGTCCGAGTGTGCTCCGTTAATAACCACTCTTTGTTTCCTATCCCTGAGCCAGCTCTTAACCCCAACTTACACATTTTCCCCTATCCCCATTATTCTCATTTTATGTATCAACCTTTTGTGTTGCACTGTATCAAAAGCTTTTGAAAAGTCCATATACACTACGTCCACTGGGTTCCCTTGGTCCAGTCCGGAACTTACCTATTCATAGAAATTGATCAGATTAGTCTGACAGGAACGGTCCCTAGTAAACCCATGCTGATATTTGGTCATGAGGTTATTCCTCTTCAGATACTCCAGCATAGCATCCCTTAGAATGCCCTCCAGGATTTTACCCACAGTAGAGGTTAAACTTACTGGCCTATAATTTCTGAGTTCACTTTTTGTCCCCTTTTTGAATATTGGCACCGCATTTGCTATACGCCAGTCCTGTGGTACAGACCCTGTTATTATGGAGTCTTTAAAGATTAAAAATAATGGTCTCTCAATGACTGTACTTAATCCCTGCAGTACTCGGGGGTGTATCCCATCCAGGCCCGGAGATTTGTCAATTTTAGTGATTTATAGACGCCGCCATACTTCCTGCTGAGTTAAGCAGGTGACACTTAATGGGGAATTTTTGTTATCAATGATCATATTATCTGCCATGGAATTTTCTTGTGTAAATACTGATGAAAAAAGTCATTTAGCATATTGGCTTTTTCCTCATCCACCATTTCACCCAGACTATTTTTAAGGGGGCCAAAACTATCGTTTTTTAGTTTCTTACTATTTACGTAGTTAAAGTATATATTTGGGATTATTTTTACTCTCTCTGGCAATGAGTCTCTGTCTCAATCTTTGCTGCCTTAATTTGCTTTTTACAGAATTTATTTAATTTTCTTATTTATTTAATGCCTCATCACTACCTACTTCCTTTAATTCTCTAAATGATTTCTTTTTGTCACTTATTGCGCCCTTTACAGCTCCATTTAGCCATATTGGTTCCCTTTTATTTCTAGTATGTTTATTCCCATAGGGTATATATTGTGCACAGGTCCTATCCAGGATGCTAATAAATGTCTCCCAATTTTTTTGTGTATTTTTTATGTCTCAGGATATTGTCCCAGTTAATTGCACCAAGATCATCTCTCATCCGTTGGATATTTGCCCTCCTGAAGCTTAGTGTCCTTGTAACCCCTCTACTACACATCTTATTAAAGGATACATGAAAATGTATTATTTTGTGATCACTATTCCCCCAAGAGACCCCCAACCCTTTTATATTAGGTCTAGCAGTGCCCCCTTTTTTGTTGGGTCCTGAACCAGTTGTGAAAGGTAACTGTCTCTCATAGTTGTCAAAAACCGATTACCTTTGCTGGAACTGCAGATTTCCTTTCCCCAATCTATTTCAGGGTAGTTTAAACTTTTTTTAAACATTTTTTTTCTTTTGCCATGCTTCAATACCCTCCATGGAAGGCTAGAAGCTGGCACAACTGGATCGGCTCAGCTGCATAGGAGCGATTATCAGATCGCTCCTATGCAGCTGAATTACAGGCTTGCTATGAGCGCCGACCACAGGGTGGCACTCACAGCAAGCCGGTATCAACAACCATAGAGGTCTCAATGAGACCTCAGGTTGTCATGCCGACGCATCACTGACCCCCGATCATGTGACGGCGGCCAGCAATGCACTCATTTCCAGCCCAATGGGCGGAAGCGGTAGTTAAATGCCGCTGTCAGCGTTTGTCAGCTATACATACAGCGGCTTGGCACCGCAATGGGGAAGAGGGTAGCCCCAAGTTTTGCTAATTTATGTATGGGGCAATTTGAGTCCTCATCGCCAATCACCCAATGTAATCATGTTATCCATATAATTCTATACCGTCACTTTATAGAAGATCTGATCATTACTTGGAGGGGAAGTCAGGAAAAAGCAGATTAGTTCATTAGTGAGATGAATGCGAATTAAGTGCGAAATAACATTCACCGCTAAGATAAGTAATGAAAAAATAGACTTCCTAGATTTGGAATTGTCTCATAATAATAAGGAAATTGTTAGTAAAACTTTAAAAAAAAACAAAAACCTGACAGTAATGTCTTCCTACATTACAACAGTGCACATTATAAAAAGTGGAAAACAAATATTCCCTTCAGTCAATTTCATAGAATTAGAAAAAATAATACAAATACAGATGATTACATTGAACAGTCCAAAATTTTAACCAAAAAATTTTATGATAAAAAATATCTGAAAAAATTAATTCGGAGTGCCTATGAAACAATTTTGGAAAAAAAAAACGCAGGATGAATGTCTATTTAAACGAAAGTATGAAATATATCAAAACAATAATAGGATTAAGAAAAATAACAGATGGCAATACAATTTCATAACAGTATACAATCGGAATAATAATGATATTAGGAGGATACTTAATAAATATTGGTATCTACTGAAGAAAGACATATATCTGAAAAAAATTCTACCAGGAAAACCTAATATCACCTTCCCTAGGGCACAGGGAGGACAGAAAATTAATCTACCAAAAAAATGGATAAAATGAATAAAAAGAACAAAAAAACTGGTGTTTTGCGATGTAGTTCAAAAAGGTCCTGTTGCTGCAAAATTATAGACCACAACGTGACTGGTTTTCTCTGTAGCAGCACGGGAGAATTTTTCCAAATTACACAGAAATTTTCCTGTGACAGCCAATTTGTGGTATATGTTCATCACATGTGCCTGTGGCGTTCAATACGTGGGACACACTACACAGTCCCTGAGAACACGTATGAATGGCCACAGGCACGATGCAAAAAATGGCTTCATGAAACATTGTCTCGACATGTTTGTTTGAAGCACAACAAACAATTTAATATAAAAAAAATTACACCAGTTGAGCAAATTCCGGAGAACTGCTCTAGCCGCACTGATAAATTGAATCGCAGAGAATCTTATTGGATTTTTAAAATGGGAACTTTACATAAGGACGGATTAAATGAAGTTATTGAGGGAATATAAAATACAAAAGTGTTTTCCATAATTTTAATTGGCACTGTATTTTTATAATCTGTGTGTTTTAAATGTATTTTATGTCACATACTAGATCGTGGCCCGATTCTAAAGCATTGGATATTCTAGAATATGTATGCGTAGTGTACAGCAGTTCACGTAGTATATTGCACAGCCCACGCAGTACACTGCGCAGCGCACGCAGTACATTGTGCAGCTCACGCAGTACATTGCGCAGCCAACGCAGTACATTGCGCAGCCAACACAGTACATTGTGCAGCCAACAGTACATTGCGCAGCCCACACTGTACATTGCGCAGCCCACGCTGTAAATTGTGCAGGCCACGTAGTATATTGCGCAGGCCACGTAGTATATTGTGTAGGCCACATAGTATATTGCGCAGCCCACGTAATATAATGTGCAGCCAACGCAGTACATTGTGCAGCCAATGCAGTGCATTGCGCAGCCCACGCAGTACATTGCGCAGCCCACGCAGTACATTGCACAGCCCACATAGTACATTGCACAGCTCACATTGTATATTGTGCAGGCCACGTAGTATATTGTGCAGGCCACGTAGTATATTGTGCAGGCCACGTAGTATATTGTGCAGCCCACGTATATAGCAATGTGGGCATGATATCCCTGTTAAAAAAATATACATATATTATTAAAATAAAAAAAAGTTATATACTAACCTTCCGTTGGCGCCTGGATCAAGGAAGCTGTTACCGGCGCTTGGGATTCACCGAAGCTCCGCCGAGCTGCTCGCGCCGGCCGCCATCTTCCGTTCCCAGGATGCATTGCGAAATTACCCAGAAGACTTAGCGGTCTCGCGAGACCGCTAAGTCTAATGGGTAATTTCGCAATGCAGCGCCGGGAACGGAAGATGGCGGCCGGTGCGAGCGGCTCGGTGGACTACGGAGTGTGAGTATAGCAGGTATTTTGTTTTTTTTATTATTTTTAACATTACATTTTTTTACTATTGATGCCGCATAGGCAGCTTCAATAGTAAAAAAATTGGGGACACACAGGGTTAATAGCGGCGGTTACGGAGTGTGTTACCCGCGGCATAACGCGGTCCGTTACCGCCAGCATTAACCCTGTGTGAGCGGCGACCGGAGGGGGGTATGCAGGCGCTGGGCAGTGAGGGCGGTGAGTAAGGAGCGGCCATTTTTTTCCGCACTGTGTGCATCGCTGATTGGTCGTGGCAAAGGTCGTGGGCGTTTTGCCATGACCAATAAGCGACTTGGACTCCATGACAGACAGAGGCCGCGACCAATGAATATCCGTGACAGACAGACAGATAGAAGGACAGACAGACGGAAGTGACCCTTAGACAACTATAGATATATATAACCATTTAAATTCGCTATATAATTATATTGTAATTTTATTTTAGCATATGTTTTAATATAATTTTATTATATTTATTTATTTCTGCAATTTTTTTTTTTTTTTATTGGAAAATTTTTTTCCTTTGAATGTTTTTTTTCCCCTTTTGAAGTTTCATTTGAAAGTTTTTTTTCTTTTTTTAATATATTTTTAATATATTTATGTAGTGCTTTTACTCTCATTATGTCACTTTGTAGACTTCAAATCAATTTTAGTGGTCCACACCCTATTTAGCATAATACTACTTCCTATAAAGCGATCCACTATTTTGGAACACTTTTGACAATATACCTGAGGAAGACATTTACAGTATTTTCCGGACTATAAGACGCACAGGACTATAAGGCACACCCAGGTTTTAGAGGTGGAAAATAGGGAAAAAAAATATTTGAAGCAAAAAAATGTTGTAAAATATTTAATAACATACTATTATATGTGTTGTTATTATATATAATAGTATGTTATTATGTTGGAAGCTGCGGGACCAGTGTGGTGTCTATGAAGTACTATACGAAGACGCTGGAGGGTGAGTATAAGAATGGGGGCACAGGGCTTATATTGAAAGCACCACTCCAGCACTGCAAAATAACACTGGAGTGCTGCTTTAAAATCCCATGGGAGAACTATATCTCACAGCATGTCCTGCAGATCCTATGACATGCTGGGAGTTATAGTTCACTAAAGGAGTGGCAGAGTGCTTTATTGTGTTTTGGAAAGACTAACCTCTTAATTGTGGCAGCCAGCCACACTGTGGTGAGGTAAAAGCATCCCATGACTGCACACACAGGGCCCTCCCTCTTGTTGCCTTTCCACAGCACAGGTAATGGAAGCCAGCAGATTCTAGTGGGGAGTCTGGAGGACCTGTGATGATGTCAAGAAGAGGGGGGCTCTGTGCTGCCATGTGATGCTCCAGCCCGCCCACTTCTGACATCATCACAGGTCCTCCTTGTACACACTGCACAGCACTCAGCTCCAGCCCAGGCAGGTATGCAGCAATCTCCTCTCCCCCCGACCCTGCTGCTGCTGCTGCCTCCTCCTCCCCCGGACACACAGATCTCCCCAGCTGCTGCATGAATCCAGCACTGAGGAAACCATGCGTGTGGCTGCTTAACTGCAGTATTCATTTGATGCTCCTGGCTCACTGCTCAGCTGATAGGTGGGCGGGGAGTAGCTAATGAATATTCACTGCACTTAATCATCGGGACCACATGATTTCCCCAGCGTTGATTCCGGGCAGCGGGGACATTTTTCTGCCTCCTGAAGTGGGATAACAGTGCAATCCCACTCGCTGCTGCCCCCCTCCCCACATGCCACATCCCTACCATAAGATGCACCCACACTTTCCTTCCAAATTTGTAGGAAAAAAAGTGTGTCTTATGGTCAGAAAAATACGGTATACTGTCTAAACGAGTTGTATGTACTTTTTCATGAGAAATAATAAAAACCTTTTTTGGATAATAAGAAGCATTGGATCCTACACCCACGGGAGTGCAAATAGCCTGGTATAAAGTTTACTTGATAATCCTATAGTTGTATTGTAAAAAAAAGACAGCCAGAATAAAGTATTTGATTAGAAATAAAACAAAACAGTTTTCCTTTTTTAATTAAAAATAACAAACAGAGTTATACTCACCAAATGCCTATTCCAACAAAGCCTATTTCTCAGAGCCCATGACAGCACCACAGAGGGATCCACCCTTCAGGGACAGGAAACCTACAGGATAAAAAGGGCAGTACTTCTCCCCTGCATCAGTTTTGTTTACAGAGCATCGGAGGTCCTCCAGGTTAGTCACAACAAAAAAATATACAATTTTATCATATTGCTTAACAAGTGAACACTGTGCCTATATAGAAAAAGCACACTTCATACAAAAGAATGTGCTCACCGCACACGTGATGAGGGGGGGGGGGGGATAAGCAGGTGCTGTCATGGGCTCTGAGAAATACCGTTATCGCTAAGTAACTATGCTTTTCTCAGTCCCCCATGACAGCACCACAGAGAGAATTGCAGAGAATATTGCTTAGGGAGGGACCACAGCCTGCAGAACCCTTCTTCCGAAAAGGCTAGGTCTATGCGGTAGTGTCTAAAAAAGGTTGAATGTGATGATCAAGTGGCTGCCTTACATATTTGATCTAACAGTACCTCTGACCTTTCGGCCTAGGAGGTCGCCATAGCCCTTGTAGATTGGGCCTTCAGTCCCCCTGGAACGGCATTCCCGGTGGATGAGTACGCCAAGGCTATTGTGTATGTTATCCAACGTGCTATAGTGCCTTTAGAGGCTCTGATTCTTTTCCTGGGTCCCTGGAAGCAGATAAAAAGAGACCCTCCCTTCCTATGCTGCTGAGTGGAATTTATATACTGAACTAGACAACTTCTCACAAAGAGTGTAGATGGATAACTATTCTAGGCACAATGTCCCCCCATGGATTGAATGAGTCCCAAGGATTTGCTTCATTTCTCTGATCTATTAGACAATCTCCGTTCCATTCTGTTTGCCTCATGTGCTTTGCTATCCCCCCTGCTATCCGATTATTTTATTTATGGCTTTTAAATGTTTTTATTATTCATTGTGTTTTTTCCCCATTGCCCTTATAGTAACTATTTTCATCTGTATCAACACTTCTGGTACTTTTCCATGATGTGCCCTTTTGTGGACAGACTGCTCTGCGATATTAGTGAAGATTTTTTCCCGTTTACACCTATCTTCAACATAAAAGGAAACAGATTATGGATCCATTATGGACGATGACTAATAGGAACCTTGTGTCATTGCAAAGTCTGTTTATAGACTTCAAGACCTCTTCTCTTGCTTTCGTAGAATATTGGCATCCTATTGTGTGGACTAAATGATGGACATATTTATAATTGCAATATATATTTTGTAAACTAAATGATTATGTGGTCTGTGAGATTGCTATTTGACTTCGGGACAGGTCTGCTATATAGGTTTGGATTGCGTGATCTGTCTATACCCATCTTCCGTCCAACGTGGCTGTCTGCCCTCTCGCATGTTTGGTTGCGTGGTGACGGCTAGGTGCCGGCCTTCCCACGTGACTCTGCGGTGGGGTGGGGACTCAGCCGTGGGGCGGCTCATGACTGGATTGATGTGCGCCTGTGCAGCAGATCCTCTTCCATTGGCTTCCCTTGACCACATGGTCTCGGGCGCCGGGTATATAGGGCAGGGCATTTCATCTTACAAGCAACACCCCCTGAGGAAGGAATACTTTTACCGAAACGTGCGTTGGGGAGTGAGTGCCGAGACGGCTAACAGGCAAGATGACGGGTAATGAATATCTGTAGTAGTGCTGTCTTTACCATTTGCATTACCATGTTGCTGAAGAGCGGAACTATTGGGGTCCCAGTGTAGTGCTACTAAGCACACGTCCATGGTTACTTGTGTCCACTCGGACATTAACCCTGCTTGGGACCATTGCGGGTTTTCAGTACCGCTAATCTAGCTTGACAGCACCAGTTTGCGGTCATATGCTGTCATGGTTACTTGCGTCCACTTGGACATTAACTCTGCTTAGGACCATAGCAGATTTACAGTACCGCTGACTCAACTTGACAGCACCGGTGTGCATGGGATATTATATATACTACAGCATGTACTACATATAACCCCTATGCCTTGGTATTTCGGGCTGGCACTTATTTAATTGGATCTTTTGTTACTTACCTCGCATTTACACATCTGTCCACTAGTTGCTCTACAATTTGTGTTTTTTTAAAAGATCTAAAATCTTTGTATGTGATTAATTGGTTCTAATAAAGCTTTTCTCATATTTCTAATTATTAGTACTGACTCTCTGTTCTCCTGTGGTACACCTTCTCACATCTAATGTGTGGAACTTGTCTTTCTTACTTCTAGGGTCTGGACAGAAGGAAGGAAGGCTTATTTCCTGAGACATATGGAAAGTGGACGCTACTTTTGGTAGACAGGCAGGGTCTGCTTTTAGTACAAACCTTATCATCCAGGATTTGTGTAAAGGGAGGGTTTGTAGACAGGGCTTGGAGATCACTTATTCTGCGGGCCGATGTTAGGGCTATCAGGAGGGCAGTTTTAAGTGATAGAATTTTAAGGGGTATTGATTCTATAGGCTCAAATGGGGATTCTGTTAAAGCTGACTAGACTAGATTCAAATCCCAGGCTGGTAACCTATGTCTAGATCTTGCAGCTGCTCTGACAAACCGTATTACCCAAGGGTTGGCCGCTATGTTTTCATAGTACAATGCTCCTAGGGCTGCTATCTGTACTTTTAAGGTATTTACTGAAAGGCCTAGATCTAAACCCTTTTGTAGAAATTCTAATATTTCAGCAACTGGGACCCCGTCTTGTAATCTTACCCCGGAGGTGGACAACATTTTTTTCAAAGTTTCGCCATAGATTTTTGTGGTCACAGACTTTCTACTTTTCATTAGTGTAAAGACTAACTTGTCCGAAAACCCTCTTTCCTTCAATAGTGACCTCTCAAATTCCATGCTGTCAGGTGGAGATTCTCTGACTGAGGGTGAAACACCGGTCCCTGTGATAGGAGGTACGGAAGATCCAGAAGAGCCCAGGGATCGGTGACCGATAACATCCTCAGCCAGGAGAACCAGGTCCTCTTGGGTCAGAAGGGAGCTATTAGGATGAGCCTGGACCCGTCCTCCCTGACTTTTCGCAGAACTGCTGGGGATGAGGATAGTTGGAGGAAAAGCATACGCAAGACTCTGTGTTCAAGGAATCGTGAATGCATCTACGGCCTGAGGGTTCCCCCTGGGGTCTAGGGAACAAAAGGTTTTCACTTTTCTGTTGTGCATATTGGCAAAGAGGTCAATTACAGGGATTCCCAACAGATCTGTAATTTTGTCGAAGATGTACGGATTTAGAGACCATTCTCCTTGTTTTAATTGGGTACGGCTCAGGAAGTCAGCTTTCTGGTTGTCTACTCATTTTATATGTACGGCAGAAAGGGATAAGAAGTTGTTCTCTACAAGGCTGAAAATTTCGGAGGTGGTTTTCATTAGTGCTTGAGACCTGGTCCCCCCCTGGTGGTTTACGTAGGCTACCACTACTCTGTCGTCCGAAAATACTCGGACATGATGCCTTTGTAATCTGTTTAGAAAAAACAGTAATGCACGACTCACTGCCCACAGTTATTTTTGGTTTGAGGAAGCCCCATGTTCCTTACCTGTCCATACCCCCTGAGTGACCCTGTTGTCCAGGTGAGCTCCCCACCCTGTGGGGCTTGCATCTGTGGTAACTATCCGAGATACCTCTATCACCGGGGAATCTGTTGTGAACTCCGTTTTCAGGCTCCCTCTTGTGGTCACAGATGGTATTGTGTGACTTTGGTTTTTTGGCTCCCCCTGGTGGTTTGGTTTATTATCCTGCGGGTCTGCTGGATCAGCTGCCTCGTTATTCACCAGGGAGGCTCCTATTTAGATCTGCATCACTCCCACTTGTTGCCGGCTGTCAATGTATTCAGTGCTATTTTGATTACTCCTGATTATCTCGTTTTCTGCCTCTTCAGGATAAGCTAAGTTCTGTTTGAATATTTTTTGCTCATCTGCCTGCAATATGATTTCTATGTATGATGAGTCTAGTCCAGCTTGCTAACATGTGATTTCTTCTTGCTGGTAAGCTCTGGGGTACGGAGTTGCTTCCCCCGCACCGTTAGTTGGTGCGGGGGCTCGAGCAATCTCTGTGTGAATATTTTGAATAGAGTTTTTTATTGACCGCACAGTTTCCTTCCTATTTTCTGCTATCTAGTATTAGCGGGCCTCATTTGCTAAATCTGATTTCATCTCTGCGTTTGTGCTTTCCCCTTAACTCACCGTTAATACTTGTGGGGGGCTATTCTATATCTTTGGGGTCTTCCACTGAGGCAAGTGAGGACTTACTTTCCTTCCAGGAATAGTCAGTTTCTCAGGCCGTGACGAGACGTCTAGGATTTTTAGGGAACGTTCCACGGCTGCCTATAGTTGTTTGCGGATAGGATCAGGTTGCGGTCAATCTAGTTACCACTTCCCCAGAGCTAGTAGTCTGTTCAGTTACTTAGCTAGTCCGACCTGCGATCCTTGCCACTAGGATCATAACAGGAATCCCTTTTGACAGGTTGTTGGGATCCATCCACCAAGCTAGGTAATGAAAAGTAGTTAAACGTAGAGTCATATGACTTTCTAAACATCCCCTTAGTATAACTTGGCTTCTCAGAATGTCCCACTGAAGATGCCTCGTGTGGGGTTGTGCCCACTGAACTGCTGGAAGGCAAGCAGAGAGGGACCCCAGTAATTACATCTCCTTTCTCATTGTCATGGAAGGGTTTGAACGAGCTTCTGATACTAGATTTATTATCCTTTGTCTTTTCTGGACTGGGAGGCGACATTCTTGAGAAATAGAGTCCAAGGTGAGACCTAAAAAATTCCTGAACCCTGGTTGGTTCTAGTTTTGGTCTTTGAAGGTTTACAAGCCAGCCTAAAACAGTATCTATCACTCTGTTGCATTGTTGATGGCAGAGCTGGGCCGAGTTGCTCATAATCAGAAAGTCGGCCAAATATAGGACTATCAAAATGTCTTTCTCTCTTAGATGGGCCATCATCTTCGCTATAAGTTTGGTAAATATGTGGGGTGCAATTGATATACCAAAGGGAAGAGCTCTGTATTGGTATTCTCTTATCTCTCCTTTTATGACCACTGCTAGTCTGAGGAATTTTGAGAGTTCTTGTGAATGGGGACGTGGTAATACGCGTTGCTGAGATCAAGTACTATCATGAAACAGTTTGGAAACAGGTTTTTGATTGTTGACTTTATTGACTCCATTTTGAATCTCTGGTTCCTTACATAAGTGTTTAACTTCCGTAAGTTTATTATTGTCCGGAAGGACCCGTCCGGCTTGGGAACTAGAAATAATGGGGAGTAAAATCCCTTCCCTCTCTCCAGAGGGGGGACTTCCTGGATGACAGCTTTGTCTATCAGTTTTACAATTTCCCGTTCTAGGGCTTCTTGTTGTTGAGGAGAGGACCTCAGCGGTGTTACCACATAGTTTTGGGGAGGTAGGGATAGAAAGTCTATTCGAAGCCCCAATCTTATTAAGTTTAGAATCCAAGGGCTGGTTGAAATTTTCTCCCAGGCCGGCAGGAGCTGAGACAATATCCCTCCCACCCTGGGGGAGTTGTCACTGAGGGGGGGGCTCCTATCCTGTGAGGAATAACCAAAAAGGGACCCCTTGTCTCTTTTCCTTTCATCCCATCTGCTCTGCTCCCTTGGTGGTCTTTTCCTAAAAAAATTCCTATTCCGGAAGGGCAATTTAGTGAATGGTGGGGCCAGGTTAGGGAACCCTTTTTTCTTGTCACCTGCTTTCTGCAAGATATCATCCAGAGTCTCTCCGAAAAGAAACTTGCCCTCATATGGGATTGAACAAAGCTTTAGTTTAGTTTGTAGGTCACCTGGCCAACTCTTTAGCCATAATGTCCTCCAGCCCGCATTTGAAAGGGCAGCAGATTTAGATGCTAGTTTAATTGAGTCGGATGATGAATCTGCCAAAAAAGCCGCAGCTCCTCTTATCATAGGGATAAATTCCAATACTTTATTCCTAGGCACCCCATCCCTCAGCTGTTTTTCTAAGCTGTCAACCCAAATCATTAGGGATCGCGACGTGCAAGCAGCTGCTATGGCTGGTCTTAAACATTCCCCTGCCGATTCCCAGGCCCCTTTTAAGGAAGATATCTGCTCCTTTATTAAGAGGATCTTTCAGAGTTCCCATGTCCTCAAAGGGTAGTGCAAATTTTTTAGAGGCTTTACCTACCACAACGTCGGGTTTGGGGGCTTTATCCCATGAAGTAGAAGCCTCCTCTTCAAAGGGATATTTTCTTTTTACAGAGGGGACTGATGAGTTCTCTCTCTCTCTGGTTTTTCCAACTCCTTTTTAATTAAAGCTTGGATGTTCTCATTAAGGGGAAAAACTTTACGCTTTTTTGGCCTAGTCCTCCAAACATTATATCTTGGACCGTTTTGTCAGGACGAGGGTCCAACACCCCCATAGTCAACCTTACTGCCTTTACAAGTGTGTCAACTTCATCTAGGGGGAAGCAATGACAACCTCCACTCTCATTATCCGAGGAGAAGGAGTAGTCACGTGTATCTGAGTCTCTACTCTCGGAGCTGGAAGAATCAGAGTGAGGGTAAGCAATAAGTTCCTTCCTTTTAACTTTCCCTCCTCCTTTAAAGGAATTAAACACAGTTTCTACCTCTGACTTAATTACGGATCATAACTCAGAGGCAAAGCTTGGGGTTTCCTCACAGAGGACTTGTTCTATACAGGAGTCACACAATTTCTTATCCCGGGATTGCGGTAAAGCATATTCGCAAAAGGGGCAGGTTCTGTGTTTTGTTTTCCCTGTTCTTTTCATTGCATAAGATAAACTGAGAAGAGGGAACCCCAATTAAAATAGTGCACTTTCACAAAGATCATTCACCAACCTGATGCAACCACAGGTACCGGTTCTGGAGGAGGGGTAGGCTCCTGTAGAGTAGGGTCCGTAGTTGGTAGCTGTTTAACCACACTGGAGCTTTTGCTGCCCTGTGTGGAATGACGGCTGGACCAATAACTCCGGGAGGCATCAGGAGTGCGTTTTTTCTGTATATCCGGTTCTGTCCGTTGGTGGTGACGCAGCTGCTGCTACGGCAGTTGGAGCTGCTGGTCGCTGTCTTCCATGGTGTACCCTTGGGACGGCATGCAGCAAGGAGCTCCTTAATCCACCACTTTTTAAAATTTGTGCCTATTATTAGCCCCTCCCCCTGTAGCTGTGTCGCTGAGGGAAGCACAATCCTTTTTTTCCCCTTTTCTCTTGTCTGCGCATGCACACGCCAAATGACCCGGAAATGCTGTATATAGATTCTGGGCGGCGTCCATCTTGGTACAACTTATGTACTCAATGTGCACGCGCCAGCCCCGAACCGGAGGTTTGTTATCATTTCCGGTGTCGGTGCCATCTTGGAACTCCTCTTGCGCGTCCAATCGTGGTAGCCCCTATCTACTATAAGGAGTGGCGGCTGCGCTCCCCCTAGCGTGAGGCTCTAGACCCCTCAGTCCCAGCAGTGGCGGCTTCGGACACCGCACCAGCCGTGACAGGGGCATCCCCGCTGCCAGGACTCGGACTGCCCGGCTCCGGATCCTTGTTTAAAGCTTCGGAACACTTCAGGTACTATCCTAGCAGGTTCCCCGTCAGGGACAGGAAACCAAACAGATGCAGGGGAGAGTTACCGCCCTTTTTATCCTGTAGGTTTCCTGTCCCTGAAGGGCGGATCCCCTCTCTCTGTGGTGCTGTCATGGGGGACTGAGAAACAAAAATCAACAATACCCCTCACTTACATATTCCATTCATTAAACGGAGATACCCAAAGGGAGTGAACAAAAATGCACAACTTTAAAACAATCAATTAAAAATGTATTTTATTAAATTTATTAGTAAAATTAACCAATTTGAACAAAACAAAAAAGGTAAACAAAAAAGTAACATCAGATGTAAGAGACATCAGGATACAGGACCCTTTAAACACACCAATAAAATATTACCCAAATAAAGTGGTCAGTCTACAGTGAATGAATGATGTTGGGAGGCAAATAATTGCAGCAAAAAAAGAAGGAAGCAATGTGCACCTAAATTAAATATGAAAGCATAGCCTGGCAACGTCCATGGCTTCTAATGCTATACACACACTGGTGCCACTAATCCTCATATTCAAAAGAAAACTAATCCTCCACAGTTAGTATAATTTTATAGACTGAAAACTCTGCGGATATATTCAGTGTGTGGAACCTGTGTCGTGTCCCTTCACCCCGACACGCATATAGTCCACGCTTCTTCAGGGGGGTGTCGAGGAAGAGGGAGACCAAGATTTTAAACTACCCTGATGTCAATTGGCTGTCGAGTGAGGCATCAAATGTATCATTGAAACCGCTGTAGAGACCCGGCGTGCTGCGTCATTCCATCACCTCCCAGAAAGTGGCTCGTCATCTCCGGTAGGTGAGCCGCAAACACTCAGGCATCCTTGGTAACGGCTGCTGTGCGTGTCAGCTGGCTCGGGTTTGCCGGGGAAGCACAAGTCTTGGAGCTGAGGGACCTGAACAGCGTGCGACACTCCCGGCCCTTCAAATGTTAAAAAAAATTGCTGTATTAAATTACTTTAAAAATGTGTAATGAAATAATTAAGAGTGTCAATGTGCTGCAACAGATTATTTGATAGAGATAATTACTAAGATACAATAAATATGATACAATACATAATGAAAATCAGTGAATGTGAGTAATAAAGTGACTAGGTAATTATACTATAATTAATAAAAAATAGACTTCAATAATTATGTAAAGAAATATAATTCAAGTGACTAATTCAGTGAACAATGTTGAAATGTTTTGTTTAAATTGGTTAATTTTACTAAAAAAAATAATAAAATACAATTTTAATTGATTTTTTTTTGAAGTTGTGCATTTCTGTTCACTCCCTTTGAGTATCTTAGTGAAACGGACGGAATATCTTTTTGAATGCCTAGCACATCATTATTCTTGGATAATCTATTGATAAATATTTTTGTTTTTTCTGTTTAAGACAGACGATCCGGCAATATTAACATGGATATGAAGGCCAGAGAAACTCTCTGCATTACTAAAGTGACTGATATCTTCAAATCTAGTACCTCAGGAGTTTTTAATTATACCATTTTAGCTCACAAAGATATTATAAGGCAATATAAGAATATGCTTCTTTGCAAAGTCAAAATGTGGTGGACAAAGACATCGTTGGATAATTATTTGGGGTGTAAAATAATCACGAAAGGTTTACATAACCAACTTTTTCCAACATTTAATTTAGACAATGATGTGCTCATTAAAAGATGGATAGATGCAGCAAATATATGTTCATTAGCGTTTATTCAAATTATTATTGAACATAATGCTCAGAGTCTAAAAATTTTGGATGAAGAAATTGATACTATTTTGACAACAATCCGTAAAGAGATACAAGCATATCTTGGATCGTTACATAAAGTATATTGAAAAATAATTAGAAAAATGTGAACAAAACATTAGTGAGGGCAGAGCCGCGCAGTATGAAGCGCAGAGCCGCGCAGTATGAAGCGCAGAGCCGCGCAGTATACAGCGCAGAGCCGCGCAGTATACAGCGCAGAGCCGCACAGTATACAGCGCAGAGCCGCACAGTATACAGCGCAGAGCCGCACAGTATACAGCGCAGAGCCGCACAGTATACAGCGCAGAGCCGCACAGTATACAGCGCAGAGCCGCACAGTATACAGCGCAGAGCCGCACAGTATACAGCGCAGAGCCGCACAGTATACAGCGCAGAGCCGCACAGTATACAGCGCAGAGCCGCACAGTATACAGCGCAGAGCCACGCAGTATACAGCGCAGAGCCACGCAGTATACAGCGCAGAGCAATGCAGTATACAGGGCAGAGCCACGCAGTATACAGGGCAGAGCCACGCAGTATACAGCGCAAAGCCACGTAGTTATACTGCCCAGTCACGTAGTATATTGTCCAGTCACATAGTATACTGCATATCCCTGTAAAAAAAAAAAAAAAAGAATTAAAATAAAAAATAGTTACATACTCACCTCCTGGAGCAGCCGGTACCCGATGCTTGTTGCTCTCTCCGGTCCCAAGAGTGCATTGCGGTCTCACGAGATGATGACGTAGCGGTGTTGTGAGACCGCACGTCATCATCTCGCGAGACCGCAATGCATGCAGCGGTGACCGGGGCATCGCGCGGAGCGGGAAAGGCCGGTTCCTGATCCGGAGGTGCCACCGGAGGGTGAGTATGTAACTATTTTTTATTTTTTTCATTATTTTTAACATTAGATATTTTTACTATTCATGCTGCATAAGCAGCATAAATAGTAAAAAGGTGGTCACACAGGGTTAATAGCAGCGTTAACCGAGTGCGTTACACCACGGTCAACGCTGCCATTAACCCTGTGTGAGCGCTGACCGGAGGGGAGTATGCGGGCACTGGGCAGTGAGTGCGGGGAGTAAGGAGTGGCCATTTTCTTCCGTACTGTGCGCGTCGCTGATTGGTCGCGGCAGCTATGACAGGCAGCTGCCGAGACCAATCAGCGAACGAATAACGGTGACAGAAAGACGGAAGTGCCCTTAGACAATTATATAGTAGATTACCCCGCTCACGAATTCGGACCCTGAGCGGCCCCACCCACCAAATCGTACCATGAGGGGCCCGCCCCCAAATCGGACCCCGCCACCCAAATCAGACCCCGTGGGGCCCCGCCACCCAAATTGGACCCCTGAGGGGCCCCGCCCATCAAATTGGACCCCTGAGGGGCCCCACCCACCAAATCGCACCCTGAGGGGCCCCGCCCACCAAATCGGACCCCGAGGGGCCCCGCCCACCAAATCGGACCCCGAGTGGCCCCGCCATCCAATTCGGACCCAGAGGGGCCGCGCCCACCAATTCGGCCCCTGAGGGGCCCAGCCCACCAAATCGGCACCTGAGGGGCCCCGCCCATGAAATCGGACCCAGAGTGGCCCCGTCCACCAAATTGACCCCTGAGGGGCCCCGCCCACCAAATTGACCCCCGAGGGGCCCCGCCCACCAAATCGGACCCCGAGTGGCCCCGCCATCCAATTCGGACCCAGAGTGGCCCCACCCACCAAATCGGCCCCTGAGGGGCCCCGCCCACCGAATCGGCACCTGAGGGGCCCTGCCCATGAAATCGGACCCAGAGTGGCCCCGCCCACCAATTCGGCCCCTGAGGGGCCCCGCCCACCAAATCGGCCCCTGAGGTGCCCCACCCACCAAATCGGCCCCTCAGCAGCCGCGCCCACCAAATCGGCCCCTGAGGGGCCGCGCCCACCAATTCGGCCCCTGAGGGGCCCCACCCACCAAATTGGCCCCTGAGGTGCCCCGCCCACCAAATGGGACCCAGAGTGGCCCCGCCCACCAAATGGGACCCAGAGTGGCCCCGCCCACCAAATCGAACCCAGAGTGGCCCCGCCCACCAAATCGGCCCCTGAGGGGCCCCGCCCACCGAATCGGCACCTGAGGGGCCCTGCCCATGAAATCGGACCCAGAGTGGCCCCGTCCACCAAATTGACCCCAGAGTGGCCCCGCCCACCAAATCGGCACCTGAGGTGCCCCACCCACCAAATCGGTCCTGAGGGGCATGCAAGTGTAAAACTCTTGCAGGGGCAGCATGGGTACCATTCCAAAGCACTATCTGTAGTTCCTTCAGGAAATACCCATCTAGTTATTATTATTAGGCTTTTTTCCGCAGTTAATGCGGCCCATACCGCTGCACTCAAAGACTCCAGTGAGGCGTCATTTCAAAGCCAGCATCCACGAGAGATGTGCTAAGTATTTTTCGTGTTGATCGGATTTGTAGTTTTGGCACAATTTGCATTTGAAAATTGTTTTCCCCCCATTGGAAAGCATTGTCTCAATGTGTTTCAATAGGGAAATTTCCTCATAGGGTATAATGGCCTGGTTTCTGAGGCAATTTCTAAAAATAACTGCCAACTGCCACCTGGCTGATTAGCTCATTGATATGCGCAGTCAGATCCAGTTACTATGCCAACGCCTACGAGCCCACTAGGAAACAGGTTTTGTCAGTCAGATAATATCAGCTCCTCTCTGTTGCTGTCAGTCTATTTCTCTCTGTTATCAGCCATTCCCCGTCCTGCTGTCAGTCTATTTCTCTCTGTTATCAGCCATTCCCTTGTCCTGCTGTCAGTCTATTCTCTGTTATCAGCCATTCCCTTATCCTGCTGTCAGTCAGAGTGACCCGGTACACCAAATCGGACCCAGAGTGACCCGGCCCACCAAATCGGACCCAGAGTGACCCGGCCCACCTATTCTCTCTGTTATCAGCCATTCCCTGTCTTGATGTCAGTCTATTCTCTATGTTATCAGCCATTCCCTTGTCCTGCTGTCAGTCTATTTCTCTCTGTTATCAGCCATTCCCCGTCCTGCTGTCAGTCTATTTCTCTCTGTTATCAGCCATTCCCTTGTCCTGCTGTCAGTCTATTCTCTGTTATCAGCCATTCCCTTATCCTGCTGTCAGTCAGAGTGACCCTGTACACCAAATCGGACCCAGAGTGACCCGGCCCACCAAGTCGGACCCAGAGTGACCCGGCCCACCAAATCGGACCCAGAGTGACCCGGGCCACCAAATCAGACCCAGAGTGACCCGGGCCACCAAATCGGACCCAGAGTGACCCGGGCAACCAAATTGGACCCAGAGTGACCCGGGCCACCAAATCGGACCCAGAGTGACCAGGGCCACCAAATCGGACCCAGAGTGACCCGGCCCACCAAATCGGACCCAGAGTGACCCGGCCCACCAAATCGGACCCAGAGTGACCCGGCCCACCAAATCGGACCCAGAGTGACCCGGCCCACCAAATCGGACCCAGAGTGACCCGGCCCACCAAATCGGACCCAGAGTGAACTGGCCCACCAAATCGGACCCTGAGGTACCCCGCCCACCAAATCGGACCCAAAGTGATCCCGCCCACCAAATCAGACCCAGAGTGACCCCGCCCACCAAATCGGACCCAGAGTGATCCCGCCCACCAAATCTGACCCAGAGGTGCCCCGCCCACCAAATCGGACCCTGAGGTGCCCCGCCCACCAAATCGGACCCAGAGTGATCCCGCCCACCAAATCGGTCCAAGTGACCCCGCCCATCAAATCGGTCCCAGAGTGACCCCGCCCACCAAATCGTTCCCAGAGTGACACCGCCCACTAAATCGGACCCAGAGTGACCCCGCCCACCAAATCGGACCCAGAGTGACCCGGCCCACCAAATCGGACCCAGAGTGACCCGGCCCACCAAACCTGACCCTGAGTGACCCCGTCCACCAAATCGGACCCTGAGTGACCCCGTCCACCAAATCGGACCCTGAGTGACCCCGCCCACCAAATCGGTCCCTGAGGTGCCCCGCCCACCAAATCGGACCCTGTGACCCCACCCACCAAATCGGACCCAGAATGGCTACAACTACCAAACCAGCGCCTGAGGGGCACCCAAGTGTGAAAGTCTTGCTGGGACAACCCGGGCACCATTCCAAAGCACTATCTGTAGTTCCTTCAGGAAATACCCATCTAGTTATTATTATTGTGCTTTGGAACAAAGCACTATATTGTAATCCGAACGTGGTTAACTTCTTATTATAGTGCTTTGGAACAAAGCACTATATTGTAATCCGAACGTGGATAACTTATTATTATTATTAGGCTTTTTTCCGCAATTAATGCGGCCCGAACCGCTGCACGCACAGACTCCAGTGAGGCGTCATTTCGAAGCCAGCGTCCACAAGAGGTGTGCTAAGTATTTTTCGTGTCGATCCGATTTGTATTTTTTTTTTAAATTGCATTTAAAAAATTCCCATAGGAAATAATGGCAAACTTTCCATTACCCCCAACTTGACCTTCCAAAGATGGCAGCTATGCAAATGTACGGTGTCCATTTTAGGACATGATCATTTATCAAAGTCATACATCAGAATAAAGTGACTGACACCCTCTCGTCCCGTGTGTGAAAAGTAAGTGCACCCCCGATCCCGTGTGTGAAAAGTAAGTGCACCGAGGGGCCCCGCCCACCAAATCCTCAACCCTGAGGGGCTACAACTACCAAACCAGTGCCTGAGGGGCACCCAAGTGTTAGGCCACATTCACACGCTGCGGGTTCCTCTGCGGGTTAATCCCGCAGCGGAATTGAAAATCTGCAGGGCAAAACCGCTGCGGTTATCCCTGCAGATTTATCGCGGTTTGTTCCGCGGTTTCCGCTGCGGGATTACTGCTGTACTATTGATGCTGCATATGCAGCAATATGCAGCATCAATAGTAATGTAAAAAATAATAAAAATTGGCTATACTCACCATCTGACGTCGCGATCTCCCCGGCGCTGCAAGCGGCTGTGCCGACAAGGACCTTCGTGACGTCACGGTCATGTGACCGCGGCGTCATCACGGTCATGTGACCGCGACGTCACCACAGGTCCTGTTCGGCACAGCAACTGAGACCGGACGGCCGCGGGCAGCGCAGAGAGGTGAGTATAGCATGATTTTTTATTTTAATTCTTTTTTTTTTACACCCAAATATGGTTCCCAGGGCCTGGAGGAGAGTCTCCTCTCCTCCACCCCGGGTACCATCGGCACATTATCCGCTTAACTTCCCGCAACGTGGGCACAGCCCCATGCGGGAAGTTAGCGGTTCAATGCATTTCTATGGGTGCAGAATCACTGCGATTCTGCACCAAGAAGTGACATGGTCCTTCTTTTTTTCTGCAAAAAATCCGCGCGGATTTTCCACAGAAAAAAAGGATCGTCGGCACAGCGGGTTTTGTTTTCCATTAGGTTACATTGTACTGTAACCTACATGGAAAAAGGATGCGGACCCGCAGCTGCAAAACAGCTGCAGGTCCGCAGCAAAACCCGCAGCATGTGAACATAGCCTTAAAGTCTTGCAGGGGCAGCCCGGGCACCATTCCAAATCACAATCTGTAGTTCCTTCAGGAAATACCCATCTAGTTATTATTAGGCTTTTTTCCACAATTAATGCGGCCCGAACCGCTGCACACACAGACTCCAGTGAGGCGTCATTTCGAAGCCAGCGTCCACGAGGTGTGCTAAGTATTTTTTGTGTCGATCGGATTTGTAGTTTTGGTGCAATTTGCGTTTGAAATTTTTTTTCCCGTCATTGGAATGCATTGTCTCAATGTATTTCAATGGGGAAATTTTCCCATAGGGTTATATGGGCCTGATTTCTGAGGCAATTTCAAATGTAACTGCCACCTGGGCTGATTAGCTCATCGATATGCGGTCAGACCCAGTTACTATGCCAACGCCTACGAACTCTACATGACCCCACCAGACCACAGGTTTTGCCAGATAATATCAGCTCTTAAAGTGAAAGGAACAGCACAACACAAACGCAAATCTAGCTTAATCACATGACCATGCCGCTTAAAGAGAACATGCACCAAAGTGGATGTAGAAGCCCACTGCGCCCCCTAAGGGACCCCAGGCAGTATTGCGGCCCCTAAAGGACGCCGGGCAGTATTGTGGCTCCTAAAGGACCCCAGGCAGTTTTAAGGCCCCAAAGGGACCCCAGGTAGTTTTTAGGCCTCTAAGAGACCCCGGGCAGTTTCAAGGCTTCTAAGGGACCCCGGGCAGTTTTACGCGGCCTCTAAGGGACCCCGTGCAGTTTTAAGGCCTCTAAGGGACCCCGGGCAGTTTTACTAATATTGAACCTCAGTGAACGATTCAGCTCAACCGGTTATGATCTGGTGACTTAGGAGCAGCATGAAACTTTCTCAGGAGAAGTGGAATCTATACTAACCGCAAACCCTGAACTTAACACCGCAACTAGAAGTAGCCGTGGGGTGTGCCTAACATACCCTAGACACCTCGACACAGCCGGAGGACTAAATACCCCTATAGATGGAAATAGGAACACTAACTTGCCTCAGAGCAGAACCCCAAATGATAGGCAGCCCCCACAAATATTGACTGTGAATAGGAGAGGAAAGACACACACAGTCAGAAAACAGATTTCAGCAAAAGAGGCAACTCTAGCTAAATAGGGTAAGATAAGACAGAATACTAAGCAGTCAGTATTAAAAACTCTTCAAAAATATCCACAGCAGAAAATACAAAAAGTTCCACAATCTAACTAAAGACATGGAATGTATATCTGCAGCTCCTGAGAATCCAACAAGACTGAGAAAATACTGACACAATCTAAGCTGGACAAAAAAACAATGAATAGAACTAAATCATTAAGCACACAGCATGTGTGCAACAATAACAAAACCAGAAACTTATATTTGCAGATTTGGCAGCAAGGCAGAGGAACCAGGCAAGGACAAAACCTCCAAAAACAATGGACAACTGGCAAGGACTAATGAATCCTGCAAGCCTAAATACCCCAGTCAGAACTGCAATCAGCAGCTACACCTGACCAGGGCTGCAACCCAGAGACAACTGCATTACCACCTACAACCACCGGAGGGAGCCCAAAAGTAGAATTCACAACATCAACCCTAATTTTGACACATTTAAACTTCACCTTATATGTTCTGGGGATCTTCCACATGTTAGCCCGTGTCAGATCTGCAATTTCCATTTTTAATTTGCTCTTACATTTTCTGAAGATCAAAATAAAATGGGCCCTAGGAGGCGCAAGTGGCCTCAGCAGGTCCCCAGGGGTTAAGCTCAACCCTGAGGGGCTACAACTACCAAACCAGCGCCTGAGGGGCACCCAAGTGTGAAAGTCTTGCAGGGGCAGCCCGGGCACCATTCCAAAGCACTATCTGTAGTTCTGTGTTTTTTTTTTTCCATATTTTAGGGGAACAGGGAGATGTATAGGGTTTTATTATTTTGTTTTAATACATTTGTTTTATTCTAGTTCATTTGATGATCTCTGTATTTACTGGACTTTTTCTCTCCTCGTTTGGATGCCATTGAGGATCAATATATCGTATTAATGGATGTGGTTGCTTCACATCATGCATTTGGAGCAGAAACGGACACCCTTTATTTTTCAATTTTGTAATAGTGATATTTAAAATTAATATTAGTACTTTAATATATCACTATGATGTTCATTGGGTTTACAATATGCACTTCAGTGACACTGTTCACTGAATTAATGAGTCAATTAATTTATATGTATTGATTTACATGATTAATTATTGATGTCTTTTATATTATAGTATAATCACCTATCACTTTATTATTCACATTCACTGATTTTCATTATTTATGTATTTTATCATATTTATTGTATCTAGTAATTATATCTATCAAATAGATCCGTTGCAGCACATTGACACTAATTATTTCATTACACATTTGTATAGTAATTTAATACAGCAATTTTTTTTTATACCTTTATTATATCATTTGAAGGTCCAGGACTGTAGCACGCTGTTCAGCTCCCAGACTTGTGCTTTCCAGCTGACACATACAGCGGCTGTTGTCATGGCTGCCTGAGTGTTTACGGCTCACCTACCGGAGATGACGAGTCACTTCCAGGGAGGTGATGGAATGTCGCAGCGTGCCGGGTTTCTATGATATATGTAGATACAAAATCATGAAGCAACACATTACATAGTACTGGAGAGAAAATCACATACACTCTCCCTCTATGCCCGTCAGGCGTTAGAGAAATTGGATGGCTCCAAGCAAAACTTGTAGACAAAAAACGGAGCAGAAATATCCATAATACCATATTTTTATGTATAAAAGGAATACATTTTATTAAATATTATATCCTAAACAACATCAATACTAATACTGCAGTAAGTGCTGTATGCACTCTGCACAAACAGAGCAGTTACATAAAAGAGACATGATGGTTTGCCAAAAAACACCATAAGGGAAGAATAATGTGTAATACACCTCATATATGCCTTTATCCCTGAAAGCTATAGCCCATACACAAGCCTATACAAAGTCCTACCGGTATCCCCTTCATATAGGTGACTACGCTTACATACAGAATGTGCCATATATCCCTTCAAGCTTACCCATGTATGGTTGGCTATAATGAGGTTCCCCCTCCTGGTGTGGCTCCCCTGGACGCGCGTTTCGCGTTTTCGCTTTTTCAGCAGACTTCATCGAGGTAACCTCCAGTCACTGAGGCTGTGATCCCAGTTGGATTGAACTGTCGAGACCTCGGTGAATTCCCTGCTACCACTCTGAGAAAAACTATGACAGTGCTAGCGGGGATCTCATCAAGGTTACCACAGTTCAGCCCATCTGGGAACACAGCCTCGATGATGTCACCACCAGTCACTGAGTCAGCACTCACAGCAACTCATACACCAGTGGTTGTCAGCCAGGGCGGTCACATCTTGGCACCATCCAGGTTGAAAACTGATTATCCCCCAGACATAGATTACGATGTGTGACAGAATGACGGATAGGAGAGGGATATTGTTTTTTAATTTTTGGTTTATTATAGTACAACAAGGGCTATGATGGAATAGACATTTGGTGAGTATAATTGTGTTTGCTATTTTTAAACAAAGTGTGTTTTGTTAAATTTCCAATAAGAGTTTATTCTGGCTGTGTCTTTATTTACAATACAACTATCGGATTAGTAATGGATAGGTGTCTTATATAAGCCTCTCCATTACGAAGACTTGGGTGTAACGGGGTCTGCCGTGCAGGAGTACCTCTTTCAGTACCACACCGTGTTTCAGGAGGTCCACTCTGCTTTGGCTGGAGTCTGAATGAAGGACGCTGGCTGAAATTGATTGGTTACATGGGCGCATATAAAAGATCACTGCTTCTCCACGTATTTCCAGTATGACAACACTTTACTCACAGGACACAGAATATATCATACAGTTACAGAGGGCGGGCCAATTGAAAAGCGGCAGGCCAGACATACATTACAATAGCCGCAGGTGGCCGGAGCCTGCCGATATTTACTGTGGGAATTACAAAGGTGGGGGAGGTCAGAAGGGAGATATCTTGTCCCCTTTGCCCAGGGGCGCAGCCTGTGGGCTGATGCATTAGGGACATGCACCTCACATGGAACCTATTATACATACATATAACTGCACAACATATTCTGGGTGCTGGGGGGTTAAGTAACATTGGGCTTGATGTCAACTGACAATACAAAAGTGACAAAAACCCCACAAATATGAACCCCAATTGGGAAGAGTGGTGCAAAGCACCAGAACTGGCACATCTACTATATCTGCCCTGGGCAGCTGCGGGCTGGAGGGGTAATATTTCTTTCATGATAACCAGCCTTGTTGAAGCTGACAGCTGAGGGTTGTATGCCTCAGCTGTGAATTTTGCCTGGCTGATTATCAAAAATACAGGGGAAGCACGGCAATTTTTTATAAAAAAATATTTATATACAGCGCAGGAGCCGGCTAATGAATACACCCATCAGCCGCTCCTGCTCAGACTGTTATTAGTGGCAGCAGGTGTCGGATAATGAGAGCAGTCCCATCTGCTGACACCAGTGACATGAGGTAAACTGTATCCCTGCAATAACAGCCGAGCGCTCACGCTGTCTTTTGACAGTGTGGGAACCACGGCTCTCTGACTGGCGGGGATGATTTCACTGCTGATCAGAAGCAGTGTTTGCTGTCCTGTCATGCACATAACAGCGTGACTAACACCTGGTGTTCGGGCAGCCGAACCCGAACAGTAACACAGAGTTCCTGATAAAATCCGTGTTTGGTGTCTGTGCCCGAACAATAGGTGTTCAGTACGGATGCAGAACTTTACTGTTCGGGGTCGCCAATCTCTATTCACACAGTGTGGTAAAGAGGCAGTGAACCCAGGTTAGTCCAGTGTAAAAGTCTTTATTTTCAAACTCACAAAATAAATCCAGAATTGTAATCCCCCGGTTTGCAGCAGTAATGTCTGTATCTGCCTGATGCCGAGGGAGACCGCACCACCGTATCCATCGAGAGTGTGTCAATAGCTTCTCCTTCTATAGCCCGAGTTCAGTCTCACACAGACTTGACTTGCATAGAGCCTCCTACTCTTTAGTTGCTAACAAAACACACACCCAAACATCAACTCAAAGTTTAAATGTGAATTGTGGACAAGGGACTTTCGCAAAACCCGGAGTGGACAGAGACCCGTATCACTACCATCCTGCAGAGCCAACTAAAAAAAAAAAGGCCATGTTAGTTTTTTCTTAAATCTGACTTGGTCAAATAGTTTGACCAAATCCACACTATCTGATTTTGCATTGCAACCACAGGTACGGCTGTGATTACAATGCACTCCAGCAAGTTCAGTATGCCTCTATGCGCATCTTGGGGGATACATTACGACCCTCACATACGATTCCCTTTACTGTCTCATCAACACACTTTCACTCAGGTTCTGTAGTCTCAATTTAAGGGTATGTACCCATATGCGAGAAAAAAAATGTATCAGATTTACATCCGAGTGCATTGCGATTGCTATTCAATTGCAACACGATTTTAACATGAGCTTTTCCATACGGCAGTTCTCTGTCATTTACGCATCACTTTCCAAGGAAATATTCGTCAAAACACACACACATATACAGTACAGACCAAAAATTTAGACACACCTTCTCATTTAAAGATTTTTCTGTAGTTTCATGACTATGAAAATTGTACATTCACACTGAAGGCATCAAAACTATGAATTAACACATGTGGAGTTATACACTGTGTTCCAAATTATTATGCAAATTGGATTTAATTGTCATAAAGATTTAATCGTTTTGTTTTTCAAATAAACTCATGGATGGTATTGTGTCTCAGGGCTCAATGGATCACTGAAATCAATCTTAAATACATGTGATAATTAGTTTTCCAGGTGATTCTAATTAAAGGAAAACTACCATATATACTCGAGTATAAGCCGAGATTTTCAGCCCAAATTTTTGGGCTGAAAGTGCCCCTCTCGGCTTATACTCGAGTCACGGTCTGTGGCAGGGTCGGCGGGTGAGGGGGAGAGAGCGCTGAGGCATACTTACCTAGTCCCGGCGATCCTGACGCTCCCCCTGCCAGTCACACTGTCTTCGGGTGCCACAGCTCTTCCCCTGTACAGCGGTCACGTGGGACCGCTCATTAGAGAAATGAATATTCATTTCTCTAATCAGCGGTGCCGGTGACCGCTGATAGAGGAAGAGGCTGCGGCACCCGGAGACCAGCTGTCCGGGGGAAGGAGCGGGACGCCGGGAGCAGGTAAGTATCGCATATTTACCTGTCCACGATCCACACGCCGGGCGCCGCTCTGTCTTCCCGGCGTCTCTCCGCTCTGACTGTTCAGGTCAGAGGGCGCGATGACGCATATAGTGTGCGTGCCGCCCTCTGCCTGATCAGTCAGTGCGGGGAGACGCCGGGACCGGACGCTGGGGAGCTGCAAGCAAGAGAGGTGAGTATGTGTTTTGTTTTTTTTTATTGCAGCAGCAGCAGCGTTATATATGGCACAGATTTATGTGGAGCATCTATGGGGCCAAACTGAACGGTGCAGAGCATTCCATATGGGGCAGCTTTATAATGAGCATCTATGGGGCCAAACTGAACGGTGCAGAGCATTCCATATGGGGCAGCTTTATAATGAGCATCTATGGGGCCAAACTGAACGGTGCAGAGCATTCCATATGGGGCAGCTTTATAATAAGCATCTATGGGCCAAATTGAACAGTGCAGAGCATTCCATATGGGGCAGCTTTATAATGAGCATCTATGGGGCCAAACTGAACGGTGCAGAGCATATATGGCACAGCTTTATAATGAGCATCTATGGGGCCAAACTGAACGGTGCAGAGCATATATGGCACAGCTTTATATGGAGCATCTATAGGGCCATAATGAACGGTGCAGAGCATTGTATATGGGGCACAGCTTTATAAGGAGCATCTATGGGGCCATAATGAACGGTGCAGAGCATATAGGGCACAGCTATATAAGGAGCATCTACGGGGCCAAACTGAACGGTGCAGAGCATATAGGGAACATATTTATAATGAGCATCTATGGGGCCATAATGAACGGTGCAGAGCATTCTATATGACACAGCTATATATGGATAATATATGGGGCAATAATCAATGGTATGGAGCATTATATATGGCACAGCTTTATATGGAGCATCTATGGGGCAATAATGAATGGTATGGAGCATCTATTTTTATTTTTGAAATTCACCGGTAGCTGCTGCATTTTCCACCCTAGGCTTATACTCGAGTCAATAAGTTTTCCCAGTTTTTTGTGGCAAAATTAGGGGGGGTCGGCTTATACTCGGGTCGGCTTATACTCGAGTATATACGGTACTTAAAAATGACGTTCTACATTATTAGCAGGCCACAGGTTTCAAGCAATATGGGAAATAAGGATCTCTCTGCTGCTGAAAAGTGTTAAATAGTGCAATGCCTTGGACAAGGTTTGAAAACATTAGATGTTTCACGAAAACTTAGGAGTGATCATCATACTATGAAGAGATTTATGACTGAAATATAGTTCATGCAGATATAGGCATATTGAGGAAGGTTTCTGCCAGACAAATTCATTGAATTAAGAGAGCAGCTGCCAAAATACCATTACAAAACAGCAAAAAGTTATTTGAAGTTGCTGGTGCCTCTGGAGTCCCTCAAACCTCAAGGTGTAGGATCCTTCAAAGGCTTGCTGTGGTGCATAAACCTACTATTCGGCCACCCCTAAACAGTGATCACAAGCAGAAATGGTTGCAGTGGGCCCAGACATACATGAAGACTATTTTTCAAGCAGTCTTGTTTACTGATGAGTGTCGAGCAACCCTGGATGGTCCAGATGGATGGAGTAGTGGATGGTTGGTGGATGGCCACCATGTCCCAACAAGGCTGCGACGTCAGCAAGGTGGTTGAGGAGTCATGTTTTGGTCCAGAACAGCTGGTAGGGCCCTTTAAGGTTCCTGAAGGTGTGAAAATAACCTCTGCAAAGTGTATAGAGTTTCTGACTGACAACTTTCTTCCATGGTATAAAAAACAGAATTGTGCCTTCAGGAGCAGAAGCATCTTCATGCATGACAATGCACTCTCTCATGCTGTCATGCTGCAAAGAATACATCTGAGTCATTGGCTGCTATGGGCATAAAAGGAGATAAACTCATGGTGTGGCCACCATCTTTTCCTGACCTCAACCCTATAGAAAACCTTTGGAGAATCATCAAGCCAAAGATCTATGAGGGTGGGAGGCAGTTCACATCAAAACAGCAGCTCTGGGAGGCTATTCTGACTTCATGCAAAGAAATACAAGCAGAAACTCTCCAAAAACTCACAAGTTCAATGGATGCAAGAATTGTGAGGGTGATATCAAAGACGGGTTCCTATGTTAACATGTAACTTGGCCTGTTAGGATGTTTTGGAGTTAAATAGCTTTTTTGTTCTGTGAATGTGACCTCCTAATGCTGCAAATTCTTCAAATGAGCATTTTCAGTTCTTTAAAACATATCAAATGTTTAGAAATTCTACTGTGCCTAATAATTTGGAACAGTGCATTTTGAGTTTTTATTCATTTTAGAGATTATACTGTTATCATTGGGAGGTTTCTTCAATAAAATTCAATGTATACGCTAACGGATGATGACTTTTATTAGACTGACTGTCATTTGCACCGACCACTTAGGACAATCAGAGAAAAATGTAATTTGCATAATAATTTGGAACATAGTGTATACTTAAAAAAGTGTGAAACAATTGAAATTATGACTTATATTCTAGGTTCTTCAAAGTAGCCACCTTTTGCTTTGATGACTGCTTTGCACACTCTTGGCGTTCTCTTGATGAGCTTCAAGAGGTAGTCCCTAGGAATGGTTTTCACTTCACAGGTGTGCCCTGTCAGGTTTAATAAGTGGGATTTCTTGCCTTATAAATTGGGTTGGGACCATCAGTTGTACTGTGCAGAAGTCTGGTGGATACACAGCGATAGTCCCACTGAATAGACAGTTAGCAACTAAGTAAAGAAAAACGAGTGGCCATCATTACTTTAAGAAATGAAGGTCAGTCAGTCCGAAAAATTGGAAAAACTTTGAAAGTGTCCCCAAGTGCAGTGGAAAAACCATTAAGCGCTACAAAGAACCTGGCTCACATGAGGACCGTCCCAGTAAAGGAAGACCAAGAGTCACCTCTGCGTCTGAGGATAAGTTTATCCGAGTCATCAGCCTCAGAAATCGCAGGTTAACAGCAGCTCAGATTAGAGACCAGGTCAATGCCACAGAGTTCTAGCAGCAGACATCTCTACAACAACTGTTAAGAGGAGACTTTGTGCAGCAGGCCATCATGGTAAAATAGCTGCTAGGAAACCACTGCTAAGGACAGGTAACAAGCAGAAGAGACTTGTTTGGGCTAAAGAACACAAGGAATGGACATTAGACCAGTGGAAATCTGTGCTTTGGTCATGTGAGTCCAAATTTGAGATCTTTGGTTCCAACCACCGTGTTTTTGTGCGACGCAGAAAAGGTGAACGGATGGACTCTACATGCCTGGTTCCCACCATGAAGCATGGAGGAGGAGGTCTGATGGTGTGGGGGGTGCTTTGCTGGTGACACTGTTGGTGATTTATTCAAAATTGAAGGCATACTGACCCAGCATGGCTACCACAGCATCTTGCAGCGGCATGCTATTCCATCTGTGTTTGCGTTTAGTTGGACCATCATTTATTTTTCAACAGGACAATGACCCCAAACACACCTCCAGGCTGTGTAAGGGCTATTTGACCAAGAAACAGAGTGATGGGGTGCTACGCCAGATGATCTGGCCTGCAGTCAGCAGACCTGAACCCAAATGAGATGGTTTGGGGTGAGCTGGACCGCAGAGTGAAGGCAAAAGGGCCAACAAGTGCTAAGCATCTCTGGGAACTCCTTCAAGATTGTTGGAAGACCATTCCCGGTGACTACCTCTTGAAGCTCATCAAGAAAATGCCAAGAGTGTGCAAAGCAGTTATCAAAGCAGAAGGTGGCTACTTTGAAGAATATAAGACATAATTTCAGTTGTTTCACACTTTTTTGTTAATTATATAATTCCACATGTGTTAATTCATAGTTTTGATGCCTTCAGTGTGAATGTACAATTGTCATAGTCATGAAAATACAGAAAAATCGATAAATGAGAAGGTGTGTCCAAACTTTTGGTCTGTACTGTACATATGATAAATAGCCGGTAATTCATGAGCGGTGTACAGTAAAATCACACTGCAAAAACTCTTACAGTTTCACTTATTCATTCTCGTCTGGACTATTGTAACCCTCTACTAATCGGCCTCCCTCTTACCAAACTCTCTCCTCTCCAATCTGTCCTGAATGTTGCAGCCAGGATCATACTCATCACCAATCGTTAGACCGATTATACCGATGCCTCTACCTTGTGCCAGTCATTACATTGGTTACTAGTGATGAGCGAGTATACTCGTTGCTCAGGTGGTCTCCGAGTATTTATGACTGCTCTGAGATTTAGTTTTCCTTGCCGCAGCTGGATGATTTATGGCTCCAAGCCAGCATAAGTACAAGTGGGTTTTGCCTGGTTGCTAGGGAATCCCCACATGTGCTCAACCTGTCTAGTAGTCGCAAATCATCCAGCTGCAGCAAGGAAAACAATCTTTGAGCAGTCATAAATAGTCGGTGACCACCCGAGCAACGAGTAAACTTGCTCATAACTACTGGTTACCCATCCACTCCAAAATCCAGGATAAAAACCTTTATCCTCATCCACAAAGCTCTCCATGGCTCAGCACCACCCTACATCTCCTCCAGGTCTCAGTCTACCACCCTACCCGTGCTCTCCGCTCTGCTAATGACCTGACGTTAACATCCTCAATAATCAGAACCTCCCACTCCCGTCTCCAAGACTTTTCACGTGCAGCGCCAATTCTTTTGTAATGCACTACCCAGGTTAATACGTTTGATCCCCAATCCCGACAGTTTTAAGCATGCCCTATATTCACCTGTCCTCGTTCCGGCCCCGCTGTGTCTTCCGCATCCTCTGCACTAACGTTCAGGCAGAGGGCGCGGACTAACCACGTCATCGCGCCTTCAGACCTAAGCGTCACTGCAGAGGACGCGGAAGACGGAGCAGCGCGGGAATGTGGGACAGGTGACTGTCACACAGAGCTCCCCCTCCCCATTATACTCACCTGCTCCTGGCATGGTCCCTGCACATCTTTGGTTCTCCGGGCGCTGACAGCTTCTTCCTGTATTGAGCAGTCACATGGTACCTCTCATTACAGTAATGAATATGCGGCTCCACCCCTATGGGAGTGCAGTCAGGTCCATATTCATTGCTGTAATGAGCGGTACCATGTGACCGCTCAATACAGGAAGAAGCTGTCAGCCCAAGACCATAGGAGATGCAGGGATTGCGCCAGGAGCAGGTGAGTATGTGACAGCCGCCACTCCCCCTCCCCCGCCGACCCCAGCAGGACTTGGCACCTATCCAACCTGGCAAAAGTACCAATACCTGGTTTAAAAACAACAGTATCACTGTGCTTGATTGGCCAGCTAACTCACCGGACTTTAACCCCATAGTTAAAAAGGGGGGCGGTCCTCATCGTCTCAGTTGGTTTTCAGAGCATGAGAGGAAAAACAGGATTTTTGGTTGCTTACCGTAAAATCTGTTTCTCTGAGCCTCCATTGGGGGACACAGGAACCATGGGTGTATGCTGCTACCACTAGGAGGCTGACACTATGCACAAAAAAGTTAGCTCCTCCTCTGCAGTGTACACCCCACCGACTGGCATTAAGCACTTCAGTTAGTGAGAAAGCAGTAGGAGAAAAACAAGAAGGTTGAACAACATTAACCACAAACATGAGAACTGTAAAAGGAAGAACAGAAACTGAATAACATGGGAGGGTGCTGTGTCCCCCAATGGAGGCTCCGAGAAACAGATTTTACGGTAAGCAACCAAAAATCCTGTTTTCTCTATCGCCTCTCATTGGGGGACACAGGAACCATGGGACGTCCAAAAGCAGTCCCTGGGGTGGGAAAAAACAGACTTCCATCAGGTCAGAAGACTCACCACTGCTGCCTGCAGGATCCTTCTGCCTAGGCTGGCGTCCTCCGAAGCATAGGTATGGACCATGAAAAATTTGGTGAACGTGTGGATGGAAGACCAGGTTGCCGCTTTGCAAAGCTGTAGGGCAGAAGCCCTGTGGTGTACCGCCCAGGAAGCGCTGACTGCCCGGGGAGAGTGAGCCTTTATCCCAGGAGGGGGCACTCTGTTCTTGACCCGGTAAGCCTCCAAAATAGCCGTTCTGATCCAGCGAGCAATAGTCGCCTTGGAAGCCGGCAGGCCTCTACGCGTGCCATCAGGAATGACGAAAAGGGAATCCGTCTTTCGGAAAGCGACCGTTCTAGCCAGGTAGATCCTCATTGCCCTGACAAGGTCCAGCTTGTTCAATGACCGCTCCAGAGGGTGAGTCGGAGATGGACAAAAGGAAGGTAGAACAATGTCCTCGTTGAGGTGGAAGGTGGAAACCACCTTAGGAAGGAAGGCCTGAGGACCACCTTGTCCTGGTGGATAACCAAGAAAGGAGGTCGACAAGAAAGGGCCGCCAACTCGGACACGTGGCGGATAGAAGTGATGGCCACAAGAAAGGCCACCTTACGAGATAGAACTGGCAGGGGAACCTCCCTGAGAAGCTCAAAGGGGGAACCCCTGAAACCTTCCAGCACCAGATTTAAATCCCATGAATCCACCGGGGCCCTGTATGGAGTAGCCGCATGGGCTACTCCTTGAAGGAAGGTCTTAACCTGTGGCTGAGAAAACAACGTCTTCTGAAAAAGGATGGAGAGCGCAGAAACCTGGCCCTTTAGGGAACTAAGAGCAAGGCCCGAATCCAGTCCTGCCTGAAGGAAGGCCAAAATGGAAGGCAGGGCCTGGGACTCGAACCAACGTTAGTAAGCCTTCCAGGTACGATAGTAGATCCTGGAGGACGAAGGCTTTATAGCCTGGATCATGGTGTGAATCACCCGGTCCGAAAGGCCTGAAGCTTTTAGAACTGCGGTCTCAAGAGCCACGCCGCTAAACTGAGCAACCGAGAATTTGGGGGGCAGATCGGACGCTGAGACAGCAGATCGGGCATGTCTGGAAGGCGCCAAGGGGTGTCCGCGAGAAGGTTGACAATCACCGCAAACCAAGCTCTCCTGGGCCAATCCGGGATGATCAGAATGACCGGCACCCTTTCTGCTTTGATATTTTTCAAGAGCTTGGGAAGCAGGGGAAAGGGTGGGAACAGATAGGGCAGGCCGAACTGTGACCAAGGAATGGACAGAGCGTCGACACCCACTGCAAGAGGATCGCGAGACCTGGAGACGAACCGAGGAACCTTCCTGTTCATTCGGGACGCCGTGAGGTCCACGTCTGGAGTCCCCCATCGAAGACAAATCTGATGGAAGACCTCCTGATACAAGGACCATTCCCCTGCCACGAGACCCTCGCGGCTGAGGAAGTCGGCAGCCCAACTGTCCACGCCGGGGATATGCACCGCAGATATCACTGGAACCGTTGCCTCTGCCCAGAGGAGGATCTTGGATAACTCGGCAAGGGCCAAGGAGCTCCGAGTCCCCCCTGGTGGTTGACATAAGCCACAGCCATGGCATTGTCCGTCTGGATTCGGATTGGAAGGCCCCTGAGAATCCTTTCCCAGTGACAAAGGGACAGAAAAATGGCCCAGATCTCGAGGACATTGATCGGCAAAGATGACTCCTGCGCCGAACAGCGGCCCTGAACAGTCAGGTGGCGAAACACAGCACCCCAGCCGAGCAGGCTGGCGTCTGTCGTCACCACTTGCCAGTGAACTGGAAGGAATGACCTGCCCTGGGAGATGAGAGGTGATGTGAGCCACCAGCTGAGAGACCATTTGACCCGGGGAGAGAGTCGGATCGGCGATCCAGGGAGAAGACCGACCTGTTTCACTGAGACAGGATGGCTTGCTGAAGAGGTCACGACTGAAATTGGGTGAAGGGAATCACTTCCAATGTTGCTACCATCCTCCCCAAAACATTCATGGCCGATCGGAAGGAGGGAGACCGAGGGCCCTGGAGCAAGCGGACGTCCCGACAAAGGATGGATTTCTTGTCTTCGGGAAGGAAGACTTTGGTCTGACGAGTGTCGAAGAGCATGCCCAGAAAGATGATGCGCTGAGAAGGAATAAGGCAGGACGACTTCCGGTTGACCAGCCACCCGAAGCGCGGAGGAGCCTTGATCAGGATGTCGTCGAGGTATGGAAACAGAAACAGGCCTCTGACCCTCAAGATGGCTATCAGCACCGCCATGATCTTCGTGAAGACCCTGGGAGCGGTTGCAAGACCGAACGGCAAGGCGACGAACTGAAAATGATCCTGGAGAACTGCTAAGCGCAGGAATCGGTGATGTCCCGGAAATATCGGGACATGAAGGTAGGCGTCCTGAATATCTATGGAACACAGAAACTCCTGAGCTTCCATGGAAGCAATTACTAAACAAAGATTCCAGATGAACTCTCCTGTTCAGCAATTTGAGATCCAGAATGAGACGAACCCTGCCGTCTTTTTTTGGTACCACAAAAAGGTTCGAATAGAAACCCGTGAACCATTCTTTTTCTGGGACGGGAACGATCACCCCGGCTTTGAGGAGAGAAGTGATGGCTGTAAAGAAACCTGGAATTAGAGCGGTGTCTTTTGGCGGTCGGGATTCGAAGAAACGATCCTGGGGTCGAGAAATGAACTCTATTTTGTAACCCGAGGATACAACTTCCCTGACCCAAGCGTCCTCTACTGAGGAAATCCAGACGTCCCTGAAGAAGAGGAGATGGCTGCCCAGTCTGTGAAGTGGAGGTCTTGCCGAGAGTCATGCCAAGGTGGATATTCCAGTCCTGGACCTGGAGGATCTACCCTGGGAGTAGCGAGGACGACAGGAAGGAGTGGGCCTGAAGGATACTATCTTTTTCTCTTGGCGTGCCTGCGGCCTCTGTTGCTGCTGGGAGAAGGAGTTTGACGCCGCTAAGTGACAAAAAGGCCGAAAGGACCGAAATTGCCGTCTAGGAGGAGGGCGGCGAGGTTTAGCCTGGGGAAGAAGAGAACTTGTACCTCCGGTGGCGCCCTTAATGATTTGGTCCAGCTAGGAACCAAAGAGATGTGAGCCTTGAAAAGGTAAGCTGGTAAGGGACTTTCTAAAAGACAAGTCCGCCTGCCAGGCCTTGAGCCAAATGGTCCGGCGGATGGCAACAGCATTGCTGGATGCCTGAGCCGCAC
The DNA here is from genome assembly GCF_051348905.1 of Ranitomeya variabilis. Taxonomy (NCBI): domain Eukaryota; kingdom Metazoa; phylum Chordata; class Amphibia; order Anura; family Dendrobatidae; genus Ranitomeya; species Ranitomeya variabilis. The sequence goes on from NC_135233.1 coordinate 538,834,498, forward strand.
AAGACGCAACATCCAGAGAAGCGGAGACCAGATATTAGACCAGATATTTGCATGAGAAATCTGGTCGGCAAGTTCCGCCAGCTGTTCGGGTGGGGCCCCGTCAAGGATGCCTCGATGGAGTTCTTTGGCCCATTTGGATATGGATTTTGAAACCCAAGTGGAAGCAAAAGCTGGGCATAGAGCAGCTGCAGCCGCTTCAAAGGATGACTTTGCAAAGGATTCTATGACTATCGTTAGAATCCTTCAGAAATGCTCCGCCGAACAGTGGAATCACAGTGTTGGTGGACAACCTGGAAACTGGGGGATCCACCGAGGGAGAAACAGTCCAATTGGCGGTAAGTTCTGGAGAAAAGGGATATAAAACGGCAAGGCGTTTTCCCCTCTGAAAAAGTCTGGTCGGATTCTCTCTTTCTCTGGTCGATGATCTCCTCGGATTCAGGGTGATGAGCGAAAAACTTGAAAGGTGGTTTAGCCCGTCTAAACGAAACCGCCTGATCTGCGGGTTCCATAGAGGGATCCTTGATGCCACAGGTGTGGTTTATTGCTCCAATGAGATTCTGGACCATATCCCTCATGGTAGCGATTTGGTTAGAATCCAGCTACGAAATATCCTCCGAGGGCGCATCAGAGAATGCCTCGCCTGACTCAGGGGAGGAGGATCGGGAGGACGCCGACCACAGAGGAGGACCGTGTGGAGAGATGGAGCGAGAAGACTCAGACCGTCGTTCCTGTCTGGACCTTTTGCGGCTTATCATGGAGGGCTCGGACGGAGGCTCCGGCGACCCGCTGGCTACTGCGGGGGTCTGCAGAGGTAATCAATCCAGCACGGACAGCAGAGTTTGAGACATCCGTGTTAGATCGGTCCAATTGTGACAGAGAGGAAGCCCAGCCTGGGATGGGGGTATCACTCTCTGGCAGATTGGCCGGGGGATCCTGGACAGTGGGAGCAATCGGGTTGCTGCAGGCCTGACAGAGGAGGACTGACCTGAGGGAAGTTTGCAGCTACAAGACGAACATGTAAAGCACTTGACTAAGGCAGAAGAGGAAGAAGTAGGAGGACGAGAGCGGCCCCCTGTAGATGTAGACATTTTGAAAGGATCCCTGAAGAAAATGCCAGAGGGTTAGGGGACAGGTGGACAGAGGGGGGAGTCAGACTGCAATGCAGAGCTACTCACGGCTGATGAAATTCCAGATGGAAGACGCCGCACAGCTGTAGGTGGTCCCACAGGGAAATTAGTCTTACGTGGAAGGGATGCGGATCTACAGCAGTCCAGCCAAGGGAATCTGGAACCGTAGTCCTCTCCTGCGGCGCACAGGTCTAAGCAGTGTGCGTGGGCTAAGGAGTACCAAGATGGCGCCGGTGGGCGGAGCAACGCCAAGTCATGGGAGATGGTCGGGCGGGAGAAAAGCCCACCCGAGTAAAGGAGGAAGTGGGCGGAGCGGCATCACCGGAAGTAGGCCTCGGGAAAACCAGGGCCTAAATTAGGAACCGGTGTCCGCCAGAAGTAGGCCCCGGGGAAGTCAGAGAGTGCCGCGGCGCCGGCGCAGCAGCCCGCAAGGTCGTTAGAATAAAGGAGCGTGGCCGCAGGCTAGCACATCGCCAGAAGTAGGCCCTGGGGGAAGCCGGGGCCTAAATTAGGAAAACGGTGACCGCCGGAGAGGGCCGCGGAGGTGAAGCGCAGGAGGGAGCACGGCTGTCAGAAAGGCCGCCACATCGGATGAAAGACGTCCATGGGAGCTGCTGATGGACGTCCTTGTCTCCCCCAACCGACAGGCTCTGGTGGGCGAGTGGGTGGGGGACGGAGCCAGGACCGGACTTCTGAGCAAGCTTGTGTGCTAGGATCTTGGTCCTAGTGAGGGATTTATGAGGATACGGGGTGGTAGTACACGCCGTACTCATAGTCCGCCTAGTGGGATTACAGATGTGACTGTTCACCCTGAATCCATTCCGGAAAAAACCTGAAAGAAAAACGACGCACATTGAGGTAGATAAGGGTCTAATGAAAGACCTGTGTCCACCTCCTACTGACACGAAGCTAAACTGAAGTGCTTAATGCCAGTCGGTGGGGTGTACACTGCAGAGGAGGAGCTAACTTTTTTTGTGCATAGTGTCAGCCTCAAGTGGCAGCAGCATACACCCATGGTTCCTGTGTCCCCCAATGAGAGGCGATAGAGAAAGCCCATCGCATTAGTACACAACAAACATGTTATGTACACTATACAATATCATCACCTCTATAGAGTGAATATCTATATGACACACCTTACTTTAGAGTGCAGGAAACCAGTGCTCAATAACGGGATGGAATATGCGGGTGCTGTCGTGGACTATTACCGGTACGTAATAGCCGGTTTTTCTATTGCAACAACAGAACCCCACAAGAGACTTTCAGAGACTATCACCTGGGGGGACCACAGCATTAAGTACTGATCGGCTAAAGTCTAAACTGGAAGAGGACAAAAGATCAAGACGGTAGGGTCTATAAAAGGTGGAAGGTGACGACCATGTTGCCACCTTACAAATTTGATCAATGGAGACGTCCGCCTTTTCTACCTAGGACGATGCCATAGCTCGCACAGAGTGAGCTCTTATTCCTTCCGACAGAGACTCCCCTTTGGCCGAATAGGCTAGGCATATTGCATCTCTTATCTTCCAGGTGATTGTTTTTTGTGACACTCAACCCTTTCCTCTGACCCTTGAAAGAAACAAACAACGCCCTACTCTGCCTCCAGGCCCAAGTTCTTTCTAAATACTCTAGTACTGCTCTTTTAACATCTACAGTATGGAACCCTTTCATAGTAACAGGACTATCATAAAAATATGGAAAATAGATCTCCTGGCTTCAAAGAAATTTAGAAGAGACTTTCGGTAGGTAGGCTGGGTCTGGTTTTAGACCATCAGGAAAGGGGGATCTAACGATAAGGCCCGAATGTCACTGATCTGTCTCACAGAGGTTAAGTCTACCAATAGTGCTGCTTTAAGGGTCAGCACTAGTGATGAGTGAATATACTCATTACTCGAGATTTCCCGAGCACGCTCGGGTGTCCTCCGAGTATGTTTTAGTGCTCGGAGATTTAGTTTTTTCGCCGCAGCTGAATGATTTACATCTGTTAGCCAGCATAAGTACATGTGGGGGTTGCCTGGTTGCTAGGGAATCCCCACATGTACTTATGCTGGCTAACAGATGTAAAACATTCAGCTGCGGCAATAAAAACTAAATTTCCGAGCACTGAAAAATACTCGGAGGACACCCGAGCTTGCTTGGGAAATCTCGAGTAGCAAGTATATTCGCTCATCACTAGTCAGCACCTTCAGTGAAGCCGAGTCAAAGGGTCCAAAGGGAGGGCCCGTCAATGCATCTAGTACAAGGTTTAAATCCCACGGGGGCAATCTAGCCATATGGACTGGGTTACTGTGCTCACAGGCCCTGATGAACCTAGTGATCCACCTGTTCCCTGCCACGTTTTAGTTATACAATGCCCCCAATGCCGACACCTGTACCCCTAAGGGTATTGACTGATGATGCCAATTCGCAAGCCCTTCTGCAAGAACTCCAGAATCGCCTGAATTGGAACCTGATCCGACGGGGGAGCTGAGTGTAACTCTAAAAATCTTTACAAGGTTTTAAAATAAAGTTAGTTAACCCCTCCAGTGAACACCGTAAAAAAAAAACAAAAAAAAAAAACCTCAAAACAAGCAAAAAACAATGCTTTATCATACAGCCGATAACACATGATCAAAAAGACGGATATAAATAAACATGGTACCGCTGAAAAAGCATTGTCCCATAAAAATCGAGCTACGATACATCGCCATCAGCAAAAAAAATAAAAGTTATAGCTCTCAGAATAAAGCGATGCAAAAACTATTTTTTATCTAAAATAGTTTTTATTATATAAAAGCACCAAAACATAAAAAAGATATAAATGAGGTATTGCTGTTATCGTACTGAACCGAAGAATAAAACTGCCTTATCAATTTTCTCACGCAGAATGGTATAAATGCCCCACCCAAAAGACATTCATTTATCGGTATTTTTTGTTCATTCTGCCTTACAAAAAAACATAAATAAGCGATCAAAAAATGTCATGTGCCCGAAATTGGAACCAATAAAAACATCAACTCGTCCTGCAATAAACAAGACCTCACATGACTCTGTGAACCAAACTATGGAAACATTATAGCTCTCAAATGAGGTGATGCAAAAACTGTTTTTTTTTTGTGTGATAAAAAGCATCTTTTAGTGTGTGACAGCTGCCAAACATAAAAGCCCGCTATAGATAGTAAATCAAACCACCCTTTATCACTCCCTTAGTTAGGGAAAAATAATAAATTAAAAAAATGTATTTATTTCCATTTCCCATTAGGGTTAGGGCTAAAGATAGGGTTAGGGTTGAGGCTAAAGTTAGGGTTAGGGTTGGGGCTAAATTTAGGGTTGGGGCTAGAGTTGGGGTTAGGGTTTGGATTACGTTTGTGGCTAGGTTTAGGGTTAGGGTTGGGATTAGGGGTGTGTCAGGGTTAGGGGTATGGTTAGGGTTGGGATTAGGGTTAGAGGTGTGTTGGTGTTAGGGTTGTGGTTAGGGTTGGGATTAGAGTTAGGGGTGTGTTGGGGTTAGGGTTGGAACTAGAATTGGGGGCTTCCACTGTTTAGGCACATCAGGGGTTCTCCAAACGCAAAGGACACTAAACTTCAGGAGAGCAAATTTCCAACGGATGAGAGAGGATCTTGGTGCAATTAACTGGGACTATATCCTGAGACATAAAAGTACACAAAGAAAATGGGAGACGTTTATTAGCATCCTGAATAGGACCTGTGCACAGTATATACCGTATGGGAATAAACATACTAGAAATAGGAGGAAACCAATATGGCTAAATAGAGCTGTAAGGGGCGCAATAAGTGACAAAAAGAAAGCATTTAGAGAATTAAAGGAAGTAGGTAGTGAGGAGGCATTAAATAAATATAGAAAATTAAATAAATTCTGTAAAAAGCAAATCAAGGTAGCAAAGATTGAGACAGATAGACTCATTGCCAGAGAGAGCAAAAATAACCCCAAAATATTATTTAACTACATAAATAGTAAGAAACTAAAAAATGATAGTGTTGGCCCCCTTAAAAATAGTCTGGGTGAAATGGTGGATGAGGATGAGGAAAAAGCCAATATGCTTAAATGACTTTTTTTCCATCAGTATTTACAAAAGAAAATCCCATGGCAGCCAATATGACTAGTGATAAAAATTTCCAATTAAATGTTACCTGCTTAACCCAGCAAGAAGTACGGCGGCGTTTAAAAATCACAAAAATTGACAAATCTCTGGGCCCGGATAGGATACACCCCCGAGTACTGCAGGAACTAAGTACAGTAATTGATAGACCGTTATTTTTAATCTTTAAAGAGTCCATAATAACAGGGTCTGTACCACAGGACTGGCGTATAGCAAATGTGGTGCCAATATTTAAAAAGGGGACAAAAACTGAACTCGGAAATTATAGGCCAGTAAGCTTAACCTCTACTGTGGGTAAAAACCTGGAGGGCATTCTAAGGGATGCTATACTGGAGTATCTGAAGAGGAATAACCTCATGACCCAGTATCAGCACGGGTTTACTAGGGACCGTTCATGTCAGACTAATTTGATCAGCTTCTATGAAGAGTTAAGTTCCGGACTGGACCAAGGGAGCCCAGTGGATGTAGTGTATATGGACTTTTCAAAAGCTTTTGATACGGTGCCACACAAAAGGTTGATACATAAAATGAGAATAATGGGGATAAAGGAAAATATGTGCAAGTGGGTTGAGAGCTGGCTCAGGGATAGGAAACAAAGGGTGGTTATTAACCCCTTCATGACCTTGGGATTTTTCGTTTTTCCGTTTTCGTTTTTCACTCCCCTCCTTCACAGAGCCATAACTTTTTTATTTTTCCGTCAATTTGGCCATGTGAGGGCTTATTTTTTGCGGGACGAGTTGTACTTTTGAACGACATCATTGGTTTTACCATGTCGTGTACTAGAAAACGGGAAAAAAATTCCAAGTGCAGTGAAATTGCAAAAAAGTGCAATCCCACACTTGTTTTTTGCTTGCCTATTTTGCTAGGTTCACTAAATGCTAAAACTGACCTGCCATTATGATTCTCCAGGTCAGTATGAGTTCATAGACACCTAACATGAATAGGTTATGTTTTACCTAAGTGGTGAAAAAAAATTCCAAACTTTGCAAAAAAAAAAAAAAAAAATGTGCCATTTTCCGATACTCGTAGCGTCTCCATTTTTCGTGATCTGGGGTCAGGTGAGGGCTTATTTTTTTGCGTGCCGAGCTGGCGTTTTTAATTATAGCATTTTGGTGCAGATACGTTCTTTTGATCGCCTGTTATTGCATTTTAATGCAATGTCGCGGCGACCAAAAAAACGTATTTCTGGCGTTTTGATTTTTTTTCTCATTACGCCATTTAGCGATCAGGTTAATGCTTTTTTTTTATTGATAGATTCTGAACGCGGCGATACCAAATATGTGTAGGTTTGATTTTTTTTTATTTATTTTGATTGGGGCGAAAGGGGGGTGATTTAAACTTATGTTTTTTTTATTTTTTTCACATTTTTAAAAACTTTTTTTTTTCACTTTTGCCATGCTTCTATAGCCTCCATGGGAGGCTAGAAGCAGGCACAGCCCGATTGGCTCTGCTACATAACAGCGATCATCAGATCGCTGTTATGTAGGAGAATTGCAGGTGTGCTGTGAGCGCCGTCCACAGGGTGGCGCTCACAGCCACCGGCGATCAGTAACCATAGAGGTCTCAAGGACCTCTATGGTTACCATTCAGAAGCATCGCCGACCCCCGATCATGTGACGGGGGTCGGCGATGACGTCATATCCGGCCGCCCGGCCGGATGCGGTAGTTAAATGCCGCTGTCTGCGTTTGACAGCGGCATTTAACTAGTTAATAGGCGCGGGCAGATCGCGATTCTGCCCGCACCTATTGCGGGCACATGTCAGCTGTTCAAAACAGCTGACATGTCCCGGCTTTGATGCGGGCTCACCGCGGAGCCCTGCATCAAAGCAGGGGAGCTGACCTCGGACGGTATAGTACGTCCGAGGTCAGTAAGGGGTTAATGGAGCACACTCGGACTGGGTCGCGGTTAGTAGTGGGGTACCACAGGGGTCAGTATTGGGCCCTCTTCTTTTTAACATATTTATTAATGACCTTGTAGGGGGCATTCAGAGTAGAATTTCAATATTTGCAGATGACACTAAACTCTGCAGGGTAATCAATACAGAGGAGGACAATTTTATATTGCAGGATGAATTATGTAAACTAGAAGCTTGGGCTGATAAATGGCAAATGAGCTTTAATGGGGATAAATGTAAGGTCATGCAATTGTGTATAAGTAATAAGATGCATAACTATGTGCTTAATTCTAAAACTAAGGGTAAAACTGTCATTGAAAAGGACCTGGGTGTATGGGTGGATGACAAACTCATATTCAGTGGCCAGTGTCAGGCAGCTGCTACAAAGGCAAATAAAATAATGGGATGCATTAAAAGAGGCATAGATGCTCATGAGGAGAACATAATTTTACCTCTATACATGTCACTAGTGCGACTACACTTAGAATACTGTGCACAGTTCTGGTCTCCGGTGTATAAGAAAGACATAGCTGAACTATAGCGGGTGCAGAGAAGAGCGACCAAGGTTATTAGAGGACTGGGGGGTCTGCAATACCAAGATAGGTTATTACACTTTGGGCTATTTAGTTTGGAAAAACGAAGGCTAAGGGGTGATCTTATGTTAATGTATAAATATATGAGGGGACAGTACAAAGACCTTTCTGATGATATTTTTAATCATAGACCGGTGACAGGGACAAGGGGGAATCCTCTACGTCTGGAAGAAAAAAGGTTTAAGCATAATAACAGACGCAGATTCTTTACTGTAAGAGCAGTGAGACTATGGAACTCTCTGCCGTATGAAGTTGTAATGAGTGATTCATTACTTAAATTTAAGAGGGGACTGGATGCCTTTCTGGAAAAGTATAATGTTACAGGGTATTTATACTAGATTCCTTGATAAGGCGTTGATCCAGGGAACTAGTCTGATTGCCGTATGTGGGGTTGGGAAGGAATTTTTTTCCCCATGGTGGAGCTTACTCTTACCACATGGGTTTTTTTTGCCTTCCCCTGGATCAACATGTTAGGGCATGTTAGGTTAGGCTATGGGTTGAACTAGATGGACTTAAAGTCTTCCTTCAACCTTAATAACTATGTAATTGTGTCCGATCTCAATTCCAGTCAATTCTGTGTTGAAAAAAAAAAATTGTGCTCCTTCTCTTCTGAGCTCTGCCATGTGGCCAAAGCAGTTGCTTACCCCCAAATATAAGGTATCAGCATACTCAGGACAAATTGGACAGCAACTTTTGCAGTCCAATTTCTCCTGTTACCCTGGGGAAAATAAAAATTTGGGGGCTAAACCATCATTTTTGTGGGGAAAAATTAGTTTTTTTTATTTTCACGGCTCTGCGTTATAAACTTTAGTTTAACCCCTTCATGACCCAGCTTATTTTGACGTTAATGACCTGGCAGTTTTTTGCAATTCTGACCAGTGTCCCTTTATGAGGTAATAACTCAAGAACGCTTCAACGGATCCAAGCGGTTCTGAGATAGTTTTTTCATGACATATTGGTCTTAATGTTAGTGGTAAATTTAGGTAGATAATTTTTGCATTTATTTGTGAAAAAAATGGAAATTTGGCGAAAATTTTAAAATTTCACAATTTTCAAATTTTGAATTTTTATTCTGTAAAACGAGAGAGTTATGTGACACAAAATAGTTAATAAATAACATTAGACACATTTCTACTTTACATCAGCACAATTTTGGAAACTTTTTTTTTTGCTAGGAGGTTATAAGGGTATTTGACCAGCGATTTCTCATTTTTACAACAAAATTTACAAAACCATTTTTTTAGGGACCACCTCACATTTGAAGTCAGTTTGAGGGGTCTATATGGCTGAAAATACCCAAAAGTGACAGCATTCTAAGAACTGCACCCCTCAAGGTGCTCAAAACCACATACAAGAAGTCTATTAACCCTTCAGGTGCTTCGCAGCAGCAGAAGCAACATGGAAGGAAAAAAATGAACATTTAACTTTTTAGTCACAAAAATGATTTTTTAGCAACATTTTTTTTTTTTCCCATGGGTAAAAAGAGAAAATGGACCCCAAAAGTTATTGTACTATTTGTCCTGAGTACGCCGATACCCCATATGTGGGGGGGACCACTGTTTGGGCGCACAACAGGGCTCGGAAGGGAAGGAGCGCCATTTGACTTTTTGAATGAAAAATTGGCTCCAATCTTTAGCGGACACCATGTCGCGTTTGGAGAGCCCCTGTGTGCCTAAATATTGGTGCTCCCCAACAAGTGACCCCATTTTGGAAACTAGACACCCAAAGGAGCTTATCTAGATGCATAGTGAGCACTTTCATCCCCCAGGTGCTTCACAAATTGATCCGCAAAAATGAAAAAAAGTACTTTTTTTCACAAAAAAAATTATTTCATCCTCAATTTTTTCATTTTCACATGGGCAACAGGATAAAATGGATGCTAAAATGTGTTGGGCAATTTCTCCTGAGTACAATGTTATCTCACATGTGGGGGTAAACCAATGTTTCGGCACATGGCAGGGCTCGGAAGGGAAGGAGCGCCATTTGACTTTTTGAATGAAAAATTAGCTCCAATCGTTAGCTGACACCATGTCGCGTTTGGAGAGCCCCTGTGTGCCTAAACATTGGAGCTCCCCCACGTTACCCCATTTTGGAAACTAGACCTCCCATGGAACTAATCTAGATGTGTGGTGGCCACTTTCAACCCCCAAATGCTTCACAGAAGTTTATAACGCAGAGCTGTGAAAATAAAAAAATCATTTTTGGTTCCTCAAAAATTATTTTTTAGCACGCAATTTTTTATTTTCACAAGATTAACAGGAGAAATTGAACCCCAAAAGTTGTTGTCCAGTTTGTCCTAAGTACACTGAAACCCCATACGTGGGGGTAAACCACTGTTTGGGCACATGTCGGGGCACGGAAGGGAAGTAGTGACTTTTGAAATGCAGACTTTGATGGAATGGTCCGCGGGCGTCATGTTGCATTTGCAGAGCCCCTGATGTGCCTAAACAGTAGAAACCCCCAACAAGTGACCCCATTTTGGAAACTAGACCCCCCATGGAACTTAACTAGATGTGTGGTGAGCACATTGAACCCCCAAGTGCTTCACATAAGGTTATAACGCAGATCCATGAAAATTAAAAAAAAAAATTTGAGGAATGAAAAATTATGTTTAAGCAAGCAATTTTTTATTTTTGCAAGGGTATCAGGAAAAATTGGACCCTAATAATTGTTGCCCAGTATGTCCTGAGTATGCTGGTACCCCATATATGGGGGTAAACCACTGTTTGGGCGCACGTCGGGGCTCGGAAGGGAGGGAGCACCATTTGACTTTTTGAACGCAAGATTGGCTGGAATCAATGGTGGTGCCATGTTGCGTTTGGAGACCCCTGATGTGCCTAATAAGTAGAAACCCCTCAATTCTAACTCCAACACTAACCCCAACACACCCCTAACCCTAATCCTAACCACAAGCCTAATCTTAACCCTATTTCCAACTCTAGCTCTAATTCCAACCCTAATTCTAATTCCAACCCTAAGGCTATGTGCCTACGTTGTGGATTCGTGCGAAATTTTTCCGCACCATTTTTGAAAAATCCGCAAGTAAAAGGCACTGCGTTTTACCTGCGGAATAACCGCGGATTTCCAGTGTTTTTTGTGTGGATTTCACCTGCGGATTCCTATTGAGGAACAGGTGTAAAACGCTGCGGAATCCGCACAAAGAATTGACTTGCTGCGGAAAATACAACACAGCGTTTCTGCGTGGTATTTTCCGCACCATGGGTACAGCGGATTTGGTTTTCCATAAATTTACATGATACTGTAAACCTGATGGAAAACTGCTACGAATCCGCAGCGGCCAATCCGCTGTGGATCCGCAGCCAAATCCGCACCGTGTGCACATAGCCTAGTTCGAACCCTAACCCTAAATCTAACTCTAACCCTAACCCTAGTGGGGAAAAAAAATAAAAATTGTCTTTATTTTACTTTTGTCCCTACCTATGGGGGTGATAAAGGGGGGGGGGGGTTTCATTTACTATTTTTTTTTTTTTTATTTTGATCACTGATAGCTTTTATCACAGTGATCAAAATGTACCTGGAACAAATCTGCCGGCAGATTCGGCGGGCGCACTGCACATGCGCCCGACATTTTGTAAGATAGTGGCACCCATGGAGAAGACGGACAGATACCGGGAGGCTCAGTAAGTATGAGGGGGTGGGATCGGAGCACGGGGGGTGGATCGGCGCACGGGGGGGTTGGATCGGAGCACGGGGGGAGCGGACAAGAGGATGCGGGAGCGGACAGGAGGACGGAGGGGAGTACGGGACAGAAGGGAGGACTGGGGAGGAGATCGGTAGTGGGGGGGCACATCAGGGTTTCCAGACATGGCAGAAGATATTGCAGCAACGGCCATGGTTGGATTGTAATATTACAAAAATTTAAATTTTATTATTAAAAATATTACAAATTGCTCTGATTGGCTGTTGAAAGTGAAACAGCCAATCAGAGCGATCGTAGCCACGGGGGGGGGGGGGGGGGAAGTCACCCCCCTGGGCTGAAGTACCACTCCCCCTGTCCCTGTAGGTCGAGTGAAATTGGAGTTAGCCCTTTCACCCGATCTGCAGGGACGCGATCATTCTGTGACACAGCATATGCGTCACAAGTCGGATTGGCACCGACTTTCATGACGCATACTCTGTCACAGGTCGGGAAGGGGTTAATACTTAGGGGTTCAAAGCTCTCAAAACACATCTAGATAAGTTTCTTTGTAGGGGTGTAGTTTAAAAAATAATGTCATTTGTTTTTGTTTTTTTACTGTTTAGGCACATCAGGGGCTCTGCAAACGGATCATGACGCCAGCAGACCATTCCATCAAAGTCTGTATTCCAAAACGTCACTGCTTCCCTTCCGAGCCCCGACGGGTGCCCAAACAGTAGTTTTCTCCCACATGTGGGGTATCAGCACACTCAGGATAAATTGGACAACAACTTTTGGGGTCCAATGTCGCCTGATACCCTTGGAAATACAAAATTGGGGGCTAAAAAATCATTTTTGTGAAAAAATATGATTTTATATTTTCACGGTCCTACATTATAAACTTCTGTGAAGCACTCATCACAAATCTAGATAAGTTCCTTAGGGGGTCTACTTTCCAAAATGTTGTCACTTGTGGGGAGTTTCCACTGTTTAGGCACATCGGGCGCTCTCCAAATGCGGCATGGCGTCCCATCTCAATTCCAGCCAATTTTGCATTGAAAATGGCACTCCTTCCCTTCCGAGCTCTGCAATGCGCTCAAACAGTGGATACCCCCACATATGAGGTATCAGCGTACTCAGGACAAATTGCACAACAACTTTTGGGGTTCTATTTCTCTTGTTACCCTTGACAAAATAAAGAAATGGATCTAAAGTAAATTTTTTGTGGAAAAAAAAAGTTTTTTTTTTTTTTAATATTTCAAAAATTCCTGTGAATCACCAGAAGGGTTAATAAACTTCTCGAATGTGGTTTTGAGCACCTTGAGGGGTGCAGCTTTTAGAATGGTGTCTAGACCCCTTAAAGTGACTTAAAATGTAATGTGATCCCTAAAAAACAAAACGGTGTTGAAGAAATTAGAAATCAAATTTTAACCCTTATAACTCCCTAACAAAAAAACAAACACAAAAAATGTTCCAAACTTGTGCTGATGTAAAGTAGACATGTAGGAAATGTTACTTATTAAGTATTTTGTGTGACATATCTGTGTGATTTAAGGTCATGAAAATTCCAAGTTGGAAAACTGCGAAATGTTTGCCAAATTTCCGTTTTTTTTAACAAATAAACACAAGTAATATCAATGAAATTTTACCACTGTCATGAAGAACAATATGTCACAAGAAAACAGTGTCAGAATTACCAGGATCCGTTGAAGCGTTCCAGAGTTAAGACCTCAAAGGGACAGTGGTAAGAATTGTAAAAATTCATGACCTTGGGGATTTTCCGTTTTTCAGTGTTCGTTTTTAGCTCCCCTCCTTCCCAGAGACATAACTTTTTTATTTTTCCATCAATATGGCCATGTGAGGGCTTATTATTTGCGGGACGAGTTGCACTTTTCAACGACATCATTGGTTTAGCCATGTCATGTACTAGAAAATGGGAAAAAATTGTGCAGTGAAATTGCAAAAACGGTGCAATCCCACACTAGTTTTTTGTTCGGCTTTTTTACTAGGTTCACTGAATGATAAAAATGACTTGCAATTATGATTCTCCAGGTCATTACTAGTGCATAGACCCAAAACATGTCTAGGTTATTTTTAATCTAAGTGGTGAAAACAAATTCCAAACTTTGCTAAAAAAAAAAAAAAAAAGAAAAAAAAAAAAAAGGGCCATTGTCCGATACCCGTAGCGTTTCCATTTTTCGTGATCTGGGGTCAGTTGAGGACTTATTATTTTTTTTTTTTTAAATTTGTTTATTGATTCAGAATAAACTATACAATACACAAGTCTGCATTCGTTATTATCAATTACAGTATGGAATACAGATGGTTACAATGCATCATCATATCCAAGATATTACAAAAGTGACAAACTGTGCACGTTGAATCACTGATGTCTTATAAATCACCTATAACAGTAACTGCATTAACTTTTAGTAGCATGCCGCCAAAAAAGAAGGAAGTTCCATACAGATTTCACCCTTGAAGTGATGCCCCCGAAACCACGAGCCCAACTCTTGCATAATTGTCAAGTTAATGGGGATTATAAAGTATTATAAGAGGAGTTCCATCTATCCCAGATCCTCTCGAATTTACCTGGACACCCTCTATTTTGATATAATGTACGTTCATACGGGATGATCGAATTCACGAGATCAACCCAGGCTCTGAGACATGGGCAGGAACCACCCATCCATTGTAATGCTAACACCTTCCGTGCCAGAAAAAGTGCCTCTCGCAGAAATATTCCAGTACAGTGATCTCAAGCCTCCGCATCCCATACCCCAAATAAGCAAATCAGTGGTTCAAGTGGGATGGGAATAAGGATGTAAATAATGTCGTCACCTCCTTCCAATAATGAAGAATAACAGGGCACTTCCAAATCATATGAATGAAATCTGCATCACTTGAGTGGCACCTCAAGCAATCTGACGAACGGAGGCGGCCCATTTTAAAAAGTAGCACCGGGGTCAAATAAGACTGATATATGATATACAACTGAGTCATTTTATTATTAATTGAAGGGGAGACTTTAGTAGGGGATTCCATAATATCCTCCCACTCTTCTCCCGATACATCAGGAAGAAGTCCCTCCCACTTCCCCTTGATAGAGTTTATAGTAGACCCAACTCCCATGGACAACAGATAAGTATATAGGGAGGAGATAAGTCCTTGAGGACCCTGTGAGTTGAGAATACCTATCAAAGGTAAAGATGAGATGGCCCGATCCGCACCCATATTCCGCATGTGTGATTGAAAGGCTGATCTTAGCTGCAGATAACAGAAAAACTGAGATCTTGGAATATTGTGAGTGTTTTGTAGTTGTTCGAAGGATAAAAAGATCCCTTGGTTATATACATCTCCCACCGAAAGGACACCATACGAAGTCCAGAAATCAGTGGATGGGTGGCTCAATAATCCCGGAAAGTAACTATTATTCCACAGGGGCATTTCAACCACTACATCTACAAATCAAATGATTTTTTTTTAATTTGCCTCCATATTAATCATGCCAGCCGTATTAAAGGCAGCAAACGAGGAGCATTAACTTTCTCTAGTTCCAGAAACCCCAGTGGACAACCAACCCGGGCAGAGTGGAGTACATGGCTCTCAGAGTTAGGCAGGGAATTACTGGGCATCCATTTATTTATCGCCTTAGCCTGACCGGCGAGATAATATAAGTAGAAATCCGGCAGAGCCGCCCCGCCCCCCTGCTTCGGCCTCTGTAGTGCAGATAATTTAAGTTTGGGTCTAGTTTTCCCCCATATAAAGGATGTAACCAGGGAATTTAAACTCGCGAAGAAGTGTTTGGGTATGGGCACGGCACTATGTTGAAGACAATAGCTAAGTTTGGGGAGCAATATCATTTTTATTAGGTTTATACGGCCGGCGACAGAGAGCGGGAGTTTACTCCAGGTTGCAAATTTAGTTTTGACCAAATCTAATAGTGGATAGATATTAAGTTGTAGATCTAATTATCTATGTTGAGACATGTGGATACCTAGATATTTGAAACTGAAAACAATGGGTAGCGATGAGAGAGTTGCAAGGCAGGGTGTCGGAGTTTGTGAGAGAGGGAACAAAGCAGATTTATCCCAGTTTATATAGAGACCAGAGAATTTACTAAATTTATCTATAGTCGCTATCACTTCTGGTAACGTTTCCTCTACTTTGTCCATAAATATCACCATATCGTCAGCATAGAGACCAATGGTATCGACTCGACCCGCAATATTTATTCCCTTAATGTCATTGGAGGTCCTTATGCGTATTGCCAAAGCCTCTATTGCTAAGGCGAAAAGAGCCGGGGATAGAGGACATCCCTGACGACTTCCCCTATATAGGGAAAAAGGCTCAGAAATGGCATTATTCACAACTATACGTGCCCTGGGTTTCATATATAATATACCTATCCCTCTCAAAAATGTATCCCCAAAACCGTATTTCCTCAAACACGCAGATAGGAAGGGCCACTCGAGAGTCAAAAGCCTTAGGCTACGTTCACATTAGCGTTGCGTCAGGTGCAGCCGCGGCGACACATGCGTCATGCGCCCCTATATTTAACATGGGGGGGGCACATGGACATGCGTTGCACTTGCGTTTTGTGACGCATGCGTCACTGTGGTGCATGCATCAAAGCGCAGAGGACGCTGCAAGATGCAGTTTTTTTCTGTGACAAAAACCATGCCAAAGTGGACGCATGCGTCACGAAACGCTGCTTTGTGCATGTGTTTACATTTGCGTTGTGCGTTGCGTCACCGACGATGCACCGCACAACGCAAATGTGAACGTAGCCTTAGCTGTATCTAATGATGCCAATGCCCAGTTATTATCCGTTTCTAGAGAGCTATACTGAATCACTGACTGAACCCGTCTAATATTAATGGAGCTGCTTTTACCAGGCATAAAGCCAGTCTGATCTGGGTGTATAAGATCTAATATGATCGTGTTCAGTCTAGTAGCCAAGATTTTAGTAAAAAATGTATAATCTACATTTACTAACAATATGGGACGATACGATCCACATTCCAAAGGATCCTTCCCCTCTTTCCTGAGCATAACAATATTTGCATCATAAAATGTTTCGGGCATAGATCCTCCCTCCCATATTTCCCGAAGTACCTTCAGTAAGAGTGGTGCCAGTTTATCTCGATATTTCTTGTAGAGCTCAATGGGAAACCCATCAGGCCCAGGGGCTTTCCCAGTGGCCATATCTGCTATAGCATGTTCTACTTCCTCCAGGGTGAACTCAGCGTCCATAAAGGCCCGCTGGGTTGGACTCAATAAAGGAAACACCAAATCTGATAAATAATCCAAACATTCAAAAACATCGAGACCACTACCAGATATATATAACGCTTCATAGCAATCATGAGAACACTGAAGTATCTCATCAGTAGAAGATACCAACGAGCCATCAAGTGTACGGATTTGCAGTATAGTGTTAGAGGTGTTATGTTGGCGCACTAAGAAAGCCAGGAGTGTACTGGCCTGGTTCCCTAGTTCAAAGTAGGATTGACGGGTAAAGAATAATTTGCGTTATGACTTAGTGTCCGCATGTTGAGTATATAACCTCTGGGAGGCGAGCCATTCAGTCCTGTTACCACTAGTTTGACTAGCTATATAGGCAGCCTCCGAGTCTTTCAGACGCTGCTCTATCTCATCATCTTCCCTCGCCGTCACCCTTTTAATTTATGGAATTGTGGAGGACAGGCACCCCCGTAAATAGGCTTTTAGGGTATCCCAAAACAGACCAAGATTTTGAGGTTCCGGGTGAGTTGAGATGAAACAATTCAACTGGTCAACCGTTCTATCACTAGTCTATTAGTTTTAACCAGAAAGGATTCAACTTCCAGGACATAATATATAATTGGCCATATTTAAGTTTAAGTATAACTGGACTATGGTCCGAAATCCCTCTATTGCCATGTTCAACACTATCCACCCACAGTGCCAAATTACTAGAACCAAATATGTAGTCTATGCGAGATAAAGATCACCTGGTGGACGAATTACAGGTATATCCTTTAGTCTCAGGGTGACGGACTCTCCATAAGTTCAGCCACCCGCTACCACCCATAAACAGTGCCAACTGGGAGGGGGGCTGGGACAGAAGCTCCCCAGATGCCGTGTCATCCAGTCTCAATCTGTCCAGGGAACCATCCATGACTAGGTTAAAATCTCCCATAGAGATAACACTAGCATCGGGATAATTTAAGGAGAAACCCAATGCCATGCGAGGGACCGAAGTACTAGCTGGGGAGTGGAGGTTATAGACACATAGTATTACATATTCACGCGAGTTAACAAATGCATGCACAAAGACAAAGCGACCTTCAGGATCCCGCCGTGCTTCCCTGGCCTCCCATCTAACATCTCTGTGTATTAACAAAGAAACCCCTCTCGAGTAGCCGGTGTGGAATGCATGGGGAGACCACTGCACCTACGGCCTTTGTATATATCGGGCAGTATCTCTAGTCAAATGCATCTCCACTAGTGCTACAACATGCGGGTGATACCATTTAATTTGTTTAGATACTTTGATCTTTTTCCGGGGGGTTTTGATACCCCGTATATTCCAGGTCATAAATGTAATCTCAGACCCCATGTTTATACTTAAAAGAAAGGAAGATGTGAACGGTTACCCGGGTCAGGTTCAGAGACACCACACAAGGCATAAAAATAATATTGGCGGCTACCATACATATCAAACAATCAAAACTAATACAAAAAAAACAAACCAAACAAAACTTGAACAGTAGAGGAGTACAATCCTGTACTCCTACGATCAAATAGAAAAGGGGATACCCTCACTGATTCCAGGGTCCGGTACTATTGATAAGCTCAGCACCCATATGGAGAGCTTGGTTTATGTTGCCATTAGACAGAAAGAACAAATTAGGAGTCTTTCACAGTTGACACCATGTAGGACCGTAACCATTCGGCCACCTCCGCCGGGTCCGTAAAGAATAAGGAGGAACCGTCGTGGACTATACGCAGTCGAGCTGGATAAAGCATAGAGTAGATAATATTTTTATCTCTAAGTTGTTTCTTGATTTCCATGAACCGCGCCCGCTGCTTCTGGAGCTCCATGGAGAAGTCTGGGAAAATCGATACGGTAGCATTGTTGAATTTGATAGGGCCCTTCTGCCGCACCAAGCGAATAATAGCATCCCTATCTCTGCAGTTGAGGAGGCGTGCCAGAAAAGGTCTAGGCGGAGTTCCAGGGGGGGGGGGGGGAGGTCTTGTTGGGACCCTATGGACCCTTTCCACCGAGAATGTTGAGGAGAATCCATTCCCCAGAGAGGTTTTAAGCCAGTCTTCCAGGAATTGTTCAGGCTGCTGACCCTGAGCGTTCTGGCAGGCCAATAATTCGAATGTTATTGTGGCGCAATCTTTTCTCCAGGTCATCTGCCTTTTGTTTCCAGGCGTTTATAAAACCAGCGGCTTTTGCCAGGGTAGTCTCCATAGGGGTGATGGTATCCTCTATATGGGACACTCGTGTTTCAACCTCTGAAATACGCCCTCTCATGGCCTGCATATCATGCCGCAGACGACCCACCTCAGAGTGCACGTCCTCTATCTTTTCAGTAAGGGAAGATCTAGTGAGGGATATAGCCTGCATTAGTTGCTCAGATGCTTGTTTAAGGGTCAGCTCTTCTTGCTCTCCCTCCTCATTACTATCGGAGAGGCGATTTCTACGTTGGGATGGAGTAGAATTATTCCTGAGAGCGCGTACATTATCAGGGGGATCATCCCTGGCATATTTCCTTAATTTATCAGCAGCCCCTGCTCCTTTGGAGTGATGCATGGTGGACAGCAGAAGGAGCTATACAAGTCAGCGGGCACCACAGGATATAGGGCTGTATATCAGAGTAAAAAGTCCACTGGACCAGGCAGCTGGCGTATAGGGGAGTCATAAAGGGTATCAGTTATAGTGGTCACTGATATACTATATATCGGAGCGGTTCCACAGTTTCCACAAGAGGAACGGCGGGGAGGGGGTTAATCCCTCCAAAGTTGTGTCACCGGCAGAAGTGTCTGTCTGGCAGGGGTCGGCGCAGGGCCCAGTCTTTCAGGGAACACACCACACCACCCCTATATTATCCCAGGCTATTCGCTCACCTCCTGGTCAGCACCGCCAAAGTAATGAGGAGCGCCTCTTCCCCTACTGTCAGGGTGTGCGCTGTAGTAATGGTCGCCGCTCCCCGCAGGCACCGCCGCTCGTCCCGGAGTTCTCAGCTCCCTCCCACCAATGCCTCCCAGCGCTCACTGCTGAAGTCAGCAGCTCCACCGGGTCCAGCAGAGGGACACCCGGTATCAAGGAAAGCCAGCGCTGCGTCCTGTCTCGCTGGAGCGCGCGCACCAAGATGGCCACCGCTGCACAGGTATCCTCCGTCCGCCCAGGCCACACACAGATTCCCGCGTCCCGGGTCCTCACAGCAGCCGTTCGGGAAGGTCACCCGACTCCTGGGGTCTCAAGGTGCCAATGCCAGCCGGCACCGCTGATAGATAAGGGGTCTTAATGGCAGGATAAAATCAGGATGGCCGGAGCTCTCACGAGGCACGTCTCTCCTCCACAGCTACATAGCCACGCCCCCGAGGACTTATTTTTTGCATGCTGAGCTGACGTTTTCAATGTAATGATATTACTTTGGTGCAGATACATTTTTCTGATCGCCAGTTATTGCATTTTAATGCAATGTCGCGGTGACCAAAAAACCATAATTCTGGTGTTTAAAAATTTTTTCTCGCTACGCCGTTTAGCAATCAGGATCAGGTTAATCCTTTTTTTTTATTGATAGATCGGGCAATTCTGAACGTGGCGATACCAAATATGTGTAGGTTTGATTTTTTTTTTTTTGTTTTATTTTGAATGGGGCGAAAGGGGGGTGATTTAAACTTTTATATTTTTTTTAATTTTTTTCATATTTTTTTTTTAAACATTTTATTTTACTTTTGCCATGCTTCAATAGCCTGGCAAAACTCGATCGGCTCAGCTACATGGGAGCGATGCATAGATCGCTCCTATGTAGCTTAATTACAGGCTTGCTATGAGCGCCAACCACAGGGTGGCGCTCACAGAAAGCCAGCATCAGCAACCACAGAGGTCTCAAGGAGACCTCTGGTTACTATGCCGATGCATCGCTGACCCCCGATAATGTGACGGGGGTCAGCGATGCGCTCATTTCCGGCCCGATGGCCGGAAGAGCCGGTTAAATGCTGCTGTCAGCGTTTGACAGCGGCATTTAACTAGTCAATATCGGCCGGTGGATCGCGATTCCACCTGTCGCTATTGCGGGCACATGTCAGCTGTTCAAAACAACTGACATGTCCCGGCTTTGATGCGGACTTACCGCTGGAGCCCGCACCAAAGCGGGGGTTCTGACATTGGACGTACTATCCCGTCCAAGGTCAGAAAGGGGTTAATGTACAATCCACCCTTGGGGTAAAGGTAATAAGATCCTCATGCATTTTGCATAGCTATTAGTTTTGAGCGAATATACTCGTTACTCAAGATTTCTCGAGCATGCTCGAGGGTCCTCCGAGTATTTTTTAGTGCTCAGAGATTTAGTTTTTCTTGCCGCAGCTTAATGATTTACATATGTTATTTAGCATAAGTACATGTGGGGTTAGCCTGGTTGCTAGGGAATCCCCACATGTACTTATGCTGGCTATCAGATGTAAATCCTTTAGCTGTGGCAAGAAAAACAATCTCCAAGCACTAAAAAATACTCGGAGGACCCCCGAGCATGCGCGAGACATCTTGAGTAACGAGCATATTCACTCATCACTAATACCTATATTTAACATTCTGTACGCAGGGACATGGATTGTATGTGGATGCGTTCCCGTGTGTCGTTTTGACGTGCCCGCCAAACACAACATGTTGCGTTCGGGCCCTCAAGAACCTGGAGCTGGCCCTGGCTTCACTGATTGTTCGTGGCCGGCCGTGTGCGACCCATCAGCGACAGAAGAAGTCCGGCCGCGAATTGGCATGGGATTTGAACCACGCTTCGCTGATTGCTCGTGCCCGGCCGGCTGAATCCTGTGTATTCATTACATTATTCTGAAATCTTGATAAATAAACTACATACATATTCTAGAATACCCGATGCGTTATATTCGGGCCACCATTTAGTTAATTATAAAAGACTGGAGGTTTTTTTTCCCAAAATATAGATACAATATTGATTATGTAAACTGGGGGGTGCAGGTCACTGAGGGATCAGTGACCTGTCAGAAGCCATGCAGATGAATACCTTATCAGAGCAACACATGAAAACACCCCCTGCACGGCCACTGCCAGCTCCTTGTTGCTGCAGCCAAAAAAATGTACACTACAACAAAATGGTGCCAGCGGTGCTAGCACAGAAGCATCTCTTGGTACGCGATTGATGCCACTGCACATGTGCAGCCTCTGGCGCCATTTTGTTGTAGTGTAATTTTATTTTTTCTGACTGAAGCAACAAGGAGCCGGCGAAGGCGCTAGCACAGTACCATCTATCTCCAACCATGCAAGCGAGCGCCGCCGGCACCATTTTGTTGGCTGCAGTAACAATGAGCCGGCAGAGGCACTTGAGCAGTAGCATCTATCAGAACACAATAGATGCTAATGCACAGGCGCACCAGACGGCACCATATTGATGGTAATTTTTTTTTTCTTTGAAACACAGGAAGATATTAGGCACTAACCAATAATAGAAAGTGCGCTCTTATCCTAAGTCATATTGCAAGACTCGTTAAAGGGTTGAGTTTGACTTGTAAGATCGCTACTTACAACAGGCGGCACTATAGAGCTCAAGTCCTTTTTCTCTGAAGAGGTCAATTTGCATATTAAATACAAAACACTGACTAGAACATCCAAACCAGTGTACAGGTGCAACGTGACCAAGTCAATAAAAGTAACAAAGTGATTTATTATAGAGATTTATGACTAACAAAATAAAGCAGCACTCTGAAATGTTAAAAATAGGAAGTTTGGAAAATAGAAACTGCATTACTACCAAAGAAAATAGCTAAATGCTACTTTATGTGCATATTGAAGATATAAAAAATGGAGAAGTAATATTGCTACAAGAAAATAACAGAAAAACCGAAAGAAGGTTCTTAGCACATAAATTGTCCAATTCATGAAGGCCAAACAACTATCGTCGTGGCATACCTCATTCTTGGTACCCTAACCTGTTAAGTCACCTATCTATGGCAGTAATGCAGTTTCTATTTTCCTACTTTGCTATTTTTGAAATTTCAGAGTGCGGCTTTATTTTCTTAGTTTAACTGACTTGATTAGCTTGCACCTGTTCACTGCTTTGGATAAGCTATGAAGTTTTTTGTACATAGTGTACTGCCCATGACATGCGCAGGGGGCGTGTGCGCAAGCGACAGCAACTCAAAACGATTGTTGGGGAATGTGGCCATTATCTTGGCAGGATCAACAAAAACTATGGGTAATTACTTTTGTCAATGACAATAACCTTTTCTATTAAATATATGGTGGGCAGCATATAGCCCTTGATACTTCATGATGGACAGGGTTAAACTGTATGTTTAATTGGATTATTTTTGTCCTCACTATATATTGAGCAATAACTGAATTTAAGATCATCA
Source organism: Ranitomeya variabilis (assembly GCF_051348905.1). NCBI lineage: Eukaryota > Metazoa > Chordata > Amphibia > Anura > Dendrobatidae > Ranitomeya > Ranitomeya variabilis. Next base: position 538,857,457 of record NC_135233.1, read on the forward strand.
GTTTATATAGATACCCAACAGGCATCTTGTTCAATTAATTAACCTTATTTTGTTGCACATATATTGCTACTTTTCTTTCCTGCCCAATTCTTCGGTCTAATTTTTTTACCTATGGATCAGACTACATTGTACCTATATAAATTTTAGATTGGTCATATGATATTCTGTGATTTTTTTGTAAAATTAATAACTTCTTTTTTTTTTTTGGACTTTCTCCTTGTTAGGTGAGAGGACATATTAGACATGCTGAAATCATTATAGCAACACAATTTTCCTCAACTACTTAATGAACTCAAACTACTCAACAAATAATAATAATACTCTTTATTTACTGTATATAGTGCCAACATATTCCACAGCGAATTACAGCTTAATAGTTTCAAACGCAAGTCATAAGCAACAACGTTAACAAGACAACAATTAACCCCTTTCTAATCAGATATTTTTTATTAAAGTTTTCAGAACATAACAATTTTTTCCAAAATACCCCACTATCTTTTCCCCATTCCCAACCCCTCCCCCCCTACCCAACCCTGGTCCAATGATAAAATATATCACAAAAAAAATACATATGCAAATTGCCTCTTCTGAGAAAAAGAGGACTTAACTTTATAGCGCCACCTGTTGGAAGTAGCGATCCTACAAGTCACAATCAACCCTTTAACGAGTCGTGCAAAATGACTTAGGATTAAAGCCAAATCAGTATCTCAATTCGCAGACACGGTGTTTCGGGCTGATGGCCCTCGTCAGTGCGAAGCATGAGAACTGATTTGGCTAGGTGAGAGGCTCTGGACTGGGGTCTAAGGGGTAACGTTTCTCCTTATGGAGAGTGACATACCAGCTGGCTTGTCAAGGTAAGGAGGCTTATTCGCCGTGCAATGTTCCTCTGGGAAATTAAATATGCCAATTGCCTCTTCTGAGAAAAAGAGGACTTAACTCTATAGCGCCACCTGTTGGAAGTAGTGATCCTACAAGTCACAATCAACCCTTTAAAGAGTCGTGCAATATGAAAAATACAGACATAGATAAGGCACATATCCCAAGGCACTAGTCATGGAGTACAACCAAATCACTTTCAGGATGATATAAACATGGTATCACAAGAATAAACTTACAGATGGTAAGCCTGGAAAATTCAACCATCCTGCCCAAATTTTCTCAAACACTGCCGGTCTACCCCGTTTAAGATAAATGGCTTGCTCTCTGCATAGTATGAGGTTAAGCTTATTTACATATCCTTTCCTCGTGGGAACTGTATCTGAGATCCAGAGATATGCTATTAATTTTCTAGCAGTAAAAAGCATTCTGGCAACAGCTATTTGTGAATAATCATCTCCTCCCGCCTCCTCAACATATCCAAGCACACAGACAATAGGATCTCTGGGAATATCCTGCTCTGTGGCAATATATATTAAGTTGAGAACCATAATCCAGAATATTTGTATACAGGGACACGTTCAGAACATATGTAGGATATCTGCATTATCGAGCGTACACTTGGGACATTTTGAATTTGGCCTTAGACCTAAATCAAACAGCCACTTAGGAGTCCTATAAACCCTATAAAGGATATATAGTTGAGACAGACGGTTAGGCTCACTGAGGGACAACTTAGGGATCATTTGCATTATTGACTCCCATTGATCTACCGAAATCCCCCCCCACTTGATGTTCCCATTTCGCTAATGCAGTCATCGGGTGACCTAATAGCACCCTCGAAAGGAGCTCCCCGTACACGAATGAAATTAGTCCCCTTGTAGATGCCTGTAAACCGAGCCTATTAATAACAGTGTCATGATGTATAATAATAGGGTGTATATGAGTGCATTATATAAGCGTGTCTTACTTGTAAATACTGATAAAATACAGAATGCTGAAGTGAGAACTCCTTTCGTAAGTCCTCAAATGATTTAAAGACACCCCCATCTATCAGCTGTGAGAGCCACCAGATACCCACTCGTCGCCATTGCGCATACCCCTACAATGTCCTCAATTGCGGCAGATATGGATTATCCCATATAGGGGTATACCTCGTGAACCCAGTAATTCCCCTTAAACTTTTAATTTTGCCCTACACTTTGACCATAAGCATTACCGTCGGAAATTTAGACACCCACGGTTTAAATTTATTTGCCTCTAACTTAGGCAATAGGGGACCCAAACCCCCCAGAAACTGAAGAATCCCTCGACCTCCCCCTATTTCCACAGATGTGTCCTCCATTCTACTTGCCAGATGTTGACACTGGATAAAAAATATAGCCAAGGGTTAGGCAATGCCAACCCTCCCTCCTCCTTTGTAAGTGCTCTAACTTAATTCTCACACCCTTTTTCAACCATATAAGTTCCCTAAACAGTGCATTAATTTTAAAGAACCTATTTTGGGGAAGCCAAATTGGGGAGTTATGAAGAACATATAAAAGCTGAGGCATAATCACCATTTTCAACAGGTTCACTCTCCCAACTGTTGACAAATGTAACTTAGTCCAGGCCTTAATCTTCTGTTTAATCCTAGCCACAAGTGGGGAAAGATTTAAGCGTTCATAATCTAATATGTTGTTTGATACATTGATACCCAGGTATTTAAAACATGACACTACTGGCACCTGTAGAGCTCTAACCACAGTTGGGTCTAATGGTAAAATAGCAGACTTTTCCCAATTTACGGCCAAACCCGATATAGCCCCAAACGCAGCAAAAAGTGACATTACTCCATTGAGCGATTCGTCGGAGTCAGCCAAAAACATGAGAATGTCATCGGCGTAGAGAGACACTTTCTCCTCTAATGTCCCGTATCTAAACCCCTCAATTTCTGGGCTAAGTCTTATCCTCGAAGCCAAAGGCTCCACCGCCAGGGCGAAAAGCAGCGGAGACAGAGGACAGCCCTGCCTCGTACCCCTATACAGATTGAAGGGCTCAGATAACAGTCCATTTGCTCGTATTCTTGCTGACGGTTCTGAGTACAAAAGCTTAATCCAACCAATAAAGCCTGGACCATGCACTGAAGTGTAGCAAACAGGTATTTCCATTCCACGGTGTCAAACGCCTTAGCGGCATCAAAGGACAGAACTGCCCTCCTCCCCACATTGTCTGTCCCCACTTGCATATTTGCCCCCACTTGCATATTGAGATATAGTCTTCTAACATTTAGGGCCATTGACTTACGAGGCATGAATCCCGTCTGATCTGAGTGTATTAGAGATTCCACGACTTTTGAAAGACGAATGGCCAACACCTTTGCTAATAGCTTAACATCTACTGTCAGAAGAGAGATTGGTCTATACAAGGCCGGGAGGGTAGGATCCTTACCTTTTTTTGGTAAGACAGTAATAATAGCTTCCTGCATAGAAGGTGGAAGGACCCCAAGCCCGAGGCTATCGTTAATTGTAGTCAATAATATTGGGAGTATAACCGACTTATATTTTTTATAGACCTCCACTGGTATGCCATCCACCCCCGGTGATTTGTTATTAGATATAGTGTTCAGAGCCTCTTCAAGCTCATCTAAACACAAAGATTCATCTAACAAAGCTCTATCCGCATCAGAAAGTCGTGGGAGCCTGGCGGCTTCTAAAAAGTCCGCAAGCTCTTCCGTGGAAGCCCCAAAATGAGAGGAATACAAGTTAGTGTTAGTGTTAAAATCCTTAGGATTCCCGATGAATCCGTAATAAGTGTGCTGACGTTATAACCGAGAGTAGGTGCCCCACACTCTCTGCACTTTCAAAGAATTGGGTCGATTGGAACATACGTTTCTGCGCGGCCACCTCTAGAGTCATTTTGGTCACTCGTGACTGAGCATCCTTAAGTCTCTTCTGTGTGTTAGGGGTGACCTGCATTGAGAAAGCCCGCTCTGCAGCCTCCAACTCCTGAAGTACAAGTTTAGATTTTTGTCTTGAACTAGACTTAAGGTACCTTCACACTAAACGATATCGCTAGCGATCCGTGACGTTGCAGCGTTCTGCCTAGCGATATCGTTTAGTTTGACACGCAGCAGCGATCAGGATCCTGCTGTGATATCGCTGGTCGTTGAATAAAGTTCAGAACTTTATTTGGTCGTCAGACCGGCGTTTATCGTCAGGTTTGACACCAAAAGCAACGATACCAGCGATGTTTTACGCTGGTAACCAGGGTAAATATCGGGTTACTAAGCGCAGGGCCGCGCTTAGTAACCCGATGTTTACCCTGGTTACCAGCGTAAAAGTAAAAAAACAAACAGTACATACTCACCTGCGCGTCCCCCGCCGTCCGCTTCCTGCTATGACTGAGCGCCGGCCCTAAAGTGAAAGTAAAAGCACAGCGGTGACGTCACCGCTCTGCTGTTAGGGCCGGCGCTCACACAGTGCAGGGAAGCGGACACCGGGGGACGCGCAGGTGAGTATGTACTGTTTGTTTTTTTTTTACTTTTACGATGGTAACCAGGGTAAACATCGGGTTACTAAGCGTGGCCCTGCGCTTAGCAACCCAATGTTTACCCTGGTTACCCGGGGACCTCGGCATCGTTGGTCGCTGGAGAGCGGTCTGTGTGACAGCTCTCCAGCCATCAAACAGTGACGCTGCAGCGATCGTCATCGTTGTCGCTATCGCTGCAGCGTCGCTTAATGTGAAGGTACCTTTAATCTTTGAAATCTCGCGAATAAACATACCACGCAAGTATGCCTTCAGAGTCTTCCACACCACCAGACTAGAGGCTGAGTTCTCATTAAACCAGAGGAATTCATGTAATACTGAGGTGAACATATCAGTCTTATCCACTAGCTGCAACCAAAATGGATTTCAGCGCCACAGAGGCCTACCCCGTGACACCACATCATCCCCCCATGATCACAATGGACAGGGGTGAATGGCCCGACACTGTCCTCGGCAAATATTCAACATTTTTAATTTTCCCCAGCATGAGACCATCCCCCAAGGCCAGATCGATACGAGATAGAGAAGTAAAAGTAGGGGAAAAACATGAATACTGATACACCTTGGGATTCTTGCATCTCCACAGATCAGTTAAAGCTAGTTCTCGCAGGAGCGCCCCAAATGGTGTGCAATTACCTCCCAGTTTTATAGATGTGTGATTACCTCTATCCCAATGGGCATCTAAAATGTTATTGAAATCACCCACCACTAAATATGGGACCCCTGGAAAACCTCTCAAAATAGTAAGGATTTGATATATGATCTTGCTACTATATGGCGGAGGAATATATAAAGATATGAGTATCATTGTAACTGCAGACAAGGTACAACATAAAATAACAAACCGCCCCTCCTCGTCCACCACCACCTGATTACATGAAAACTGAGCACCCCGTCCAATTAGTATACTAACCCCTCTGAAATACTGAGAATAAGTGGAGTGATATCCCGCTAATATACATCTCTTATCTAGAATATTGAGTGTCTCTCGGGTAAGATGCGTCTCCTGCAGACAGATTACCATTGGTTTATAATCCGCAATAAAAGAAAAAAATCGCCTGTCTTTTTACTGGGGATTTCATCCCTCTAATATTCCAACTAAGAATCCTAACCTCCCCCATATCTAGTAGTTTCAGTCATACACAACAATATCCAGTTAATCCTAGCCAAACCTATTTTAACATATGTGCACATATCAAAGGACCTAACACCCCCCCCCCCCCATTCCCTCCCACCCTCCTAACAACCCATCCCAACATAACTTTAAATTGTGTTGGATTTATCACACAAAAGAAGCGTACTCTCCCCTCTGGAATAGATTAAACCCCAACATCGGGCGTTTTAGTTCCCATCTCGCCCCCCACATTTTACAGGATAACACCCCACAGCACAATGCGACCATCTGAGCACAGAGACAACTTAAAATGTTTAAAAATTCACTTTTCCCCACTGAGGTCTTCCATCTCTCTTAAATGTTGTTCATTCAGATCCAACCAATCTGCTGCCTCCGTAGCTTCCAGAAAAAAAATGAGATTTATTCCCAGCCTCGACCCGCAATTTAGCCGGGAACATCATTGAGTATTTCAGGCCAAGAGCCCTCAGCCGTTTTTTAATATCAACAAATTTTGCTCTCATTTTCCGCACTGTCGGTGAAAAACCCGGACAAAATGAAACTCTAGAACCATCAATAGTTAGCTCAGGGTGATCTCTTGAAAACCGAAGAATGTTGTATCTGTCTCTGTAGTGAAGTATTTTGGCCAAAATAGGTCTTGGTGGATAGCCGGGGGGGGGAGGGGGACGGGCCGGGATCCTATGAGCGAGCTCCACTGTGTACAAGTGAGTCAGAATGTCCGGTCCAACTTTCTCCTTTATCCAGGCCTCAACAAAAGTAGTAGGATTTTTGCCCTCGCATCGTTCTGGCACACCGACAATGCGAAGATTATTGCACCTGGACCTGTTCTCCAAATCATCCATTTTGTTACAAATTGCAGCAATATCATTTGTGATCTCCTTATTGTGCTACGCAGACTCAGAAACTGTATTTTCAGCCACACCAACTCTTTTTTCCAATTGCCCAGTTCTGTCCTTAACTGTGTGGAGATCATGTTTTACATTTTGCACTGATTCCTGTAGAAAGCCCAACTGAGTGAGCACATTAGAAATGGCTGATCCACACTGCATAACAGCCACCAGCACGTTCTTTATAGTGGGCTCAGCAGGAATCTGCAGCTTCAGCGCTGTGAGCTGCTTCTTATTTTGTTCCACCAGCTCTCCCCAGCTAGACAGAGCCTCCTGGTTCCTCTGCCCTCCAGCACTTTCAGTCTCCTCCTCCCCCTCTTCACTCATCCCCCACTCTGTACCTTTTCCTCCTGTGTCTGGATTTTTTCCAGCTGCTTGGGGAGATTCCTTCTCCAATTCCTCCACTCGGGCATATCGCTGCAGATGAGCCGCTACTTCTCTGTTTCTGGCTGCACTATCAGTCTCTGCATCTGCCAGAGCACGTGCTGAAGCGACAGCGCCATCTTGGGAACCAGAGGCCATCTCTCCTGTAATCTTCCTTTGAACTTTTTTCGGCATGTTGCACGCCTGGAATGCTCCCTCGATGGCCCGACGACTTCCACCAGTCCCCAGGGCCTCTCCACAGATAATTACTGGCTGTGCTGTCGGGATTTAGCAGTAGTAATTCACAAGGACATGTGGGAGCTCTGCAAGCACACGTCGTCCTCACATGCTCTTAGGCCACGCCCCCAATTAAACCCTTTCTGACATTAGACGTACTATCCCGTTGAGGTGGTATGGGCCCGTATGACCGACGGGATAGTACGTCTAATGCGATCAGTCGCGCTCACGGGGGGAGAGCGGACGATCGCGGCCGGGTCTCAGCTGACTATCGCAGCGGACATCCGGCACATTAACCACAGGAACTCTGCGAACAAACATGATCGCAGTGTTCCGGCGGCATGCGAAGGATCGCGCAGGAAGGGTGCCTCCCTGCGTGCTTCCCTGAGACCCTCAGAACAACGCGATGTGATCGCGTTGTACCGAGCATCTCCTCCCTGCAGGCCCCAGATCCAAAATGGCCACGGGGCTCATTCGGGGTCCTGCAGGGAGGTGGCTTTCAAGCGCCCGCTCAGAGCTGGCGCCGGGAAGCCTCCCTCCAGTGCCTGTCAGATCACTGATCTGACAAACTGCATTGCAAAATGTCAGATCAGCGATCTGCCACTCTTCTGTGATGTTCCCCTGGGGCAATGTAAAAAAGTAAGAAAAAAATAATATTTACATGTCTAAAAAAAAAAAAAAAAATCCTAAATTATATATATATATATATATATATATATATATATATATATATATATATATATATATATATTTCAAATAAATGCATTTCTTTATCTAAAAAAAAACAAAAAACATAAAAGTACATATATTTAGTATTGCCGCATCCGTAACGACCTGACCTATAAAACTGTCCCACTAGTTAACCCCTTCAGGGAACACCGAAAAAAAAAACGAGGCAAAAAAATGTTGCTTTATTATCTTACCGCCAAACAAAAAGTGGAATAACACAAGATCAAAAAGACAGATACAAATAACCATGGTACTGCTGAAAACGTCATCTTGTCCGGCAAAAAAAGGAGCCGTCATACAGCATCATCAGCAAAAAATAAAACAGTTATAGTCCTCAGAATAAAGCGATGCAAAAATAATTATTTTTTATATAAAATTGTTTTTATAGTATAAAAGCACCACAACATAAAAAAAATTACCGTATTTTTCGGACTATAAGACGCACCGGACTATAAGGCGCACCCAGGTTTTAGAGGCGGAAAATAAAGAAAAAAATATTTGAAGCAAAAAAATGTGGTAAAATATTTAATAACATACTATTATATGTGGTGTTATTATATATAATAGTATGTTATTATGTTGGAAGCTGGGGGACCAGTGTGGTGTCTGTGAAGTACTGTATGAAGATGCTGGAGGGTGAGTATAAGAATGGGGGCACAGGGCTTATAATGAAAGCACCACTCCAGTGCTGCAAAATAACACTGGAGTGCTGCTTTAAAATCCCATGGGAGAACTATAACTCCCAGCATGTCCTACAGATCCTATGACATGCTGGGAGTTATAGTTCACTAAAGGAGTGGCAGAGTGCTTTATTGTGTTTTGGAAAGACTAACCTCTTAATTGTGGCAGCCAGCCACACTGTGGTGAGGTAAAAGCATCCCATGACTGCACACACAGAGCCCTCCCTCTTGTTGCCTTTCCACAGCACAGGTAATGGAAGCCAGCAGATTCTAGTGTTGGAGTCTGAAGGACCTGTGATGATGTCAAGAGGGAGGGCTCTGTGCTGCCATGTGATGCTCCAGCCCGCCCACTTCTGACATTATCACAGGTCTTCCTTGTGCACACTGCACAGCACTCAGCTCCAGCCCAGGAAGGTATGCAGTGATCTCCTCTCCCCCGGACCCTGCTGCTGCTGCCTCCTCCTCCCCCGGACACACGGATCTCCCCAGCTGCTGCAGGAATCAGCGCTGAGGAAACCATGTGTATTGCTGCTTAAGTGCAGTATTCATTTGCTGCTCCCGGCTCACCGCTCAGCTGATAGGTGGGCAGGGAGTAGCTAATGAATATTCACTGCACTTAATCATCGGGACCACATGGTTTCCCCAGCAGCTGATACCCGGCAGTGGGGACATTTTTCTGCCTCCTGAAGTGGGATAACATTGCGATCCCACTCGCTGCTGCCCCCCTCCCCACATGCTACATCCCTACCATAAGACACACCCACACTTTCCTCCCAAATTTTGAGAAAAAGTGTGTCTTATGGTCAGAAAAATACGGTATATAAATGAGGTATCACTGTAATCGTACTGACCCGAAGAATAAAACTGCTGTATCAATTTTACCAAACGTGGAACGGTATAAACGACCCCCCAAAAAAAAAAAGAAATTCATCAATAGCTGGTTTTTGGTCATTCTGCCTCACAAAAATCGGAATAAAAAGCGATCAAAAAAGTCACATGCCCGAAAATGGTACCAATAAAAAAGTCAACTCGTTCCGCAAAAAACAAGACCTCACATGACTCTGTGGACCAAAATATGGAAAAATTATAGCTCTCAAAATGTGGAGACGCAAAAAGTATTTTTTGCAATAAAAAGTGTCTTTTAGTGTGTGACAGCTGCCAATAAAAAAAAAAAAACACTATAAAAGTAAATCAAACCCCCCTTTATCACCCCCTTAGTTAGAGAGAAATAATAAAATTAAAAAAAATATATATATATATATATATATATATATATATATATATATATATATATATATATATATATATATATATATATATATATTTCCATTTTCCATTAGGGTTGGGGCTAAAGTTAGGGTTGGGGCTAAAGTTAGGGTTGGGGCTAAAATTAGGGTTTGGATTACATTTACGGTTGGGATTAGGGGTGTGGTTACGGTGTGTTTGGGTTAGGGTTTCAGTTACAATTGGGAGGTTTCCACTGTCTAGGCACATCAGGGGCTCTACAAACGTGACATGGTGACTAATCTCAATTCCAGCCAACTCTGCGTTGAAAAAGTAAAACAGTGCTCCTTCCTTTCCAAGCTCTCCCGTGCGCCCTAACAGGGGTATACCCCAACATATGGGGTATTGGCGTACTCAAGGCAAATTGCACAACAACTTTTGGGGTCCAATTTCTTCTGTTACTCTTGGGAAAATAAAAAATTGGGGGCAAAATTTCATTTTCATGAAAAAATATGATTTTTTATTTTTACAGCTCTGCATTATAAACTTCTGTAAAGCACTTGGTGGGTCAAAGTGCTCACCATATATCTAGATAAGTTACTTAGGTGCTCTAGTTTCCAAAATGGTGTCATTGTGGGGGGGGTTTCAATGTTTAGGCACATCAGGGGCTCTCCAAACACGACATGACATCCTCTTTCAATTCCAGTCAATCTTGAATTGAAAAGTCAAATGGAGCTCCTTCCCTTCCGAGCACAAATTTTACAACAACTTTTGGGGTCCAATTTCTCCTGTTACCCTTGGTAAAATAAAACAAATTGGAGATTAAGTAAAAAAAATTGTGAAAAAAAAGTTAAATGTTCGGTTTTTTTAAACATTCCAAAAATTCCTGAGAAACACCTGAAGGGTTAATAAACTTCTTGAATGTGGTTTTGAGCACCTTGAGATGTGCAGTTTTTAGAATGTTGTCACACTTGGGTATTTTCTATCATATAGACCCCTCAAAGTTAATTCAAATGTGATGTGGTCCCTAAAAAAAAAATTGTGTTGCAAAAATGAGAAATTGCTGGTCAACTTTTAACCCTTATAAATCCCTAACAACAAAAAATGTTGGTTCCAAAACTGTGCTGATGTAAAGTAGACATGTGGGAAATGTTACTTGTTACAGAACCCCCCAGCACCTAGAATATGTTATGCAGTTATTTGTATATATAATAGGTTCCATGTGAGATTTATGTCCCTAATGCATCAGCCCACAGGCTGTGCCCCTGGGCAGAGGAGACAAGATATCCCCCTTCTGACCTCTCCCACCTTTGTAATTCCCAAAGTAAATATCAGCAGGCTCTGGCCACCTGCAGCTATTGTAATGTATGTCTGGCCTGCCAATTTTGAATTGGCCTGCCCTCTGTATCTGTTGTGATATATATTCTGTGTTCTGTGAATAAAGGTTTGTGAGACTGGAAATACGTGGAGAAGCAGACATTTATATGCTCTCATGTAATCAAGGAATTCCAGCCAACGTCCTGCATTCAGACTCCAGCCAAAGCAAAGTGGACCTCCTGAAACACGGGGTGGTACTGAAAGAGGTACCCCAGCTTGGGAGACCCCGTTACACTAGTGAAATTGTTCTGTTTGCTATTGTGTGTTGTGGTTCAATAAAGTATTGCCACACTGTTTTACCTTAACCCTGTGTTGTCTGTGTAGTGTATTGCCCACGGGGAGATAGAGCAGGCGTTCAGTGGTATGAGCCATGGTCCATGCAGTCCTGCTAAAGACAGCCGGGCCAGCGGACGAGAGGGATATTAACCCCTGGCTGGAATTGAGATCGGACGCCATGTCGCGTTGGGAAAGCCCCTGATGTGCCTAAACAGTGGAAACTCCCCAATTCTAACTGAAACCCTAATCCAAACACACCCCTAACCCTAATACCAACGGTAACCCTAACCACACCCCTAAACCTGACACACCCCTAACTCTAATCCCAACCCTAATCCCAACCGTAAATGTAATCCAAACCCTAACTTTAGCTCCAACCCTAGCCCCAACCCTAACCCCAAACCCTAACCCCAGCCCTAACCCTAACTCTAACCCTAACCCTAATGGGAAAATAGAAATAAAAACATTTTTGTTTTATTTTATTATTTTTCCCTAACTAAGGGGGTGATGAAGGGAAGTTTGATTTACTTTTATAGCATTTTTTATAGCGGATTTTTATGATTGGCAGCCGTCACACACTAAAAGACGGTTTTTATAGCAAAAAAAGTTTTTGCGTCTCCACATTTTGAGACGTATAATTTGTCCATATTTTGGTCCACAGAGTCATGTGAGGTCTTGTTTTTTGCGGGACAAGTTGACGTTTTTATTGGTAACATTTTCGGACACGTGACAGTTTTTGATCGCTTTGTATTCCGATTTTTGTGAGGCAGAATGACCAAAAACCAGCTATTCATGAATTTCTTTTGGGGGAGGCGTTTATACCGTTCCACGTTTGGTAAAATTGATAAAGCAGTTTTATTCTTCGGGTCAGTACGATTACAGCGATATCTCATTTATATCATTTTTTTTATGTTTTGGTGCTTTTATACGATAAAAACTTTTATAGAATAAATAATTATTTTGGCATCGCTTTATTCTGAGAACTATAACTTTTTTCTTTTTTCTTTGATGACGCTGTATGGTGGCTCGTTTTTTGCGGGACAAGATGACGTTTTCAGCGGTTCCATGGTTATTTATATCCGTCTTTTTGATCGCGTGTTATTCCACTTTTTGTTCGGCGGTATGATGATAAAGCGTTGTTTTTTGCCTCTTCCCCCCCATCCCCCCCTACGGTGTTAACTGAAGGGGTTAACTAGTGATATTTTTTACACATGTGGAAATTTTTTTTTTCTTTTTTACTTTGTACCAGATCTGACTTACAGCACTGCAGGCTTACCAAGCGCCTGCTCTGAGCAGGCACTCGGTAAGCCACCTCCCTCCCTGCAGGACCCGGATGCCGCAGCCATCTTGGATCCGGGCACCTGCAGCGAGGAGGAGGTAAGAGACCCTCGCAGCAACGCGATCACATCGCGTTGCTCCGGGGGTCTCAGGGAAGCCCGCAGGGAGCCCCTCCCTGCGCGATGCTTCCCTGTACCGCCGGCACACCGCGATCATGTTTGATCGCGGTGTGCCGGGGGTTAATGTGCCGGGGGCGGTCCGTGACCGCTCCTGGCACATAGTGCCGGATGTCAGCTGTGATAATCAGCTGACACCCAGCCGCGATTGGTTTTGATTTTATATAACACTCCAGTGTTCCGAATGGTCATGGTTCGGACGCGTTTTGAGGCCATCCATAAGTTCCTGCATTACAACGATAATGCACGGTGTCCCGCACGAGATGACCCCACTTTTGACCGTCTGTTTTAAGTTCGGCCGGTCATCGAACACTTCAGCAAAAAGATTGGTAAAGTGTACGTGCCCCAAAGGGACATCTGTGTGGATGAGTCCTTGGTTCATTTTAAGGGGCAGCTCAGATTCCATCAATACCTGCCCAACAAGAGGGCCAGGCACGGAATCAAACGCTACAAGCTGTGTGAGAGTACCTCAGGATACAACTACAGCTTTAGAGTGTATGAAGGAAAGGAAAGCAGGATTGAACCGCCTGAGTGTCCTTCCATCCTGGGAGTGAGTGGGAAAAGTGTGTGGGATTTGGTGCACCCACTGCTGGATAAAGGTTATCACCTCTACACCGATAACTTTTATTCCAGCATCCAACTCTACAAATCCCTCTCTGCGCGAGGTACCGCAGCCAGCGGTACTGTCCGCAAAAATCAGAGAGGCCTCCCAAAGACGCTACTTGGGCAGATGCTCAGAAAAGATGAGAGCAAAGCCCAATGTAGCGAACACCTGCTGGTGGCCAAGTACAAGGACAAGAGGGATGTCCTTCTCTTGACCACCATACAAGGTGATGGCAGTGCCCTCAGCAGTGTACGAGGTACCTCTACACAGGTCAGCAAACCGGACTGTGTACTGGGGACAACAAAAACATGGGGCACATTAATCTCTCTGATCAACTCCTCCAACCGTACAGTGCTTTGAGAAAGGCCAAGGTGTGGTACAAAAAGCTGTCCGTGTACATTGTACAAATAGCAATGCTCAACGCTTTCCTGCTGTCTCGATGTGCACGCCACACCGATACGTCGTACCCTCAGTTCCAAGAGGTAGTGGTTAAGGCCCTGATGTTTGGCACAAGGGAAGGAGCGGGCACCAGTACTTCAGGAACTGAGGGTGCTCTTATCGTACCAGGTCAGCATTTTCCGGGGGTGGTCCCGCCAACTGATAGAAAAGGTAAGCCACAAAAAAGGTGCCGAGTGTGCTACGAAAGAGGAGTACGCAAGGACACCATCTATCAGTGCGACACCTGCCCCGACAAACCTGGCCTGTGTATGAAGGATTGCTTCAAATTGTACTACACCTCCATGCACTACTAATTTACTTTACAGGAACCAGTAGATTAGTTCCAAAGAGGGGGCACATCTAAGTAAGTTCGTTGTGGCTCTAGGTTCCAAATTGGTGTCACCTGTGGGTTTTTTTTACTGCTTAAGCACATCAGGGGCTCACCAAATGGAACATGATGCCCACAGACCATTCCATCAAAGTCTGCATTCCAAAACGTCACTACTTCCCTTCCGAGCCCTGAAGTGTGCCCAAACAGTAGTTTTCTCCCACATATCGGGTACCAGCGTACTCAGGACAGATTGGACAACAACTTTTGGGGTCCAATTGCTCCTGTTACCCTTGGGAAAATAAAAATTTGGGGACAAAGATAATTTTTGTGGGAATAAAATATAATTTTTTTATTTTCACGCCGGGCGTCATAAACTTTAGTGAAGCACTTGGGGGTTCAAAGTGCTCAACACACACCTAGATAAGTTCCGTAGGGGGTCTAGTTTCCAAATTGGGGTCACTTGTGGGGGGTTTCCACTGTTTAGGCACATCAGGGGCTCGCCAAACGTGACATGGCGTCCGATCTAAATTCCAACCAATTTTAGCTTGAAAATGTCAAACGGCGCTCCTTTCCTTCTGAGCCCTGTCATGCGCCCAAACAGTGGTTCCCCCCCACATATGGGGTATCAGCGTACTCAGGACAAATTGGACAACAACTTTTGAGGTCCATTTTCTCTTTTTACCCTTGGGAAAATAAAAAAAAATATTGCTGAAAGATCATTTTTGTGACTAAAGTTAAATGTTCATTTTTTCCTACCATGTTGCTTCACCTCGTGTGAAACACCTGAAGGGTTAATAAACTTCTTGAATGTGGTTTTGAGTACCTTGAGGGGTGCAGTTTTCAGAATTGTGTCACTTTGGGGTATTTTCTGCCATATAGACCCCTCAAAGTGACTTCAAATGTGAGGTGGTCCCTAAAAAAAATGGTTTTGTAAATTTTGTTGTAAAAATGAGAAATTGCTGGTCAACTTTTAACCCTTATAACTTCCCAGCAAAAAAAAATTTTTTTTTCAATTTTTTTCACAAATAAACGCAGGTAATATCAAAGAAATGTTACCACTATCATGAAGTATAATATGTCTCGAGAAAACAATGTCAGAATCATCAGGATCCGTTGAAGCGTTCCAGAGTTAGAACCTCATAAAGGGACAGTGGTCAGAATTGTAAAAATTGTCCCAGTCATTAATGTGCAAACCACCCTTGGGGGTAAAGGGGTTAAAGCACAATAAGATGACCCTACTCGTGAGAGCTTACAATCCACAATGAGGTGGGGGAGATAGAAAGTACAGGTGTGTATTTACAATAATGTATTTACAATGATGGTCCAACCATCTTCAGGGGGTGGGGGAAAGATGGAGATAGTGAATTGGGCTACACATACGCCCTTACACATAAAATTACTTTTTTAAGGGAACATGATAGGCCACTCTGAACACAGCAAATTGTTATTGGTCCTAATTTCTTGGGGTAGAGAATTCCAGAAGATTGGCACAGCGCGGGTTAAGTCTTGGAGTAGGGAGTGGGAGGTACGGATTAGTGCAGAGGTTAGTCAAAAGTCATTTGCAGTGGTCGGTTAGGCCAATAGACAGAGACAAGGGAGGAGATGTAAGGGAGTTCCGCACTGTGGAGAGCTTTGTGGGTGAGAACAAGTACTTTGAATTGGATTCAATAATGAATGGGCAGCCAGTGTAACGACTGGCAAAGAGCGGCTGTATCTGAATACCGATTAGCTAGATGAACAACCCTGGCTGCTGCATTAAGGATCGACTGGAGATGGGAAAGTCGTGTAACGGGGAGGCCAATTAATAGTGTTACAGTAGTCTTTACAGCGTTACAGTAACAAATGGAACAGCCTTCCGCTAGCTATATTTGGGAGAATATAGCTAGTCAGAATTACCAAACTCCCCATACTTCTATACTTATTTCCAACCATACCTCTTGTTATTTTACATATACAGGTGTTTCTAACAAAATTAAAATATCAAAAAGTTAATTTATTTCAGTTCTTTAATACAAAAAGTGAAACTCATTATACAGCATCATTACAAACAGAGATATATATACACACACACACACACACACACACACACACACATTGTGTTCCAAATTATTATGCAAGTAATATTTCCTCAAATTTTCTCTCAATTACCTATCTGAATTGCAGTCATTGTTATTTTCCAGACATCTACTATTGTAGTATATTTGCAATGTTTTGGAACAAACTGCCTATGAAAACAAAATCTTTTTGAAAAAAAATAAACACTCAAAGCATGTTCCAAATTATTATGCACAGCAGTTTTCAACCTTTTTTTTTTTAACAAAAAAAATGGTCAATTGTGAAGTTATAAGCATTATCAGCTTATTACAAAATGCAATCAAACAGTTTTCAAGTGAAAACTTTATTCTAGGTGATGTTACATTTGCACATAGGACCCCTTGTTCGAAAGAAGCTTCTGAACTCTCTCGTCCATTGAATTTGTCAGTTTTTGGATGGTTTCTGCTTCAATTGTTTTGCATGTGGACAGAATACCCTCCCAGAGCTGTTGCTTATATGTGAACTGCCTCCTGCCATCATAGACACTCCTTTTGATGATGCTCCAGAGGTTCTCAATGGCGTTGAGGTCAGGGGAAGATGGTGGCCACACCATAAGTTTGTCCTCTTTTATGCCCATAGCAGCCAGAGATGCAGATGTGTTTTTTTGCAGCAAGAGACGGTGCATTATCATGCATGAAAATGATCTTGCTGCGGAAAGCACGGTTCTTCCTCTTGAACCATGGCAGGAAGTGTTGTTTTAAAAACTCCACGTAGATTATGGAGTTCATCTTTACCCCATCAGGGATCATAAAGGGGCCGACAATCCCTCTCCCCATGATTCCAGCCCAAAACATTACTCCACCTCCTCCTTGTTGGCGCCTTAGCCGTGTTTTCATGGGGTGTTCATCAACCAGCCATCCTCCACTCCATCCATCTGGGCCATCGAGCATGCACGACACTCATCAGTGAACAAAACAGTTTGGAAGTCAGTCTTCATGTATCGTTTGGCCCACTGGAGCCGTTTCTGCTTGTGTGCAGTGGATAGAGGTGGTCGACAGGATGGCTTATGTACCTCTGAAGGACCCTGCATCTTGTTGTTCTGGGGACGTTGGAGGTACCAGCAGCTTCAAAAACTTGTATGCTGCTAAGACAAGCATTTCTGCAGCTGCTCTTTTAAAGGGCACCTGTCACCACGTTTTTGGAAGATGGGATAAAAATAGCGTTAAATAGGGGCAGAGGTGGGCGTTACATTAGTGTGTGTGTTATGCGTTTATTACCCACCTAAGTTGCCGAAATAACTTTGCAAAGTCTCCGTTTTCGCCTGTCAATCAGGCTGGTCAGGTCGCATGGGCGTTGTCTTCCCCCAGATTTGGCGTAGTTTTCCGTTGGTGGCGTAGTGGTGTGCGCATGCCCAAAGTCCGGAATCCTCTTCCAGGGGATTTAAAATAGCGCGGTGTTCGTTATTGCATTGGTGATCGGTGGGCGCGGCCATCTTCCTTTGGCCGCGCGTGCGCAGAAGCGGCGCTCTGCTGGCCGCGGCTTCAGGAAAATGGCCGCCGCGATATCCATCTGCGCACGCGCGGCATCCCGCGGCCATTTTCCTGAAGCCGCGGCCAGCAGAGCGCCGCTTCTGCGCACGCGCGGCCAAAGGAAGATGGCCGCGCCCACCGATCACCAATGCAATAACGAACACCGCGCTATTTTAAATCCCCTGGAAGAGGATTCCGGACTTTGGGCATGCGCACACCACTACGCCACCAACGGAAAACTACGCCAAATCTGGGGGAAGACAACGCCCATGTGACCTGACCAGCCTGATTGACAGGCGAAAACGGAGACTTTGCAAAGTTATTTCGGCAACTTAGGTGGGTAATAAACGCATAACACACACACTAATGTAACGCCCACCTCTGCCCCTATTTAACGCTATTTTTATCCCATCTTCCAAAAACGTGGTGACAGGTTCCCTTTAACCTTACGCAATTGCCTGTTGGAAAGAGTTCTCAATTTTTCCTTATCAGCACAAACACGTGTGTGCTGGGAATCAGCTACATACTTCTTGATTGTGCGATGATCACCATGGAGTGTCTTGGCAATGTTGATTGTAGTCATGCCTTGACCTAAATACTCCACAATTTGTTGCTTCTCAGCAGCCGACACATCCTTTTTCTTTCCCATTTTGGAAAAAAAATGTAGCCTGCTTAATAATGTGGAACAGCCTTCTTAAGTAGTCTTGCCTTTATTTGGACACACCTGCCAAACTAGTTTGCACAGGTATCTGCAATTGCTTTCAGTAATATAAAGAGCCCTGACACACAATTCAGCAGATTGGGACTTTACCAAGGGTTGACCAGCAGTGGACAACTCTTTTAAAGCAAAAACTTGTTCTAGTGTTAAGGGTTAAGGCAAGATTTGGTTACAATCAAGGAAAAATAACCACAGCTGTGGTTTGTTGCTGTGGCTAGGCAACAAGGCAAGCTTCTGTATGGAACAATAGTACATATGAAATGAGAAACAGGCCAAAATCAAACTTCAGTCTAATTCTTGATTCTTCCTGTCCATTTTTACCATCCTTGTATCTTTTGTTTTAAGCAAACTGTAACCGCACCCCAGGCACTATCTGACAGTGGAGCCCCAATGCACAGGGAGTGTAATTTAGTCCTGGGGGTGTGGGTACAGTCACGCTGTAAACACACTGACAGGTGACAGAAACCATTCCAAAATTAAATTAATTTCCTTTAAGCAGCGGAGCTCCAAGTGCTGGCGCCGGGAAGTCTCAGAACATTGTTAACCTGCAGATTAACCCCGTATCTACAGGATAAGTCTATGTTAACAAATTGTATTTTTTGCTACTTTTGGGCTATGTGCACACTTAGGATTTTTCGGTTTTTGAGTTTTTTTCGCTATAAAAACGTGATAAAACAGCGAAAAAAGAGCACACATTAAGCATCCTAATGCAATTCGATATTTTTGTGCACATGTTGCATTTTTTTCCCGCGGTGGGATTCCGCACACATAGGAACGCATTGATCCGCTTACTTTCCGCATGTGGCTATGCCCACCATGCGGGAAGTAAGCGGATCATGTGCGGTTGGTACACAGGGTGGAGGAGAGGAGACTCTCCTCCAGGCCCTGGGAACCATATAATTGTTAAAAAAAAAAAAGAATTAAAATAATAAATCGTGATATTCTCACCTTCTGTCGTCCCTCGCAGCGTTCCCGCTCCTAGCGATGCTTCAGTTCACACCGATGCTTTGCGGTAATGACCTGTGATGACGTGTGGTCTTGCGAGACCGCTACGTAGTCTGAGGTCATTGCCGCTAGGCATTATTGGGAACAGGAGCATCACGAGGAGGGGGAACGTTGCGTGGGACGCCGGAAGGTGAGAATATTACGATTTATTATTTGTTTTTTTTATTATTTTTAACATTAGATCTATTTACTATTGATGCTGCATAGGCACCATCAATAGTAAAAAGTTGGCCACACTTGTTAAACACTATGTTTGACAAGTGTGACCAACCTGTCAGTTTTCCAAGCGATGCTACAGAACGCTTGGAAAACGCTAGCATTCCGCGGCAATTCTGGACGTGTGCACATAGCCTTGTAATGCAAATTTTCAGCTGCGTTTCACAGTTCCAGCAAAGTCAAAGTTTCTGAAATCTTATTATCTTATCGTAGTTTTTTTTTCCCTGACTTTTTTGTCAAAAAGAGTTTGTTTTTTTTTCAAAATTCAGAATGTCACTTCTTTCAGCGTTTTTTTTTTTTTTTTTTTTTTCAATTGAAAGCAACGCATAGCACAAAAACGCTGCTAAAACTAAGCAAAAAATGCAGGTATCCGGTATTGCTGCGTTTTTGGTGCCAAAACCTGATAAAACTGAATTTTTATGCACTAAACTTTATCAGCACGCACGAGAGACGAATGTACCTTGACTAAAAAAAGCAGTAAAAGAAAAAGCAGCAAAAGCTAGGCAAAACCAGCTTTTAGTAAGTAGCTTAAAATTGGCATAAACAAGCCGCAGCAAAAACATGTGTGAACATAGCCCAAGTTGTTTTTTTTTTTTTTTTTTTTTCAAGTGAAAGGTCCTCTAATAAACAGAGGCAAAAAAGTCCCCTAAGTAATTATCTGTAATGTGTGGGGGACACAATCCCCCTCTTAAAAGTTATTGGCAGTAATATTATACAGATGGATTTTTTACATATGAAAATACTTTTTTTTTTTGTTAGGGCGACACGGAACAAGAATAAATTAGTAAGCATATATAAAATATTGATTTTTTTTGTGTGTATTTTTATGAGATTTCCTTTTCATTATTGTCACACAATTATGTGACAATAAGGAAACAGAACAGTTATGAATTCTCAAACTCTATAAGAGAATAAAAAAAGACAGCTGAAACGAAGATGAAAATAATAAATGCACACATTTTACTTACACTGAGGAATGGATTTCTTAAACTCTTCTCGAACTGTTTTATCAAGTCTATTACAAAGTGAGCCAGAAAGAGAATGAGAAAGCTGCTGTAAAAGATATTCTTGTAGTTGACTATTTCTCTGTTGTCCATCACTTAGGATCCGATCTAACCTCCTTTCTGCAAAATCTTCAGTTAAGGATTTTATATTTTATGTTCTTAATTATTTGTTTTCAAGACATAAAAGATTATTTAATCAGACTACGTAATAAAGGTTCATAAAATCAATGTGCAGAACGTATATTTACTCTTTCCCAAGGTGGACAGTTTTCAATTTTGCATTTTATTTTTTCTCCTTTTCTTCCAAGAGTCAATTTTTTTTTGTTTGCCAGCATACTCGTTTTAAACCTTGTTTTTTACTGAATGAGCAGTTTTGAATAAAACAAGTAAAAAAAAAAAAAAAATCCAAGTGCAGTGCAACTTAAAAGGAACCTGTCACCAGGATTGGTCAATATAAGAAATGGCCACCACCTTTCAGGGCTGATAAACAGCATTCTATAATGCTGTATATCTGCCCCCAACTTAACCTGTAAAAGAAGAAAAAGAAACGTTAGTTTAATCACCAGCAGGGATGTCTGATACTATGGGTGTCTGTGTTCTTGGTCCAGCACCTCCAATTTTCTTACGATCACAATCCTCCTTCTTGCTTCGTGTGAATGACGTGTCCCTATATTATCCACATAGTTTGCTCGGAATCGTGCTCCTGTGCAGGCGCACTTCTCTGCTCAGTCTGGGGCAGAGAAAAAGAACTGCAGTACACAGGCACCAGGAAAGGTCAAAGAGTGGCACATGCGCACTGCAGTACTTTTCTCTGCCCTTAACCCCTTCATGACCTTGGGATTTTCCGTTTTTCCGTGTTCGTTTGTCACTCCCCTCCTTCCTAGAGCCATAACTTTTTTATTTTTCCGTCAATTTGGCCATGTGAGGGCTTATTTTTTGCGGGACGCGTTGTACTTTTGAACGACATCATTGGTTTTAGCATGTCGTGTACTAGAAAAGGGGAAAAAAATTCCAAGTGAGGTGAAATTGAAAAAAAAGTGCAGTCCCACACTTGTTTTTTGTTTGGCTTTTTTGCTATGTTCACTAAATGCTAAAACTGACCTGCCACTATGATTCTCCAGGTCAGTACGAGTTCATAGACACCTAACATGACTAGGTTATTTTTTACCTAAGTGGTGAAAAAAATTTCCAAACTTAGAGAAAAAAAAATGCGCCATTTTCCGATACTCGTAGCATCTCCTTTTTTCATGATCTGGGTCGGTTGAGGGCTTAATTTTTGCGTGCCGAGCTGACGTTTTTAATTATAGCATTTTGGTGCAGATACGTTCTTTTGATCGCCCGTTATTGCATTTTAATGCAATGTCGCGGCGACCAAAAAAAACGTAATTCTGGCATTTCGAATTTCTTTCTCGCTACGCCGTTTAGCGATCAGGTTAATGCTTTTTTTTATTGATAGATCGGGCGATTCTGAACGTGGCGATACCAAATATGTGTAGGTTTGATTTTTTTTTAATTGATTTATTTTGATTGGGGCGAAAGGGGGGTGATTTAAACTATTATATTTTTTTTAATGTTTTTCACATTTTACATAGCAGCGATCTGCTGTTCGTCTCAAGGACCTCTATGGTTACTATTGTGAAGCATCACCGACCTCCGATCATGTGACGGGGGTCAGCGATGCCATCATTTCCGGCCGCCCGGCTGGATGGGGTAGTTAAATGCCGCTGTCTGCGTTTGACAGCGGCATTTAACTAGTTAATAGGCGCGGGCAGATCACGATTCTGCCCGCGCCTATTACGGGCACATGTCAGCTGTTCAAAACAGGCTTTGATGCGGGCTCACAGCCGGAGCCTGCATCAAAGCGGGGCTTCTGACCTCGGACGTACTATCCCGTCCGAGGTCAGAAAGGGGTTAAGAGTATGTGCAGACGTTGCAGATTTGACTGCGGATGCGCAGCGGATTTGGCCCTGTGGATCCGCAGCAGTTTCCCATGCGTTGTACAGTACCATGTTAACCTATGGAAAACCAAATCCGCAGTGCACATGCTGCGGAAAATTCTGCGCAGAAACGATGCATTTTATTTTCCGCAGGATGCCAATTCTTTGTGTGGATTCCGCAGCGTTTTACAGCTAATCCATTCTAGGATTCTGCAGGTATGAAAATGCAGGTGAAATCCGCAAAAAATCTTCAATAAATCCGCAGGTAAAAAGCAGGTCATTTTACCTGTGGATTCTGCAGAATCCACGAGGAAAAACCCGCAAACGAATCCGCAACGTGTGTACATACCCTAACAATGTTAGAGAGCACAGGAGCACGATGCCGAGGAGACTGTATGGATGACGTAGGGATATTTCATTCACACTAAGCAAGAAGGAGGAAGGCATCGCAAGAAGAAGGGAGGAGCCGGGGGAAAAAAAAAAAAAGAGTGGCACATTCTTCAGATCTGACCGCCCCACAGGTGAGTATAATAAAAGTTATTTTTCTAGTCTTCCAGGTCGGGCTGGAAGAATGCGGTTTGTCAGCCCTGAAAGATGGTGGCAGAATCTCATATAGCCAAACCTGGTGACAGGTTCGCTTTAATTTTGGGGTTTATTACCATCCTTCAGTGTGACAAAGTTTGGTAGAGTTTTCAAGACACAGCGATATTATAAGTCACACTCCAAATTTTGGGGAGGATAATAGGATGTCTTTTTATATTTTACAAAATGGTGATGCGCATTATAATCCACCTTTGATTAACTGGGGGCAGCAGTGGTGGAGAGGGGTCCCAGGTGGTAGGGACAGTGCTGGCGGGGGCAGGAGATTCTAAGGGCCCCAGGATGGTAGAGGGTGATGTTAGATGGAGGTAGGAGAGGAGCTATACTGTGGGCCTATACTACAGGCGCCAGACTAGTAGGAGGTGGTGTGGGGACTCTGCTGAAATTTTTTGAAAGCCCAGAGCCCCTGCACTTTCCAATGCAGTGTACTTTTAACCCAGCTGTTCTATTCATTTCCACTATACACTTGTACTGCTCAGGTCATTTTTGACTGTTTTAGCTACTTACATTTTTTTTTTTAATACCTGTTGCATTATTATACTGTATGTAAACATGGTTGGTCATTATAAAAAAAAAAAAAACGTAAAAAACTCAATTTTTTAATTTATTTTGTGCTTATAAAGGTTACAAGGGCTTATTGAATTCTGCACAGAAATTACAAATTACAGCTTAACTATAACAACTACTAATACTACTATAACAACTATAACTAAGAGTAACTATAACTAAAATTAACTATAGTATAAAATTTAACTGCGCGCAAACATTTTAAAAAAAATAGTAATAGTAAATAGTAAAAAATAATTAAAAAAAACACTGTTGTGTCTTGGGTGAAATAAAACATGGAACTATGTACACCACCTCTTTTGCTGTGAATACCTTGTGGAAGCTCAGGCTTGTTTTTTCAACAAAGGAGTCTGATATATCCTGGACCTCTATATGCCTCCCTTCCCCACCACAGTGTTTTTACCATGTGCCTTATGTACTTAGTCCTGCCAATAAAGCTCATTTGCATTTGAATTTGAAATGGCTGGCTGAACTGCTTACTTACTGATAAGATAAGAAAAAGAAACACCAGACACCACCCTCTGGGCTCCAACACCACAAGGTCTGCTTTGCACAGAGAACCAGCACAAGGAAAATAAAAAAAGCAGGGTAAATAACATACAGAGAAAAAAAATTGCACAGAATTGTACTGAAAGCCAATGCGTATGGTTTGTACTGAAAGCATGTGTAAATCTGCAAGTAAAGCAACTGTTTACTTCATAAACAATAGTAGATGCAATAAGTAGTATCAAAAGAAATTATAACATTTGTTTTACTCAAAATGGCTGAAATAGCATAAAATGCTATTCGGTCATTTTTGACCGGGAACCGTACAAGTGTAAAAAAAAATGTGGCGCAAAAACTAAACACAAAAAAAATGGTACCCTTAGAAATAACCCTCTAAGGCCGGTTTCACACGTCAGTGGCTCCGGTACGTGAGGTGACAGTTTCCTCACGTACCGGAGACACTGACACACGTAGACCCATAAAAATCAATGCATCTGTGCAGATGTCATTGATTTTTTGCGGACCGTGTCTCCGTGTGCCAAACACGGAGACATGTCAGTGTTCGTGGGAGCGCACGTTTTACACGGACCCAATAGAGTCAATGGGTCCGCGTAAAACACGGACCTCACACGGACATTCTCCGTCTGGGGTCCGTGTGCGTGCAGGAGACAGCGCTACAGTAAGCGCTGTCCCCCCCACATGGTGCTGAAGCCGGTATTCATATCTTCCCTGTAGCAGCGTTTGCTATAGAGAAAATATGAAGAATAGTGTTAAAAATAAAGATTTAGGTGTCCGCCGCCCCCCCACCCCCTGTGCGCCCCCCCGCTGGTCAGAAAATACTTACCCGCTCCCTCGCTCCTTCCTGGTCTGGCCGCGCCTCCTACTGTATGCGGTCACGTGGGGCCGATCATTTACAATCATGAATAGTCGGCTCCGCCCCTATGGGAGGTGGAGCCACATATTAATGACTGTAAATGATCGGGCCCACGTGACCGCATGCAGGAGAAGCCGCGGCCAGAACAGGAAGGAGCGACAGCCGACGGGGGACCCGGGTAAGTATTTTCTGACCAGCGGGGGGGGGGGCGCACAGGGGGTGGGAGGGCGGCGGACACATAGATCTTTATTTTAAACACTATTATTCATATTTTCTCTGCAGCAAACGCTACTGCAGAGAGGATATGAATCGCGGCTTCAGCATGATGCAGAGTGGGTACCACACGCTCCGTGTGGTACCCACTCGCCATACGGGCGGCACACGTGTGCCGCACGTATGGCCTCCGTGAGTTCCCAGGCACACGGACACGGATAACTCCGGTACCGATTTATTCCGGTACCGGAATTATCTGGACGTGTGGGACAGCCCTAATTAGGAAAATAGAAGTTACCATAAGTTTCAGAATCGCATAATTAATTTTTAAAAAAAATATCAAAGTTCAAAAACGGTCATTTTTGACCGAACAGAACAGCAGGGTTAAACCTCGGGCAATGATGACTACCGTATTCCACATCTAATGCAAAAGGCCTTCAGGAAGTGTTACATAATTACAGAGGTTGAAAAAAGACCTAGGTCCATCAAGTTCAACATTTCTCCATAAATTGAACATTCTGTCACTAATTTAACTATAACCAGCAAAGTTATGTTCATCAAGGATATTGTCTAGGGCCACTTTTTTTTCTAAACTGTTATAGTGTCTGCTATTACTACCTTTTGTGGTAGAGCACTCCACAGCCTGACTGCTCTAACTGTAAAGAACCATCTCCAGTTTAGCTGTCGGAATCACCTTTATTCCACCCGTAATGAGTACCTCCTAGTCCTCAGTATGGTCTTTGGAAGGAAAATGTCATGTGCCAGTGTTTTGCACTGGCCACACATACAGCTCTGGCAAAAATTAAGAAACCACTGCAAAATGTTCAGTTTGTCTATTTTTTCTCTTTATATGTATTTTTTGAGCAAAACGTAAATTGTTATTTTATTCTATAAACTACTGACAACATGTCTCGGAAGTTCCAAGCAATAATGTTTGTATTTATTTTCTGAAAATGAGAAATGGTCAAAATAACAAAAAAATGCATTGCTTGCAGACCTCAAATAATGAAAAAAAAAAAAAAAAGTTCATAATCATTTAGATAAATATAGGGAGAATGGTGTGCACTCAGGTCGTAGGACAGTGAGGTGCTGGTAAGCTGACCATAAGGTCAAGTCTATCATAGGAAAACTCTCCAAGCCTCCGTCCAGGACAGCACAGCAAGGCGCGGGATGCGCCACTGACCCCACAGAAGACCCCCTTCAGGTACATACACGGCGCCACCTCTCCTTCCTCTGCTGGTCAATTCCGGCCGCTTTTACCTGGTAACCCTTGGTTACCATTCACTTACCCTCTTATCTCTACCTAATCTACAGGCCCACTATGAACAGTACGGCCCTCCTTAAATAGGTTACGTTTACCTGGGACAGCAGGCCTTACTGGCCTCACTATAAAGTAGTATACTCTGCTTGCAATGACCTTTTCATGAGTAGGGTTCCTCTGTTTTACATTAGTGTGGGCACCCCTAATGGGACACTTTTTTAGCACCCAGAACCATCCATTGTGTAACCCATATATTGCCTTTACACATAGAGGCATCACATTGTTCATAGTATTTTATTACTATGCCCGGAATAACACCTCACTACCAGTTTGGTTGTACATAATATTCCACTAACACACGTGTCTGGTACCCATTCTTTACTGATAGGATCTCTATTCTATACTCTCTTGAGTTATATTTAATAACACTGTAATCTTGTCACTGCGATAGGTTATGCTCTATAAAACCGGGATCGCTTGGTCCTCCTCCACTACTGCCACCTTTATGCATGTATATCAAAGGACTAGAGGTAAACTTTGTATAGTCTATTATCAGGATTTTTGCACCATATGGCAGTATTGTTTTGCTGCTCCTGATTGTATGACCATTGTCATCCTTTTGAGTTGTTTTGTATATAATAACTTTGCTTGTTCTCTCTTTTCTTTTGGCGATTTATTTTATTATTTTTTTTAGTTGTCTATGTAATTTTGCCAAATGTATGACAAACAATTATTTATAAAGTTTCTTTGCTTTTTTCAGTAACCCCATGAATAAGACCCGGGAGGGTCGAAACGTCGGGTTTTGCTCTATCAATGTGGCAAATTATCACTCTGTTTTTTCTTGAATAAAATTGGCATAAACCTTTTTTTGCATCATACCAGTATTGAGTGTGCGGTAATTTTTTTTTCCTATCATAATCATTTAGAAACAACAATACTAATGTTTTAACTCACGAAGAGTTCAGAAATCAATAACCAATAACCATGAGTGGAGAAAAAGTTCATTCATATTCTCTGAAAAAAGGCCAAGAAAGCAAAAATTCTGCTGGGGTTTGTAACTTTTTTTTAGCACAACTGTACCTGCTGACAGATTCTCTATACCATAACAAACAAGGCCTCCATTAAAGTTTATCGCTGTTATTTTTTCAGAGATTTCTTGAATCCTGATGACAGTGTATTTCTGTCAAAAGTTTATTTGCTGGTATCATACCTTGATTAGGTATTTTTGGTTCAGGAAGGACTTAACACTTTTGAAGTATGTATCAAATAATTATTGTGTTTGTCATTTATTTATGCTATTTTCCATCTTTACTTTTAGCTTGTTTGTTATTCTGTTGTAGACCCAATTCTATATTTTAGAATATGTTGCAACACAAATATGCTGCAGGTTTTTGCTGCCATTTCATAAAATTGCTGCATTTTGGCCACCATTTTGAAATCTGCAGCATCAATGTTGCTTTTTCATTGAGGTTTCAGAAAAACTTAAAAAAAAAAAAAAATGCATATGGTGTGAACATACACCTTAAAAGAAATCTGACTTCAGGACGTTTCTGTAATCTAAGAGCAGCATGATGAAAACCCTAATTCTAGCAATATGTCACTCACTTACTGGGCTACTTTGTGCCTTTTTGATAAAATCCCCGTTTACAATTTTTTTGCTAATAAAACATTGATTTTATTGAAACAACAAATTAGTAAATGACATCACTGGAATAAGGCTCTCAGCCGCTATACCATGCTGTTGACAGATTACATAGTGAACAACTGCTGACAGATTACCTTTCAAGTCTTAACCTCACCATCATCGATCCTTCACCCTTTGTGTGTGACAATTATTGTTTTATTGATTCTCGGAAAAAAATATATTTGCTTCTACTAAATCTGACAATGATTGGATAACCCCCTAATATGGTTATCAAGCATGGTATTGAAAAGGAGAATAAAAACAAAGCACTATAGGGTACGCCAAAAACCAGATATTAGTCAATGCGGGTGCAAAAACCATGCATGGAAAAATGAACCATGAAAAGACCAAGCAATAAATGGTTTGCACACCTGAATATCAAATATATAAATCACAATTTATTAGGGAAACTACACACACACTAAATCTTAAAACCATTAAAAAACACATACAAAATCAAATCACAACACCCCTGGCCCAATATACAGTACATATGTAATGATAATGCAACCTCCTACTGCACTATAACACTGGTATATGAAACCATGTGTATATATCACGTCCAATAAACAGGCAATAATTATAATAGAATCAAAACATGAGGAAGCATACACATGTATACAAATGTCCAAATGTAGCTAAATAGAGAATAGTGAACCCCTATTTATTAGGAGGCCATAAATGCCCAAACTCGGGACAAATAACCCATGTCTATAGCAAAAAACGAGAAAGCTATAAAAGAGAGCCTTAACAAAAAGAAGCGAAGGAGAATTAAGCTTAATTGTTGTATGCAAGATCAATTCTAGATTCCGTTTTTGGCACTGAATAACAAAAACAGAGTAACATTACACCAGTGTAGCAACCACCCTAACAGAATATGGATGAACTACAGAAAATGTGACCGCTCAATGGCTAGTCTCAACTGGACACAAGTCAAATCATTCTCCAGTAACAGCAGTGTTGACAATCCTGGAATGACACCACTGAAGGAGGGGATTATTTTTTGTTTTTATTCATATGGGGTCCTGAATTAAACTGCGGTTGTATAGTGTATATATTTTTTTTTAATTGTGAAAATTTGATTTACTTTTTTACCATCATTAAAGATAAGAAAAAAATCTAAACATATTTGATATTGATGCATAAAAATGTCGAACTAAAATATATAATTATAGAAACCATATATTAAACACCAGTGAAACAAAAATTGTACCACCTCAAGTTGCAATTTTTTAATCACAGTACTTCCTTCTCCAAAAACAAAATAAAAAAATAGAAAAACATAATATGGCATCCATCGATAAAAACTGTCAATGTGAAGAAAATATGCTCTCCTGCAGCTCAATAGATGTAAAAATAAACTGGTCTCAGAAAATGGAATCAGAAAATTATATTTATTACTATCAAGTCAGGCATCTTTTCCGAGTCACTGATATATGAGCTACTAGTGCACTGTGTACTTACATAAATGGGTTTAATTGGTATCAAATGTCTGCGGTTAAACGTTTCCCACTCAAGATGTATCCATATGTCCCTGTGACCAGGTATCTATTGACACGGGGACGTAAGGATACGGTCCTGGCGATTTCCGTGCACAGAGGCCGTGCGTGTTCGTTTGCCACCGGGTGTCAGCTTATTCTGCATCGGTTCTGGCACTTTAACCCCCTAAATGCAGCCTATTGAACTCGATCGTAGCATGCCAGGAGCAGGCAGAGGGACGAAATCCCCTCTGCTCTTTGATCAGATACTCATATGTCATGGTGGAGACCCGTTAGTTGCCATTGTGATTCGATGCTATCATGATGACATTCAAGTCACTATAGCTGGCAAAGTTCCTTGATCATAATCAGAGCATGATGAAGCAACACTGCTTCTCAGTGCAGCACTGACACTTTGCATAGCATAGGAATGCTACTTCATCTCCATGCTATACAAGCGATCAGCCTGCAAAAAATAAAACTTCCATAGTGAGACAAAGTAAAAAAGTTAAACAAAAAAGTAAAAACACAAATTTGTAAACCTAAAATGAATAAAATCAAAATATTCTGTACCCATGAATAAATACTTATATAAAAAAAAATTATAAACAATAAAAGTAAACATTTAGTATCGCCGTGTCTGGAATGACCGAACCTATGAAACTGTCCCAACTAGTTAACCACTTTAGTGAACACCATAAAAAAAAAAAAAAAAAAAAATTAAGAACAAGGCAAGAAAAAAGATCTATCCACATACAACCTAACAAATACTGAAATAAGATGCAATAAAAAAGAAATATAAATCAACATGGTACCTCTCAAAACGTCATCTTGTCCCGCAAAAACAGGGATTTTTGCGTACTCACCATAAAATCCTTTTCTCCAAGCCAATCATTGGGGGATACAGGACCATGGGTGTTATGCTGCTGCCACTAGGAGGACACTAAGTAATAATGAAAGAATAGCTCCTCCCCTGCAGTATACACCCTCCTGCTGGCTCCAAGTGAACCAGTTCGGTAACAAAGCAGTAGGAGCTTAACATTTAACCAGGATGAACTAGGTCAAAACCAAGCCAACGCAGAAACCAAAGCCGTTAGGCTAACAGGGTGGGTGCTGTGTCCCCCAATGTTTGATCGGAGAAAAGGATTTTACGGTGAGTACACAAAAATCCCTGTTTCTCCTACGCCTCAGTGGGGGACACAGGACCATGGGATGTCCTAAAGCAGTCCCTGTGTGGGGAACAATCAACTGTAATTGCTCCTTGTACCCACAGGTTACAGATGAGGCACAGCCGCCTGCAAAATTTGTCTGCCAACGGTCGCATCTGCTGAGGCCTGAGAATGAATATGGTAATGTTTTGTAAACGTATGCAGACTGGGCCAGGTCCCAGCTCTGCAAATTTGTGCTGTCGAAGCTTGGTGCCAGATGGCCCAAGACGCAACCAGTGACCGAGTGGAATGAGCCTTAATCCCTGCTGGGACAGAATGACCTCTGACACGGTAGGACTCCTGAATAGCTGAATGAATCCATTTGGCTATTGTCGCCTTGGAAGCGGGAAACCCTTTCATTGGCCCTTCCGGGAGCACAAACAGGGCATCTGTGGAAGGACGCCGTCTGCGAGATGTATCTCTTGAGAGCTCTCACTAAATCAAGTGTGTGGAGGGCCTTCTCGATGTGCTGTACTGGTGCGGGACAGAGAGATGGTAAGACAATCTCCTGATTGAGATGAAAGTATGAGACAACTTTTGGCAAAAAGGACGGGGATGTTCTCATAACCACCTTATCCTGATGAAAATTCAGGAACGGAACTTGACAAGACAAAGCCGCCAGCTCTGAGAATCGTCTAATGGATGTGACCGCAACCAGGGAGGCAACCTTCCATGAAATAAAGGACAGGGAAACCTCCTGCAGAGGTTCGAAAGGAGCTTCTTGCAAGACTCCGATGACCAGATTAAGGTCCCATGGTTCCAACGGCATCTTATAGGGCGTAAACCCTATGGGAGACTCCCTGAATGAACGTCTTCACTTGTAATCTGTTGGCAATCCTGCGTTGGAACAGAACGGACAGGGCTGAAATCTGCCCCTTGAGAGAACTAAGGGCGAGACCTAAGTCCAAACCCATTTGTAAAAATTTGAGGATGGAAGGAATGGAAAATTCAAGAGGAGAACGTCCCCGGTCGTTGCACCAGGAAAATAAAGTTTTCCAAGTGTGATAATAAATGCGCATAGATGTAGGCTTTCTGGCGCTGATCATAGTAGAGATGACTTCCGGAGAGAAACCTGCCTGGGCTAGAACCCAGGACTCAACGGCCATGCCGTCAAACACAGGGACTCGGAGTTCTGGTGGTAAATGGGGACCTGTGGTAGCAGGTCTGCGTGATTCGGTAATCGCCAGGGAACATTGGCCACTAGTTGAACTAGTTCCGCGTACCACGCCCGGCGTGGCCAATCTGGTGCAATCAGGATTACCGGTACTCCCTCTGCTCTAATCTTGATGACTCTCGGCAGTAAGGGCAGCGGGGGAAATATGTACGGAAGCCGAAAATGATGCCACGGGAGTACGAGTACATCTGATCCGATGGCTGCTGGATTGTGGAACCGAGCTAGAAAGTCGGGAACTTTGGAATTTAGCCGTGAGGCCATCAGATCCACGTCCGGAGTTCCCCAACGACAGCAGATCTGGTGGAAGATCTCCGGATGGAGAGACCAATCCCCGGAGTCGAGGCCTTGACGACTGAGGAAATCTGCCTCCCAATTGTCCATTCCCGGAATGTGAACCACAGATATCATTGAGCGGTTTTCCTCAGCGCAACAGAGAATGTAGCCTACCTCGTTCATGGCTGCCATGCTACAGGTTCCCCCGTCGGTTGACGTATGCCACTGCAGTGGCATTGTCCGACTGAATCCTGATGGGACGACCCGCCAGGAAGGGATGGAATTGGAAAAGCACTAACCTGATTGCCCGAATTTCTAAGATGTTGATCGGAAGGGCTTGATTCTTGAAGTGAACAGCGGTGAGCAGTGTGATGTAAGAACATCGCTCCCCAGCCTAGAAGAATGGCATCTGTTGTCACAACTAGCCAATGTACTGGAAGAAAAGACTTCCCTTGATTCAGGGAGGACTTTAATTTTCACCACCTGAGAGACTGTCTGACTCGCTGAGGAAGGAAGAACCGACGATCGAGGGAGAACGGGTTCCTATCCCAAACAGTCAGGAGGGCATGCTGTAAGGGACGGAGGTGTAATTGGGCAAATGGAACCGCCTCCATAGCTGCTACCATCCTGCCAGGAACGCTCATACTGACGCGCAGAGAGTGAGTGCGAGGTTGAGAGAGCTTCTGAGCTTCCCGCTGTAAGGCTGAGATCTTTTCCGGGGGAAGAAGCACCAACCCCTAGGATGAGTCCAGTATCATTCCTAGAAAGGAAATTCGCTGAGCAGGTACTGGGGAAGATTTTATGAAGTTTGTCTTCCAACCCAGGCGAGAAAGAGAATCTATTGTGATGTTCACGGCCTTCTTGCAGGTGCGGAAAAAGGGGCCTTTGATGAGGATATCGTCTATATACGGTAGCACCACCATGCCTCGAGTGTGCCGCCATGACATTGGTAAGTACCCTGGGAGCGGTGGCGAGGCCGAAAGGCAAAGCAGCAAATTGGAAGTGTTGCTCCTGAACTGCGAAGCAAAAGAACCTCTGGTGAGAAGGGTAAATTGGAATGTGGAGGTACACGTCCTGGATGACTATAGACGCCAGGAACTCGCCTTATCCCATGGAGGCAATGAGAGAACGAAGCGATTCCATTCAGAACCGTCGTACCCTGAGTGACTTGATCATCAGTTTTAGGTCCAGTATGGGTCGTACTGTACCTTCCTTCTTTGGAAAAACAAACAGGTTTGAATAAAAACATTGAAACCTTTCGCTTTGAGGGACCGGGATAATAACTCTGTCTTCTTTTAGAGAGCTTATGGCTTGGAAGAACTATGATGCCTTTGCCCTGGGAGGAGAAGACAGGAAAAAATGATTTGGTGGAAGAGAGAAGAATTATATCCTGCATCTGGAGGACACTAGGTTGCAGACCCATTCATCGTGAATGACCGAGAGCCATGCGTCGGTGAAGGAAAGCAGGCTGCCGCCTACTTTGAGGGTGTCCCCCGAATACCACCGGGAGTCATTGTGTGGGAGATCTGCCCGGTCTGGACCCCCTGGATCCTGACTGACTATGCCTGCCTCTCCATGAAGGGGAAGGTTTGTAAGAGGTCTGGGGACCTCTACACATATGTTGTGCCCAGCCGGGTCCGGAAGATGTGGAAGTAGAGGACCAATTTGAGTTTGAACGAAAAAATTGGGACCGAGCCTGCTGTTGCTGGTTCAGAAAGGGCCGAAAGTCGAAAGAGTCTCTGTTTTGGGAGAAATTTACTCTTCCCTCCAGTGGCGTCGGAAATTAATTGATGGAGTTTTTCGCCAAAGAGGCGACCACTCTGATATGGTAAAGAATATGAATATGATATGGTATTGACTTTTTGGAAGCAGAATCCGCATGCCAGTCCCTGAGCCATAAGGACCTCCGAATGGTGATGGCGTTTGCTGCTGCTTGAGAAGCGCAGTCAGCAGCATCCAGAGACGCGGTCACTAGAAAATCCCCAGCTCTGGCTATCTGAGTAGCAAGGTCTGCTATCTCGGGGGGAGGATTGGTATCCAGAACAGCTGAAGACAAGACCTCAGCCCAATGGGTCATAGCCTTAGCCGCCCACGAAGCGGCAAAAGATGGAAAAAGCGTGGCTGCTGAGGCTTGAAAAGCTGAACGAGCCATATTGTCAATCTGACGATCAGTGGGGTTTTTAATCGAGGCGCCCTCAGAAGAGGATAAAATAGATTTAGTAGCTAGGCGCGATACTGCAGGATCTACCAGACTGTGACCAATCTTTTCTTAGATCAGGAGCAAAGGGATATTTTGACTCCAAGGGCTTTTGCACTGTGAAGCGTTTATCTGGACGGATCCGATGAGATTCAACGATTTCCTTAAATTTGAGATGATTGGCGAACACTCTGTGAGCCCGCTTGGTCCTCTTAAAAGACACAGCATGATCCGGTTTAGATAAAGGTTTCTCATCTAGCTTCAGGGCCTTGTTTACTGACTCAATGAGAGAGTCGAGAGTCTCCTGATCGTGTTGAAATTCCTGATCTAGGGATGTATCAGAATCGTCCTCTGAACCAGGTTCTCTACTAGCCCCAAGGGAGGGGGAGAGAGAAATGGAACTCTCAGAACCCGATTCCCGGTCATGGATTGGGGACAAGGCTGTGGGCGGGGCTGAGGCTGCCTGCGGGGCTGTGCTGGGGGCGGGCGGGGCTAGGCAGGGATGTGCGGGCGGGCGCCGGCGCTGTGTGGTCGCCGGCGCTGTGCGGTCCCGGGCGCTGTGCGGTCCCCGGCGCTGTGCGGTCGCCGGCGCCGGTATGTGCTGGGGGGTGGTGTGTGTGTGTGTGTGTCTCTGTGTGCAGGCATCGTCCGATGGGACAACAAGTCCCATCGGGCTCTGCCTGCTACAGTGGCAGTGAGTGACACATTAGCCAATGATGGGACAGTAGTAGTCCCATCATCCGGCTAATGTGTTGAATGTAAAAAAAAAAAAAATACACACATACAGTACATACATACATACATACATAAATGAATACCACAATTTCCAGATTCATTATTGTGACCACCATTTGTCACAAGAACATCATATTTTACCTCCTTGCATCTACTGCATCAATTTAAAGAGAACCAAAGGAGACTTTATATTTTTTATAAAATCAATAAACCTTTATTGTAACAACATTTAAAAATTGACTAAAAATGATTGTTTTGAACCAGGCTGGAAATTTCGGAGGTGGTCCTCATTAATGTTTGGGATCTGGTTCCCCCCTGGTGGTTTAGGTAAGCTACCACTACTCAGTTGTCTGAGAATACTCGGACATGGTGACCTTGTAGCTCGTTTAGAAAATACAGTAAGGCATGGTTTACCGCTCTCAGTTCTTTTTGATTTGAGGAAGACACGAGCTCCTGATTTGTCCATAGCCCCTGAGCGATTATGTTGCCCAGGTGAGCCCCCCACCCTGCGGGACTCGCGTCTGTAGTGAGTATCTGAGATGTCTCTATCACCCAAGGAACTCCCTTTGACAAGTTGTTGAGATTTAACCACCAGGCTAGGGAATGAATAGCAGGCAAACCTAGAGTCATGTGACCTTCTAACCGCCCTCCCAGCAGTTTCTGTTTTTTTAAGACATCCCACTGGAGGGGGGTCTTGTGTGGAGCTGCGCCCACTGAACTGCTGGAAGGCAAGCAGAGAGGGACCCCAGTAGTGACATTGCCTTCCTTAGGGTCATGGTAGGGTTCGCACGTGCTTCTGACACTAAGTGAATTATTTTTTGTTTTTTCTCGTGTGGAAGGAGACACATCTGAGAATTTGAGTCTAAGCTGAGACCCAAAAATTCTTGAACCCTGGCTGGTTCCAGCTTCGACCTCTGGAGGTTCACTAGCCACCCCAATTTTTTCAAAACGTCTATGACTCTGTCGCGTTGTTGGCAGCAGAGTTCGGCCGAATTGCTCACGATCAAAAAGTCGTCTAGATATTGGAATAATCAAGGCATTTTCCTCCCTCAGATGTGCCATCATCTCTGCTATCAGCTTGGTGAAGACGAGAGGAGCAATTGATATACCAAATGGGAGAGCCTTGTATTGGTATTCCTTTGTCTGTCCTTTCATGACTACCGCTAGTCTGAGGAATTGCTGAGAAGTCTTGTGGATGGGAACGTGATAATATGCATCGCTGAGATCTAGAACTATCATAAAACAGTTTGGAAACAGATTTTTTATTGTTGACTTTATTGACTCCATTTTGAACCTCTGATTTTTTACATAGGTATTCAACTTCCGTAAGTTTATTATGGTTCGGAAAGTTCCGTCTGGTTTGGGCACCAGAAACAATGGAGAATAAAATCCCTTTACCCTCTCCAGAGGGGGGACTTGGATGACAGATATGTTTAGTAGTTTTATGATTTCTAGCTCCAGGGCTTCTTGCTGTAGGGGAGACGACCTCAACGGTGTTACCACATAGTTCCTTGGGGGTAAGGATAGAAAGTTTATGTGAAGCCCTTCTCGTATTAGATTTATAATCCAAGAGCTGGACGAAATTTTCTCCCAGGCCGGGAGGAATTGAGATAATCTCCCTCCCACCCTGGGAGAGATGTCACTTGGAGGGGTTTTTTTCATCGCGAGGGGAGTTACCAAAAAGGAACCCTCTATCCTTCCTTCTCCCGTCGTCCCATCGGGTTTGATCTCTTGGTGGTCTCCTTTTAAAAAATTTCCTGTTCCGAAAGGACCGCTTATTATATGTTGGGGCGAGGACAGGAAACCCTTTCTTTTTATCACCCGCTTTTTGAAGGATATCATCCAGAGTTTTTCCGAAGAGGAATTTGCCCTCACACGGAATGGAACAAAGTTTCTGTTTAGTTTGCAAGTCCCCTGGCCAGGTTTTCAGCCACAAGGTTCTACGCGCTGCATTTGAAAGGGCTGCAGATTTAGATGTTAGTTTAATTGAGTCAGCCGAAGAATCTGCCAGGAACGCCGCAGCTCCCCTAATCATAGGGATAGACTCTAAGATTTTATTTCTCGGGACCCCATCTCTGAGCTGTTTTTCTAGGTTATCAACCCAGATCATTAGATACCGTGACGTGCAAGCTGCCGCTATGGTAGGCCTTAGGCATCCTCCTGCTGACTCCCAGGCCCCTTTGAGAAAGGTATCTGCCCTCTTATCGAGAGGGTCTTTCAGGGTTCCCATGTCCTCGAACGGTAGGGCAAACTTTTTTGAGGCTTTAGCCACCGCAACATCTAGTTTGGGGGGCTTTATCCCATGTAACAGGAGCCTCATCTTCAAAGGGGTATTTCCTTTTAATAGAG
The DNA here is from genome assembly GCF_051348905.1 of Ranitomeya variabilis. Classification (NCBI taxonomy): domain Eukaryota; kingdom Metazoa; phylum Chordata; class Amphibia; order Anura; family Dendrobatidae; genus Ranitomeya; species Ranitomeya variabilis. The sequence continues at coordinate 538,895,135 of NC_135233.1, forward strand.
GGGACCGATGCGTTTTTCCTTTCCGGTTTCTCCCACTCCTTTTTAATTAATGCCTGTATATTCTCGTTAAGGGGGAATGCTTTACGCTTCCTTTGAGATAGTCCCCCAAACATAATGTCCTGAACGGTTTTGTCAGGACGGGGGTCCAGAACCCCCATTGTAGATTTTATCGCCTTAACAAGGCCATCGACCTCCTCTAGGGGGAAACAATGACGACCTCCACTCTCGTTATCCGAAGAAGAGGATGAGGAGTCATGCGTATCTGAGCTCTTACTCCCGGAATAGGAAGGGTCAGAATCCGCAGGGGAAATAGGTTGTTTTTTAGTAGCCTTCCCACTTTTAAAGGAGCTAAACGCAGTCTCAACTTCCGATTTAATTACGGACCGTAATTCGGAAGCAAAGTTTGGGGTCTCCTCACAGAGGACTCGTTCTATACAAGACCCACATAGCTTTTTGTCCCACGTCTGTGACAAAGCTGTTTCACATAGGGGGCAGGTTCTATGCTTCATCTTCCCCGTTCTCTTCCTTGCCTAGGATAGATAGAAAAGGGGAACCCTAGATACAAAAGGTGAACTTTCACGAAGATCACTCACCACTCTGACGCAGCCACAGGTACCAGTTCTGGAGGAGGGGTCGTCTGAGAAGCATCCGTGGGAGGCAGCTGATTTACCACACTGGAGCTCTTACTGCGCTGAGTGGAACGGCTATCAGACCGAGAGCTTCGATTGCCTGCCGAAATCCGTTTTTCCTGAACGTCCAATTTCTGCCGACGGCGCTGTTGTTGCTGCTGCTGCGGCGGCGGTGGCAGCGGCGGATGGAGCTGCTGGTCGCTGTCCTCCATGGTATTACCGTGGAACAGCCTGCAGCCAGGAGCCTCCGTCGCCTTCTCCATATAAGCGCTATTAACCCCCTTCACCTGTGGCTGCCGAAAGAGGAAACGTCCATTTTTTATTTTTTTTTTCCTTTTCCTTCTTACTGTGCATGCCTGCAGCCAGCAACCCGGAAATGGAGCGCCATCTTGGTGCAGTCACTCACAGCGTCGCCCCTGAACCGGAAGTTTCACTACTACTTCCGGTGCGGCGCCATCTTGGATTTCGGCGTTTCTCACAGCAGCATGAAGCCCCAAGCTCCCATCAGAGCGGCGGCTGCGCTTCCCCCCGCACACACTACCGGACCCCTTAGTCGCAGCTGTGGCGGCTTCGGATACCAGACCAGCCGTGGCAGGGGCGTCCCCGCCGCCAGAAGTCGGACTGGCCGGCCCCGGTCCTCGTCGGTCGGTTCTTCACGCAGGTACCGTCCAAGGAGGTTCCCCGTCAGGGACAGGAAACCAAACTGATGCAGGGGAGAGGTACCGCCCTTTTATCCTGTAGGTTTCCTGTCCCTGAAGGGCGGATCCCCTCTCTCTGGTAGTGCTGTCATGGGCGACTGAGAAAATGTCTTGTGTCTGAAAATGGTACCAATAAAAAGGCAACTTGACCCGCAAAAAACAAGCCTGTAAGCCAAAATAAGGAAAAATTTTAACTCTCAAAATATGGTAACGCTTAAACTAGTTTTTGCAATAAAAAGAGTTTTTTTAACATGTGACAGCATCCAAACATAAAAAACGATCTGGTATCACTGTAATTGCAATGACCCGAACAATAAAGTCAGCTTATCAGTTATACCACACGAGAAAACGCATAAAAAAAAAAAAAAAAAACATTCTTCACCTGCTGTTTTGTTCATGCTGCCTTCCAAAGTTCGCAGTAAGGGTACCGTTACACTAACCTGGCCGTGATCGTTGGTAAGTCGTTGTGTGGTCGCTGCGCTCTGCTTTTACTTTACGGCCGGCACTCACAGTCAGTGCGGGAAGCAGACGGCGAGGGACGTGACACCGGAATGTGAGTATGTACTGTTTGGGTTTTTTTTACATTTATGATGGTAACCAGGGTAAACATCGGGTTACTAAGTGTGGCCCTGCGCTTAGTAACCCGATGTTTACCCTGGTTACAAGCGAACACATCGCTGGATCGGTGTCACACACACCGATCCAGCGATGACAACGGGAGATCCAGCGACGAAATAAAGTTCCAAACGATCTGCTACGACGTACGATTCTCAGTGAGGTCCCTGATCACTGCTGCGTGTCAGACACAGCAATATCATATGGATATCGCTGGAACGTCACGAATCGTGCCGTCGTAGCGACCAAAGTGCCACTGTGAGACGGTACCCTTAGGCACACATTTATATTGTGCTCTTCACTGAGTGTTTACATAGGGGTTTCCATGTAAATCTCCAGAATATATTATTCAGACAGAATCCCAGTTGGAAGAGTCCCTATGAGGCACCGTCTGACCTGTGATATGGCTGTGTCCATATTTTTAGGATTGCATAAAAGTGCTATCGGCTACAGTTTTGTGCACTTCTGAAAAGAAGGACACCGCTGAACAGAGACCAAATGGAGTTCAGAGTAACTCAGCTGCTCATTATAGTGAATGGATACCTTAGGCTTTTCATCTGAATCACATCACCCAGCGATTAAGCTGGAAACCCTGATGTAAGTGCTCAATGTGGAGAGCCAGATAAATGTGATCCAAATGTAATGTAAAATTTCCCTAACACAAGCTTCAAATCAATCCACAAAAAAGCAAGTCCCACTAAGGTCCGTCATATTAATGGAAAAATACGGGGCTTCCACGTTAGTGGTAAGAACAAAGGCTCCGGAAAAGCGAAATGGCTCCTTGCACCTCAAAAGAAATTCAGCAAATTCTGCACTCCCAAATCCAAATGCCCACCCTCCCTTCTGAGCCGCAGTGTACCTGAACCACATAAAACATCCATATGTTTGGCATTTCTGAAGCGATGAAAGCCTGCCTAACTTACAGGTGCATGTCTACAGAAGCATGAGCTGGACATAATGTACTGATTAGAGTTGAGAGAATTTTTCGAAATTTGTTTACGATTGGCGGTGAATATTATTTTTTCCAATATTCGCCAGACACAGCCTACCGTCATTTGGAGTCAATGGAAGTAGAAATGAACAAATATGTTTGGAACCAATCATCAAACATAAATTTGGCACGAATAGGGTAGCAATATGGTACGAATATGGCAAATTCATATTCGGAGACCGAATAAGAGCATATTAGCTTAACTCTAGTACTGATCACTATAAGGTACTTATCACTACAATGTAATGGTCACTGCAACGGCAGTTTGCAATTTTAACTCGTCAACATCCATTGCTGCTTGTTTCTGTAAAACAACAATGGAGTCTAAATTGTCAATACACCTGTAGATAAATTCCTAAAGGGGTATAATTTCCAAAATGGGGTCACTTGAGACAGGGATACTGCTTTTCTAGCACTTAGGGGCTCTGTATATGGAGTCCGAAAACTATGCTAGGGAAATATGTGCTCCAGGAGTCAAATAGAACTTCGTCCCTCCAGAGTCTCTCCATGTAGCTAAGAAGTACTGTACAACCACATATGGGTTATTTCTATATTCAGCACAAATTGTGGGACAAAGTATAGTGCCATTTTTACCTGCTACTTGTATAAAAATCTATAATCTGGGATGAAAGCAAAATTTGAGTGGCAATTATTTTTTCTTCACTGTCCAATGGAATAAAATTCAGTGACACACCCGTGGTGTCGATATGATCACCACTTCCTTAGATGAATTTGTTGAGAGGTGTAGATTGAAAAATATTGTCACTTATGAGGGTTTCAGTTGTTCTGGCAACTCAGGGGCTCTCCCAGTGGTTCATGGCACTCACAAACAGTAACAGTAAAATCTGAAGTATAGTATGGCACCCCTTCCCATCTGAACTTTGCACTGTACCTGAAAAATATTTCCAGATTACATGTAGGGTATTGGCACACAAAGGAGAAAATGGACCTCAGTTTGTTGTAAAAAAAAAATTCCTATTAGCCCTTAGAAAAATTTTAAACTTGGGGCTAAAACAACATTCCAGTGGCAAAAATGTAATTTATTCTTTATTCACCGCTCATATCTGCATACTCTGGAGAAATTGCACAATAAATTGTATGGTGCAACTTCTATTACACTTGAGAAAGTAAAAAAATGGAGCTAAAACAAAACATTTTTGCGCAGAAATTTTCATGGCTCAACGTTGTAACCTTCGGTGAAGCACATGGAAGTTCAAAGTGCTCACAACTCATCTAAAGACATTACTTGATGGGTCTAGTTTCCAAAATGGGGTCACATGTGGGTTTCTACTGTGCATGTGTATCAGGGGCTCTCCAAACGGGACATGGCATCTGCAAATGATACCAGCAAATTTTGCGTTCAAAAAGTCAAATGACGCTCCTTCCATTCCAAATACTGCCATGCGCCCAAACAATAGTTTTCTCTTTCAAATGGGGTATCAGCGTAGTCAGAAGAAATTGCACAAGTGGTATGGTTCAATTTCTCCTGCTACCCTTATGAAAATTCAAAATTTGGGGCTAAAACACACTTTCATTTTCACGCCTCAATGTTATAAACTTCTGGGAAGCACCTAGTTGCTTAATGTACTCACCACACATGTAGATAAGCCCCTGAGGGGTCTAGTTTCCAAAATGTTGTCACTTGTGGGGGATTTTCACTGTTTAGTGTACATTCGAGTTTCTCCAAAAGCAACATGGCATCCGCTAATTGTTCCAGCAAATTTTGCATTAGAAAAGTCAAATGGCGCTCCTTCTCTTCCGATTTTAGCCGTGGACCCAAACAGTGGTTTTTCCCCACGAGAAATTGCACTACTTTTTACCCTTGTAAAAATAAAAAAATGGGTTCACTAAGGCTAAGTTCACACTTGTGTTCGGCAGCCCTACGTAGGGCTGCATACTTTTTCCCTTAAGCTCTGCCTACTTCTGCATGCGTCCTGCGTACCAATCTTTAACATTGGTTACTCAGGAACATGTGGATGCATACACATGTGGCATTTTGACGTGCGGACGAAAGCAAGAAAATGCAACATGATGCATCTGCATATAACCGCCGGTCCCTGTGAACCCAGTGTTAAAGATAGGTACGCAGGATGACACAGGAAGCTTGCTGAAGTAGGCTGATCTTAAGGAAGTTAGTACGCACCCATACGCAGGGCTGCTCAGCGCAAGTATGAACCCAGCCTAAATTTTTTGTGAAAAAAGTTAAATGTTATATTATTTTTAAATGTTATTTTCTTCCCATATTCCAAAAAATACTGTGAAGCACGTGAAATGTTAACAAACTTCTTGAATATGGTTTTAAGCAACTTGAGGGGTGCAGATTTTAGAATGGTGTCACCTTTGGGTATTTTTTATCATATAGAGCTCTCAAAGTCAGTTCAAATGTGAGGCGGTCCCTGAAAAAAATGGTTTTGTAAATTTTGTTGGAAAAATGAGATATTGATGATCAACTTCTATACGTTATAACTAACTAACAAAAAAAAGTTTCAAAAACTGTGTTGATGTAAAGTAGTCATATTATTTGGAATTGTGATTTATTAACATGTTTGTGTGATATCTCTCTGATTTAAGGGCATAAGTATCAAAAGTTTGAAAAATACAAAATTCTTGCCATTCTTTTTATTTTTTTTCACGAATAAACTTAAGTAATATTGAAGAAATGTTACCACTAACATGAAGTACAAAATGTCACTAACATACAATCTCAATCAGTGGGATCCGTTGAAATATTTTCCAGAGTAATTACCTCATGGTCAGAATTGTAAAAATTGCTCTTGTCATGAACGTGCAAACCACCACGGGGGATAAACGGGTTAAAAAGTAATGCACGGAAAGGATACGTTCTTGTTGCTGCTGAGCATCCATCACATGTTCCATTCGGCCTATGATAGAATTTTGAGCTGAATTCAAATGATCAATGATTCTCTGCATAAGCTCCGTCTGGTTTTGACGAAGCTCTGAAAGTTCTTTTTGCTGAATGTACAAAATAGACATCAGCTCACCATGTTCAAAGTATGTCTGAAAGAATTATATAAAAACTGCAATAAAATTTCTCATTCACATTTTATATGTAATATTTTTCAATGTAATTTTTGCTGTAATTTATTCATTATGTATATTTTCAAAATTTGTTTCTATACACTTACTTGGCTTTCAGGTATTTTTGGAGACAATGGCAAGTCACTAGAAAAATAAAGACAAGAGTATTTAAGAATTTGTTATGCTTCTTAAATAGTATATTTGAGACTATAACATTGATTAAAGACATCAATACGGAAGTCTACACTATGAAGTTTAAAGACAAGCACCTTAACCCCTTAGTGACAGAGCCAATTTGGTACTTAATGACCGAGCCAATTTTTACAATTCTGACCACTGTCACTTTATGAGGTTATAACTCTGGAACGCTTTATCGGATCCCGCTGATTCTGAGAATGTTTTTTCGTGACATATTGTACTTCAAGCTAGTGGTGACATTTCTTCAACATTACTTGTGATTATTTATGAAAAAAACGGAAATATGGCGAAAATTTTAAAAATTTTGCAATTTTCAAACTTTGTATTTTTATGCCCTTAAATCAGAGAGATATGTCAGGAAAAATAGTTAATAAATAACATTTCCCACATGTCCACTTTACATCAGCACAATTTTGGAAACAATTTTTTTTTTTGTTAGGGAGTTATAAGGGTTAAAAGTTGAACAGCAATTTCTCATTTTTACAACACCATGTTTTTTTTAGGGACCACATCACATTTGAAGTCATTTTGAGGGGTCTATATGATAGAAAATAACCTCAAAAACCACATTCAAGAAGTTTATTAACCCTTTACGTACTTCACAGGAACTGAAACAATGTTGAAGGAAAAAATGAACATTTAACTTTTTTTTTGCAAACAATTTACTTCAGAACTATTTTTTTTTTATTTTCACTAGTGTAAACACAGAAATGTAACCACAAATTTTGTTGTGCAATTTCTCCTGAGTACGCCGATACCCCATATGTGGAGGTAAACCACTGTTTGAACCCCCAAGTGCTTCACAGAAGTTTATAACGTAGAGCCGTGAAAATAAAAAATCACATTTGTTTCACCCACAAATTCTTATTTTTACAAGGGTAACAGGAGAAATTAGACCACAAAAGTTGTTGTGCAATTTCTCCTGAGTACGTTGATACCCCATATGTGGGAGTAAACCACTGTTTGGGCGCACCGCAGAGCTTGGAAGAGAAGGAGTGTAGTTTTACTTTTTCAATGTAGAATTGGCTGGAATTGAGATCGGATGCCATGTCACGTTTGGAGAGCCGCTGATGTGCCTAAACAGTGGAAACCCCCCACAGATGACACCATTTTGGAAACTAGACCCCTTAAGGAACATATCTAGATATGTGGTGAGCACTTTAAACCCCCAGGTGCTTCACAGAAGTTTATAACGTAGAGCCGTGAAAATAAAAAAATCGCATTGCTTCTACAAAAATGATCTGTTTGCCTCCAAATTTTTATTTTACCAAAGGTAACAGGAGAAAATGGACCCCAGAAGTTGTTGTACAATTTGTCCTGAGTACGCCAACACCCCATATGTGGGGGTAAACCACTGTTTAGGCGCATGGCTGAGCTCGGAAGCAAAGGAGCGCCATTTGACTTTTCAATGCAAAATTGACTGGAATTGAGATCGGACGCCATGTCGCATTTGGAGAGCCCCTGATGTGCCTAAACAGTAGAAACCCCCCAAAAGTGACCCCATTTTGGAAACTAGACCCCCCCATGGAACTTATCTAGATGTGTAGTGAGAACTTTGAATGCCCAAGTGCATCACAGAAGTTTATAATGCAGAGTAGTGAAAATAAAAAATATATTTTTTTCCCACAAAAAAGATTTTTTAGCCCCCAAATTTTTATTTTCACAAGGGTAACAAGAGAAATTGGACCCCAAAAGTTGTTGGCCAATTTGTCCTGAGTATGCTGGTACCCAATATGTGGGGGTAAACCACTGTTTGGGCACACGGCAGAGCTCGGAAGAGAAGGAGCACCATTTTGGAATTCAGACTTTGATAGAATTGTCTGTGGGTGTTATGTTGCGTTTGCAGAGCCCCTGATGTACCTAAACAGTAGAAACCCCCCACAAGTGACCAAATTTTGGAAACTAGACCCCCTAAGGAACTTATCTAGATATGTGGTGAGAACTTTGAATGCTCAAGTGCTTCACAGAAGTTTATAATGCAAAGTAGTGAAAATAAAAAAAATATTTTTCCCACAAAAAAGATTTTTAGCCCCCAAGTTTTTATTTTCACAAGGGTAACAGGAGAAATTGGACCCCAAAAGTTGTTGTCCAATTTATCCCGAGTACACTGATGCCCCATATGTGGGGGTAAACCACTGTTTGGGCGCACGGCAGAGCTCAGAAGGGAGGGAGCACCATTTGACTTTTTTAGCGCAAAATTGTCTGTCGTGTTTGGAGACCCCCTGATGTACCTAAACAGTGGAAACCCCCCAATTCTAACTCCAACCCTAACTCCAACACACCCCTAACCCTAATCTCAACCCGATCCATAATCCTAATCACAACCCTAACGATAATCACAACCCTAACCCCAAAACAGCCCTAATCTCAACTCTAACCATAACCCTAATCAAAACCCTAAATCCAACACACCCCTAACCCTAATCTCAACCCTAACCTCAAACCTAACCCTAATCCCAATACACCCCTAACCCTAATCCCAACCCTAACCTTAACCCTAATCCCAACCCTAACCCTAATCCCAAACGTAACCCTAATCCCAACTGTAACCCTAATACCAACCCTAATCCAAACCCTAACCCTAATCCCAACTCTATCCCTAACTTTAGCCCCAACCCTAACCCTAATTTTAGCCCCAACCCTAGCCCTAACCCTAACTTTAGCCCCAATCCTAACCGTAAATTTAACCCTAACCCTAGCCCTAACTTTAGCCCCAACCCTAACCCTAAGGCTACTTTCACACTTGTGTCGTGTGGCATCCGTCACAATCCGTCATTTTGGACAAAAAACGGATCCTGCAAATGTGCCCACAGGATGCCTTTTTTGCCCATAGACTTGTATTACCGACGGATGGCCACACGTCGCGTCCATCGTGCACTGGATCCGTTGTGTTTTGGCAGACCGTCGTCACAAAAAAAAGTTCAATGTAACCTTTTTTTTGTACGTCGCGTCTGCCATTTCCGTGCATGCGTGGCCGTAACTCTGCCCCCTCCTCCCCAAGACATAGACTGGGCAGCGGATGCGTTGAAAAACTGCATCCACTGCCCACGTTGTGCACAATTTTTACGTGTGTCGGTACGTCGGGCTGACGCATTGCGACCGCCCCGTACCGACGCAAGTGTGAAAGAAGCTTAAGGCTACTTTCACACTAGCGTCGTACTCGGCCCATCGCAGTGTGTCGGGCCGACGTACCAACGCTAGAGTTGTAAGTGCCGCACAACGGGTGCAGAGGATGCTGTTTTTTCAACGCATCAGCTGCCCCATTGTGAGGTGCGGCAAGGCGGGGACGGAGTTCCGGCCGCACATGCGCGGTCGGAAATGGCGGACATGTCGCACAAAAAAAAGTTACATGTAGCGTTTTTTTGTGCCGACGGTCCGCCAAAGCACGACACATCCGTCGCACGACGGATGCGTTGTGTGGCAATCCGTCGCAATGTGTCGCTAATGCAAGTCAATGGAGAAAAAAACGCATCCTGCAAGCACTTTTGCAGGATGCATTTTTTCTCCAACGACGCATTGCGACGGAAGCCAAAAAACGCTAGTGTGAAAGTAGCCTAACCCTAACCCTAGCCCTAACCCTAAATTTAGCCCCAACCCTAGCCCTAACCCTAGCCCTAACCCTAACCCTAGCCCTAATCCTAACCCTAATTTTAGCCCCAACTCGTCTCTCCGGCCGGCCGGCAGATGGCAGCAGATGAGGAAGAAGCCGGCTGGCAAGAGGAGACGCAGGAAGACCCGGGGACACCGGGTGAGTATGATAGGGTCCCCGAATCCCCCTATTTCTCTGTCCTCTGATGTGCGATCACATCAGAGGACAGAGAATTACAGATCGTTTTTTTTTTTTTTTTTTTTGTTTTTTTTTTTGCGGTCGTAGGTAAACAGTTAATTACCGGCGATCGCAAAACAGGGGTCGGTAAAAACCGACCCCGATCAAGTTCTTTGGGGTCTCGGCTACCCCCGGCAGCCGAGACCCCAAAGATCTTCCGGGTGCCGGGCGGCGGGCGCACTGCGCCCGCCATTTTTTCCCGAAAAGAAGATGGCGGCGCCCATCGGAAGCCACGAGGAGCACCGGGGGAGATAGGTGAGTATTGGGGGGCTATTGGGGGCCATCGGGAACACTATTTCTCTGTCCTCCGAGGTGCGATCACTTCGGAGGACAGAGAAATTAAATGGCAAATCGTGTTTTTTTTTTTGTTGTTGCGACCGCCTGTAAACGGTTAATTACCGGCGTCCGCAACTCGGGGGTCGGTAAAAACCCCCCGAATCATGTTCTCTGGGGTCTCGGCTACCCTCGGCAACCGAGACCCCAGAGAAAATCCAACTCTGGGGGGCGCTATTCATTTTTTCCACAGCGCTGTTAATTAACGGCGCTGTGGTTTAAGTACCCTTAGCGGCCGCCGTTAAAAGGCGTATCGGCAGTCGTTAAGGGGTTAAGTAATAGTATGCAATAAAAAAATACAATTAAATGCCTTTTATCAATTTAACATTGATCATATTTACATTTTTATGCGGATAAGGTCCTCTCAGTCTTATCAGATTGGCAGCACATTGTGAGCAGGAAATGCAATGCTGAAAGCATGATATTCTGTGTGCATGGAACTACACTTGACATGTCCAATAGACCCTTTTCCATTAATAAGTTATTACCACATAGGGGCATTTTCAACACTTTTTGTAATTTTTAATAAACAAAAAAAAATAATGCTGCTTGTTCAAGTAAATATCTAATGCAAACTGAAAGGGAACCTGTCACCCCCAAAATCGATTAAGAGCTAAGCCCACTGGCATCAGGGCCTTATCTACAAGCATTCTGGCGTCACGGTCCGGAGCCTCCCATCTTCATAGGATGACATCCTCTTCTTGTCTTCACGCTGCGGCTCCGACGCAGGCGTACTTTGTCTGCCCTTTTGAGGGCAGAGCAAAGTACTGCAGTGCGCAGGCGCCGGGAAAGGTCAGAGAGGCCCGGCGCCTGCGCACTGCAGTACTTTTTACTAAAAATAGAATTATTCTTACCATTAATTTGGTTTCTAGGAACCTTCCACGACGGCATACGGAGGTTGCCTCTTTGCCCTAATGGGGAACAGGAAATGGAGAGGTTAAAAGGCCCTCCCACCTCCCTCTCACCAGTGACTTATAACTGAAAACCATAGCACCGGTTTACCTTGAATCCCAGATTTAAATCCAGGAGTATAGGGAGGGAACTAGCGCCGTCGTGGAAGGTTCCTAGAAACCGAATTAACGGTAAGAATAATTCTATTTTCTCTAGTCACCTTCCACGACGGCATACGGAGGAATACCAACTGATTGGCGCTAGGGAGGGACAACGGCCTGGAGTACTTTCCGGCCGAAGGCTAAATCCTTGTTGGGCATTATGTCCAATCTGTGATGCCTGGAGAAAGTATGCAATGAAGACCATGTGGCTGCCCTGCAGATTTGCTCTGCTGATGCACCTGCTCTATCTGCCCAGGAGACTGAGGTTGATCTAGTCGAATGAGCCTCGATTCCCACTGGAGGAGCTTTGTCTTGAGCAAGGTATGCTTCTGCTATTGCTTTCTTTATCCAGTTGGCAATAGTACTTTTGGCTACCTTTTTTCCTTTATTTTGTCCTGATGGATGGATAAATAGATTGTGGTCAATTCTGTAAGAACTGGTTTGTTCTAAGTAAAACAGTACAGTGCGCCTGACATCCAGCATATGGAATCTCTCTTCTTTTGAATTTGCAGGATTTTGGCAAAAAGAAGGTAGAATAATTTCCTGGGAGCGGTGGAAGTCCGATACGACTTTTGGAAGAAAGGAATGGTCTAGGCGCAGTACTATAAAGTCATCTCGAATGGATAGGTATGGTTCTCTTATTGAGAGAGCTTGTAATTCTCCCACCCTCCTTGCTGATGTAATAGCCACTAGAAAAATTGTTTTGTAGATTAGGTTTTTCTGGGAGCAGGAGGATAATGGTTCGAAGGGGGGACCTGTGAGCCCCTGTAACACTAGGTTGAGATCCCACAGTGGTACTGTTATTTGCTTCTTAGGGTTAATTCTAGAAGCCGATATCATGAATCTCTTGATCCAGCGATGATTTGCCAGATCCTGATCAAATATTGAACTGAGGGCGAACACCTGGACTTTTAAGGTGCTAGGCCTGAAGCCTATTTCTAAGCCCTTTTGCAAAAAATCTAGAATTTTTGAAATATTCGGGTTGAAGGGATCCGGCACCTCAGGGAGACAAAAGGATGAGAATTTCTTCCAGATTTTTTTATATATTGCAATGGTTACCGGTTTCCTTGATTTTTGAAGTGTGGAAACCACTGCTTCTGATAGTTCTCTGGCTCTTAATATTTGGGCTTCAGTAGCCATGCCGCCAGTTTCCACTTGTGGGCATCTAGGAGATGGATTGGTCCTTTAGAAAGAAGGTCTTCTTCCATCGGAAAGTGGAGCGGCCCATCCACCTGAAGGTCCACTATCAGGTTGTACCAACTTCTCTTGGGCCACAGCGGAGCTACCAATATGGTAGGTGTTTGTTCTTCTCGCACTTTCTGTAAGACTTTCGCCAGTATTGGAATCTGTGGAAACGCATAAGCCAGACGAAAATTCCAATTCTGGACTAGCGCATCCACTCCTTTGGAGCCGTCCCTGGGGTTCAGAGAGAAGAATGCATCGACTTTCGCATTTCGGCTTGATGCAAAGAGGTCGATTTCTGGGAGACCCCATCTGTTCACCAGCATCTCGAAACTTCGGTTGCTCAAGCACCATTCCCCCGGATTTATGTCCTGGCGACTTAGATAGTCTGCCTGAATGTTGGATGAGCCTTTCAGGTGAACCGCCGTCAGAGATAAGAGATGTATTTCTGCCCAGGAGCATAGTCGGGCAGATATGTTCTTCAGGCAATTGTTTTTTTAACTGCCCTGATGTCTGATGTGGGCCACCGTGGTCACATTGCCCGAATATATCCGAACGTGATGTCCCTTGACAAGATGACCTCCTTCTAGTAGGGCTTCTTCTACAGCTTTTAGCTCTCTGTAGTTGGAAGACTTCCTGCTTGTTGACTGGTCCCAGAGGCCTTGGAAAGGGCTGTGATTTATCATGGCCCCCCAGCCTCTTTTGCTGGCGTCTGTTGTAACTGTGGTCAGTGGGACTTGCGTCCAGCTGACCCCTTTTTGTAAATTTTTTGGGGACATCCACCATGCCAGGGAGGCTTTGACACGACCTGGTGTGTACAGTTTTTTGTTCAGAGAACTGGGATGACCATCCCAATTCTGCAGGATATGTGCCTGAAGAATTCTGGAATGGGCCTGGGCCCATGGTACCGATTGAATGCAGGCTGTCATCGAGCCTAGAAGAGACATGCCTTCTCTGATTGTGGGGGATCTGGTGTCCCTGAACGTTTTGACCTTTGATAGAAGGGTTAGACGGTGTTCCAATGGGAGGAAGGACATTTGTCTTGCAGAGTCCAGGAGAACTCCCAGGAATTTCCTGCATTTGGAGGGTCGTAGGTAAGATATTTCCAGATTCAGCACCCATCCAAGAGATGTCAGGATTTCGAGAGTCTTGGATACATGAGACTCCAGGGCCTGTTTGGAAGGAGCTATTAACAGAAGTTCGTCTAGGTACGGCACTATACAGACGCCTTGCTTCCGGATAAAAGAGACTACCTCCTCCATTATTTTGGAAAATACCCTTGGAGCCGAGGAAATTCCAAATGGGAGGACGTTGAATTGATAGTGCTCTATCAGACGCCCTCTCTGTACAGCGAATTTGAGATATTGGCGATGTCTTTGGTGAATGGGGATGTGAAAGTAGGCATCTTTCAGATCGAGAGTGGCCATGAAGGAGTGTGGACCTATCAAGGGAATGGCATTCTTCACGGATTCCATCTTGAATCTTCGGTACTTTATATGCCGATTGAGATTCTTTAGATTTATAATGACACGGGACTCGCCCGATGGCTTGGGAACCAGGAATAAGCGAGAGTAGTGGCCTCGATCCCTCTCCGATTCCGGTATCTGGGATATCGCACCTGACATCTTTAGGGCCCTGAGACCGGACGCCAATTTTGATTGATCTTTCAGGGAAGGTAGGGAGGTGACTTTTAGACCCCGTGGGGGGGAGGAAATGAATTCTATTAGGAGACCCTCTTTGATGACATTGAGGATCCAGGGGCAAGAGGTGATGTTTTGCCACTGGGAGTAAAAATTTGAAAGTCTCCCCCCCCACTGGATCGAAGTCACCGTTTCTCCTGTTGAGACTGCTGCTGCTGTTGTTGAGGGATGAGGATGTTTCTCCCCCCTCCCTTCGGGTAACTCCACCTCCCGGACTTGCCTTTCCCTCTCTGAGAGGTTTGGGCCTGAAAGGGACGAAAAAACTTCTTTTTGGGAGTTTTTTTGTTCTGGGAGGGCTTTCTTTTTATTGGTTGCTTTCTCCAAGATGTCATCAAGAGAAGGCCCGAAGACGTAGTTACCTTTAAATGGTATGGCGCATAACTTGGCTTTGGAGGTGATATCACCAGACCACATTTTTAACCACAGCGCCCTTCTGGCCGAGTTAGTCTGAACTAATGACCTCGCAGCAATTCTGATGGTCTCCATAGAAGAATCCGCTAGGAAACCCGTGGCTCTAAGGAGACTAGGAAGGGAGTCTAACAATTCAGCTCTTGAAGTGCCCTGGGATATATGAGACTCCAGTTCACCTATCCAGCGGAATAGAGCTCTAGCCACGCATGTTGATGCGATATTGGCTTTGAGGGCTACTGAGGAGGTCTCCCATGATTTCTTTAATAGACTCTCTATCTTCCTGTCCATCGGATCCTTTAACTGTGACGAGTCTTCGAATGGAAGAGCCGATCTTTTAGCCACTCTAGCCACCTGAGAGTCAACTTTAGTGACATCCCATTTGGTCAACTCGCCTTCCAAGGGGAATCTATGCTTCATCTCGGATGGAGTACTGAGACGTTTTTCAGGTAATTCCCACTCTTGGTCAATCATATCAGATATATTCTGGTGGATTGGAAACCCCACCCGTTTACCCTTAGTTATGCCACCAAACATCTGGTCCTGAATGGACTGTGGTTCTGGCTCCTCCTCCAGCCCCATAGTACTGCGTACCGCAGCTACTAAGTCCTCAATCCAGTCTGAAGAAAAGAGATATTTTCTGGCTTCAGATGTTATAGAGGATGTAGATTCCTCCTGTCGACCTGAGGATGAGGCATAGGAGAGGTCTGACTCAGATTCAGAATCCTCCTCCTGGATCTTCCGTTTTTTGGCTGGAGAGGGTGGTGGAGGGGGTGGGGGGGTAAAGGCTGCTAGGGAGGATTGCACCTCTTGCTTGACCAGAGATCGGATTTCCTCTAGTAAAGAAGGTTGCTCTGCCCTGACAACTTTGTCAGTACAGGTCCTGCAGAGTTTTTTCTCCCATGAAGGTGGCAGCTTAATGGTACAGATGGCACACTTCTTTTTAGTAGTTTTGGGGACAGACCTTTCTCCCTGTAATGAGAGGGGAGAGAGAGTGACTAGAGGATACCCCCAAGTTACTACCTAAGGACCCCGGTCCCTGCGGCACTTACTGTGGCAGGGGCAGCGCTGGGCTCTGCAAGCGCAGGGCAGGTACCGCTCTCCATGACAGGAAAAGTCTTACCTGCGACGTTTTCTGGCAGGTTTTATACACAGCGATATGCACCTGCCCCCAGCGATGTGGATCCCCTCCATGGTCCAGCGTGGAGGACGCCGTCCTGCACGAGACACCGCCGGCGGAAGTGCCTCCAGGGAGCACAGAAAGGACCGGAAGTGACGCACGCGATCAATTCCGGGTTGCCAGCGGCATGTTGGAGGGGAAGGAGACAGGAGAGCTCCAGGAGGACTCCGGTCAGGAACACTAGCCTGCTTTGCCCTCACGGGGGCACGGGAAGGCTAGGCACAGGTCCCGAGGACACTGCAGCGCGGCGCGACGGGAGCAGCATAGGAGGGGAGGTAAGATACGACCCCATGCTGCCCGGTTACACACAAGCCGACGCTTGTCAGATGCAGCAGTCACCGGCCACCACTGCATACGAAAGTAAACCTCTCCTGTCCCATGGGGAACAGGAAAGACACTGGTGAGAGGGAGGTGGGAGGGTCTTTTAACCTCTCCATTTCCTGTTCCCCATTAGGGCAAAGAGGCAACCTCCGTATGCCGTCGTGGAAGGTGACTAGAGAAAACTAGAACATAAACACCACAACCTTCATCTGAGTCAGTTACCTAATAAAATAGTGCTTGCTAGATTAATTTTGTTTGACTGTCTCTAGAAACAGAAAAGGCAAACATTGTCAAAATGCAACTGCAAAGGTAGCCTAAAACAGTATTTCTCGATTTGTCCTTTCGTGTTATCTATGGAGATTAACCCCTTCCCGACCCATGACGCCACGTAGGCGTCATGAAAACCTGTGCCAATCCGACCCATGACGCCTATGTGGCGTCATGGAATGATCGCGTCCCTGCAGATCGGGTGAAAGGGTTAACTCCAATTTCACCTGATCTGCAGGGACAGGGGGAGTGGTACTTCAGCCCAGGGGGGGTGGCTTCACTCCCCCGTGGCTACGATCGCTGATTGGCTGTTGAAAGTGAAACTGCCAATCAGAGCGATTTTTAATATTTCACCTAAAAAACTGGTGAAATATTACAATCCAGCCATGGCCGATGCTGCAATACTATCGGCCATGGCTGGAAATACTGATGTGACACCCCCCCCCCCACTGATCGCCCCCCCCAAGCCACCGATCTGTGGTCTGCTCCCCTCCGTCTTGTGCTCCGCTCCCCCGTCCTCCTGTCCGCTCCCCCGTGCTCCTATGCCCCCCCCATGCTCCGATGCCCCCCGCGTGCCCGATCTCCACCCCCTTATACTTACCGAGGCTCCCGGTGTCCATCCGTCTTCTCCATGGGTGCCGCCATCTTCCAAAATGGCGGGCGCATGCGCAGTGCGCCCGCCGAATCTGCCGTCCGGCAGGTATACTTTGATCACTGTGATAAAAAGGATCACAGTGATCAAAATTAAAAAAAAAAAATTGTAAATGACCCCCCCCCCCCCTTTATCACCCCCATAGTTAGGGACAATAATAAAAAAAAAGAAATTTTTTTTTTTTCTTTTTCCACTAGGGTTAGAACTAGGGTTAGCACTAAGGGTAGGGTTAGGGTTAGGATTAGGGCATGTGCACACAGTGCGGATTTGGCTGCGGATCCGCAGCGGGTTGGCCACGGATCCGCAGCGGATTGGCCGCGGATCCGCAGCGGATTGGCCGCGGATCCACAGCTAATTGGCCGCTGCGAATTCGTAGCAGTTTTCCATCAGGTTTACAGTACCATGTACACCTATGGAAAACCAAATCCACTGTGCCCATGGTGCGGAAAATTCCGTGCGGAAACGCTGCGTTGTATTTTCCGCAGCATGTCAATTCTTTGTGCGGATTCCGCAGCATTTTACACCTGTTCCTCAATAGGTATCCGCAGGAGAAATCTGCACAAAAAACACTGGAAATCCGCTGTAAATCTGCAGGTAAAACGCAGTGCCTTTTACCTGCAGATTTTTCAAAAATCGTGCGGAAAAATCTCACACGAATCCGCAATGTGGGCACATAGCCTTAGGGTTAGGGTTGGAATTAGAGTTAGGGTTGGAATTAGGGCTAGGGTTGGAAATAGGGTTAAGATTAGGCTTGTGGTTAGGGTTACGGATAGGGTTAGGAGTGTGTTGGGGTTACAGTTGTGGTTAGGGTTGGGATTAGGGTTAGGGTTGGGATTAGGGTTAGGGTTGGGATTAGGGTTACGGGTGTGTTGGGGTTAGGGTTGTGGTTAGGGGTGTGTTGGGGTAAGGGTTGTGATTAGGGTTAGGGCTACAGTTGGGATTAGGGTTAGGGGTGTGTTGGGGTTAGTGTTGAAGTTAGAATTGAGGGGTTTCCACTGTTTGGGCACATCAGGGGTCTCCAAACGCAACATGGCACCACCATTGATTCCAGCCAATCTTGCGTTCAAAAAGTCAAATGGTGCTCCCTCCCTCCCAAGCCCCGACGTGCGCCCAAACAGTGGTTTACCCCAACATATGGGGTACCAGCGTACTCAGGACAATTTCCCCTGATACACTTGCAAAAATTAAAAATTACTTGCTAAAACACAATTTTTGAGGAAAGAACAATTATTTTTTATTTTCACGGCTTTGCGTTAAAAACTTCTGTGAAGCATCAGGGGCTCTGCAAATGCAACGTGATGCCCGCAGACCATTCCATCAAAGTCTGCATTCCATAAAGTCACTACTTCCCTTCCGAGCCCCGGCATCTGCCTAAACAGTGGTTTACCCCCACATATGTGGTATCAGCATACTAAGGAGAAACTGGTCAACAACTTTTGCAGTCAAATTTCTTCTGTTACCCTTGGGAAAATTAAAAAATTCTGGGCTAAAAAAATATTTTTGAGGAAAGGAAACATTTATTATTTTCACGGCTCTGCGTTATAAACTTCTGTGAAGCACTTAGGGGTTCAAAGTGCTCACCACACATCTAGATAAGTTCCCTTGGGGGTCTAGTTTCCAAAATGGGGTCACTTGTGGGGAGTTCCTACTGTTTAGGCACATCAGGGGCTCTGCAAATGCAACCTGGCGCCCGCAGAGCATTCCATCAAAGTCTGCATTTCAAAACGTCACTACTTCCCTTCCGAACCCCGACTTGTGCCAAAACAGTGGTTTACCCCCACATATGGGGTATCAGCGTACTCAGGAGAAACTGGACAACAACTTTTGGGGTCCTATTTCTCCTGTTACCCTTGGGAAAATAAAAAATTGTGGGCTAAAAAATCATTTTTGAGAAAAGAAAAATTATTTTTTATTTTCATGGCTCTGCGTTATAAACTTCTATGAAGCACTTGGGGGTTCAAAGTGCTCACCACACATCTAGATTAGTTCCTTGGGAGGTCTAGTTTCCAAAATGGGGTCACTTGTGGGGGAGCTCCAATGTTTAGGCACACAGGGGCTCTCCAAACGCGACATGGTGTCCGCTAATGATTGGAGCTAATTTTCCATTCAAAAAGCCAAATGGTGTGCCTTCCCTTCCGAGCCCTGCAGTGCGCCCAAACAGTGGTTTACCCCCACATATGGGGTATCATCGTACTCCGGACAAACTGGACAACAACACTTGGGGTCCAATTTCTCCTATTACCCTTGGGAAAATAAAAAATTCCGGGCCAAAATTCATTTTTGAGGAAAGAAAAATTATTTTTTATTTTCACGGCTCTGCGTTGTAAACTTCTGTGAAGCACCTGGGGGTTTTAAGTGCTCACTATGCATCTAGATAAGTTCCTTGGGGGGTCTAGTTTCCAAAATGGGGTCACTTGGGGAGCTCCAATGTTTAGGCACACAGGGGCTCTCCAAACGCGACATGGTGTCCGCTAACGATTGGAGCTAATTTTCCATTTAAAAAGTCAAATGGCGCGCCTTCACTTCCGAGCCCTGCCGTGCACCTAAACAGTGGTTGCCCAACAAATTTTAGGATCCATTTTATCCTGTTGCCCATGTGAAAATGAAAAAATTGAGGCTAAAAAAAATTTTTTGTGAAAAAAAGTACTTTTTCATTTTTACGGATCAATTTGTGAAGCACCTGGGGGTTTAAAGTGCTCACTATGCATCTAGATAAGTTCCTTGGGGGGTCTAGTTTCCAAAATGGGGTCACTTGTGGGGGAGCTCCAATGTTTAGGCACACAGGGCCTCTCCAAATGCGACATGGTGTCCGCTAAAGATTGGAGCCAATTTTTCATTTAAAAAGTCAAATGGCGCTGAAGGGTTAATAAACTTCTTGAATGTGGTTTTGAGCACCTTGAGGGGTGCAGTTTTTAGAATGGTGTCACTTTTGGGTATTTTCAGCCATATAGAACCCTCAAAATGACTTCAAATGTGAGGTGGTCCCTAAAAAAAATGTAAATTTTGTTGTAAAAATGAGAAATCACTGGTCAAATTTTAACCCTTATAACTTCCTAGCAAAAAAAAAAAATGTTTCCAAAATTGTGCTGATGTAAAGTAGACATGTGGAAAATGTTATTTATTAACTATTTTGTGTCACATAACTCTCTGGTTTAACAGAATAAAAATTCAAAATGTGAAAATTGGGAAAATTTTCAAAATTTTCGCCAAATTTCCGTTTTTTTTCACAAATAAACTCAGAAATTATCGACCTAAATTTACCTCTAACATGAAGCCCAATATGTCACGAAAAAACAGTCTCAGAATCGCTAGGATCCGTTGAAGCGTTCCTGAGTTATTACCTCATAAAGGGACACTGGTCAGAATTGCAAAAAACGGCCAGGTCATTAAGGCCAAAATAAGCTGGGTCATGAAGGGGTTAAAACCAAGGAAGGAATTGTTGGTACTTGTTAGAATTTAGCATTTTTTATACATTTAATGCTTCTTTTAATACACAAGGTAGAGAGTATTTGTTAAGTGTGAAGCAAATGATACATGGTTACCTGATTATTTTAAAAATATAAAACCTAAAGAAATTGTAACATGCATTTGTATTCAGCTCCCTGTAGTCT
Source organism: Ranitomeya variabilis (assembly GCF_051348905.1). NCBI lineage: Eukaryota > Metazoa > Chordata > Amphibia > Anura > Dendrobatidae > Ranitomeya > Ranitomeya variabilis. Next base: position 538,915,837 of record NC_135233.1, read on the forward strand.
GACACCCCTACATAAAATCCTAAAAGACCAGTTTCCCCTAGAAATCACATGATTAGTAACTTGAATCAACCCAGGTGTAATTTATTCTCAGTATAAGTACAGCTGTTCTGTGAAGGTTTCAGAAGTTTGTTTGAGAACATTATGGATAAATTAGCATAATGAAAACCAAAAGGAACACAACGGGCAGGTCAGGGATAAAGTTGTGGAGAAGATTAAAGAAGGGCTAGGTTATAAAAAAATTAAAAAAAAAAGCCCAAACTCTAAAAACATCTTTAGGAGCAATGCTCAAGCCATCAAACAAAAATAGAAGGCATATGGAATAACTGCAAAGCTACCAAGATATGGCTCTCCACCTTAACGGACATCCCTACCAAAGATAGCACAAACTGAAGAAGCAGCCAAGAGGCCCATAGTCACTGTGGAGGAGCTGCAAACATCCACAGCTCGGGTGATAGAGTTTGCCTACAGTATAACTATTAGTCATTTACTCAACAAATATGGCATTTGTGGAAGAGTAGCAAGAAGAAAGCCATTTTGTAAAGCTATCCCTAAGAAATCCAGTTTGTAATTTGAAATAAATTACTACAATTACAACTTTCGGGGCTAAATGCAAAACTATGTGTGGCAGAAAACTAACACTGCACATCACTCTGAATGCACAATTCCCTTCAACGGTGTTGGTGGCAGTATCATACTGTGGGGATGCATTTCTTCAGCAGGGAAAGATAAGTTAGTCAGAGTTGAAGAGAAGATGGATGTAGCAAAATACAGAGCAATCCTTGAGGAAAACCTGTAAAGGGGATGCAAAAGACTTGAGAGACTGGGTCAGAGTTTCACCTTTTACCAGGACAATGTTCCTAAAAATACTTCAAAAGGTACAATCGAATGGTTTACATCTAAGCATATTCATGTAAAGGCCCAGTCACAGTCAAAACCTAAATCCGATTGAGAATCTGAGACAAGAGGTGAAAATTGCTGTTCACATAAGCCTTCATCCAATCTCACCAATCTGGAGTTAGCAAAATAGAGTAAGTAAAATGTTCAGCCTCTAGATGTGCAAAGCTGGTAGAGTTATAATGCAAAATACGTGCAGCAGTAATTTCAGCAAAAGGTGGTCTTACAAAGTATTGACTTGGGGGGAGGAGAGGAAAGTCGCGGAGAAAGGGAGTGGGGGAGGAATACAAATGTCACAATTGTCAGATTCATATTTTTAAAATATAATTATTCATTAATTATAATTCATTAATCATTTCCATTTCACTTCACAAACATTTGCTACTTTGTGATGGTATATCACATAAACTCCTAAAAAAATATATGTGAGTGTAACATAAAAAATTATGGAAAAATTCACAAAGCATGAATATTTTTTCAAGAAACATTATGGTTGCTTTCAACAGGTGCCTGAAGACTAATGCTTCCTCCAGCAAGTGTTTCATCCATGGATCAATTGCAATTCTAAAAATTTTAAAGAAAAATGTTGCATCATACAAATAGTTTTTCAGTCCCAAGATACAACATTTGGAATGTATTTAACATTTTCAGAGTGATGCACAATCATTATAGCCATAATTACTGTATATTACATCCCAACTTGAAGTAGCAACAAACAAATTTAACTGACATACATGTCATCTTTCATGGACTTTGCATACGGTTTGGAGGAAGAGCGTGGCGATCCTTGGGTGTTCCAGTCATTTGTAAGTAATCGTGGACTCAGTCCTTTTCCTCCAAAACTACTTTTAGCAGGTACAAATGTGGTCACTTCATCATTGCGGTCACTGAAAAATAAAAATATTGCATTTGTTCAAGAATTCATTAAATCAAATTAAGGTAACATTCATACATCCATGTGTCAAGTATGAGGACTTAACTATTAAAAAAGAAAAAAAAAAAAAAAAAAAAAAAAAACATTCTGCTGCCCCCATGGCTGGAGAAAAAGGTTCTTCCAGATAAAGAATGGCAAAAAAATGAAAGTTGTCATGTTTAGGGCAGGCTGCACTGTGGAAATCCCGCAGAGAAGCCCGCCTAAACGTGCTAGCTTCGATTTTTGCAATCTTTCATTTTATACGCTAATGATTTTAGATTATTTCCTCTAATCCTATTGATTTTTTTAAGGCACCTTGTGCTGCTTGGCGGTGGCAAATTTAGGTTGATAAATTTCTTAGTTTATAAAAATATTTGCAATTTTTTTTATAAACAAACTAGATGTTAGAAAAACCAGATTACTCCTCTAATATGATTTTAGATGACCAGTAAGTTGCCCAGATGCTCCAAATCCGGTTTAACCCCTTCATGACAAAGTCTGTCGAGTCGGTAGGCTAAATTTCCGACTCCCAACTCCCTCATACATGGCTCATGTTTAAGTTTAAGTGATACATTTACTGCAGTAAAATGGTAACATCAGGCTTTTAAACATTATCATGATACAATAATCAAGCCATTTAGATAGAACATAAAATATATTTAATGGACTACAACTTCAGAACAAAAAACTTTTTTCATATTTACAATTTATTATACACTATGCAGTAAGAGTTTAAAAAAAAGTTTACAGCAAAAACTTACTGAATAACATTTGTGCAGTCTATGAATTTCTTCAGAGATGACCTCAAATCTAACCTAATTATATTAAGGCTGGAGAACAACCTCTCTACAATTAGGGTTAGTGGCAAAGCAGTAACAACATGGGCAACATCTCTAACAATTTCAGGCTATAAAGGAATTGCCTCGTGCACAGTCCGTTTTGATGGAGGATTGAACTCTTCTACTTCTTTGAGAGCAAGTGCAAAACTTTGCTGAAATATGGTCAATCTATTTCCTATGGGGGTGGAATATTTTTTTCCCTGTGGCAACGCTATGCCTGCTCCATGTCGCCCAAATACTTTTCAAAAGCAAACTTGTCATCTGATGAGGATGAAGGAACAGCAGCAGGAGCACTGGCAGGACCCGAGTCCACTTGCTCATGGCTGTCCTGTAGCCCATGCATCCTAACTGCTACCTCAGTAAGAGCTTATTTTCCTTTAGTAAGTTGCTGATCATACAGCAATATACGATGACTCTGGTCCACAAACAGCTGGCAGAAATTTTTTTATCATGTAATAGCAGCGTCTCTCGCCACTTCATTGAAGCAGCAATGCCATCTGAGATTAAACCTCCTCTTTGGGACAGGCAAAACTAGTTCTCCCACTCTTTTATAAAAATGTCAGGAGTTAAATCCTTAGCTTGTAACTTTTTAGTCACTGTAAATGGGTGATGAAGCAATTCCTTCAAGTCAGCCACCTGTGTCCATTGACCTTCATGTAGTGTTACCTGAGGGTTGGTCACATCTACAAGGATGGGTTTCAGCTTAAGCAATCGCTCAATCCTTAAGTAGGTGCTGCCTCACTGAATGGCTTGATCCCCACAATTGCCCCTTTTCCAGCACATCTCCTCAAGATGGAATCAATTTTAGAGGTTCTGGCAGCAATAGCCAATATCCCCACTTTGCTAATCAGAGATCCAGCATGTCCCTCTTGCAGACTCTCTCTTATTGCCTGTGCTAGAATCTGTTTAGTTTGTGACTATCCACTATTTTCTTATGGTGTTCTGGCTGCTGGTCTTTTTCCCTGGAGCTGGGTTTGTCTTGGGTCAGGTGTTTGCTTCACTCTTTGTTAACCAGCACCTGCCTCCCATTCCTTGCTGGAAAAAAGTGTTAACCTGCTAGAGTTCTGGCTTGGTGCTTTGCTTTGTCTTCTGTGAGTGTAATTTCTGCAGTACTGGGGAACTTGGGTTCTGCTAGTCTTAGTTTCTGTTTTCAGTTGGTTTCTGCAGCCTTCTCTGTGTTTTCTATTAGGAGGTAACCCATTTTTGTACCCAGTCCTTTGATCTTTTAGGGATACCCTTCCCCCTATCTATAGGTCTTCGCTTGAGATTAACCTAGGATCGTCGGTGGGTCTATTCGCAAGGAATGGGTCGCCCACTCCATCGTAGGGTATCAGCCTAGTCGTAGTGCAGGGTCAGTTTTCCTCCTTCTACCCTAGTTCTGTGTTGCAGTTCAGTAACAGCCAGATGCAAAGTGTGCACAACACAGCACATGTGATGAATAGGAAAAAGGTGTTAAGCAGCTTCAACAAGATCATCTAATTGTAAACAATCATTTTGCTGTTCTTCTGTAGTAATAGGTTTGTTCCTCCGTTATGGTAACAAGACTGTGGCATTCCATCTCTAACATACTGAATGTGAACTATTCTTCTAGTTGCTGTTCACCTTCATTATTCTCATCCATCAGTTTAATTGTACTTATGTTTGCAGCATTATCAGTTACAATAGCAAGAACCTGCTTTTTTTTAGTTCATATTCTTGCAGAACTTTTCCCACTAAGGTGTACAGAAACTGGCTGCTGTGATGAGCTTTGGTATATTTTACTGCCAGCGTCTTAGTAAAAAATGATTTTGTTGTCACAAACATATCGAACGTTGATCGCTAAATAGTTCACTCTGACGTGTGCAGGCATCCATTTTAATAAACACAAAGCGTCTCGAGTCTTTTTAAGATCTTCCTTTTGGTTAAGGGCTTACTCAATCACTAATTTTCTAATACTTTCTCTTTCAAGAGAAACACCAAGTTTGTGGGCCATATCTCCATTAAGAGCTGTAAAAGCTGGTCGTGCAAATAATGATAAATGTATACTGTGCTTCACAACAAGCTCGATAATCTGTCTTTTAAACACATCTTCTGTCATTGTTGCAGTAACTTTGTCACTTACAATATATCTTGTAACTGATGTTTGAGATGCTCTTTCCTCCTCCTTTGCCTGGCGGAAAGTGCTGGTCTCTGGTTCCACAGTACTGCTGTGTTTTTTTTCAATCACAGCTTTGTAAACTTCTTGGTGGCAGCTTGTAAATGTCTTCTTAGATTGCAAGCACTTGAAGGAGCATTTTTATCACTGCCTGATTTTGGTATCACAACATTTATTTTTATCTGGGTCACTTATACATTGACATACAAAATGGTTTTTTATCTTGAGTCACTGTAAAATGCTCAAATACAGCTAACTTCATAAGATGTTTCTTAGGCATTTCGTAATTGTGTAAATTTGCTCTCAAAATAATTTTGTCCGGTAAAAAAAATAAGGTATATTGTAATTCTTGCAAGAATAGGGAATCCAGCACTGTATAATTTAGGATATAAATAAAGAAATCTTTACATAAATCAATAGGCCAGAGTATAAGTATAAAGTTTGTAAAATATGTTAGATAGCTTTTTGCTGAACTTTCAATGTCAGGCTTGTCTCAGGGTACAGCTCACTAAATGATTCACATCATATTTCTTCACAGTCTATGAAGAGGGGAGGAGGGAGGGAGGGAGGAAGTTTGTGCTGAATCATATTGCAGAAAATGCACACAAAAATATATATGTTCTCATCAGTCCTGTTACTGTATTTTTGAATTTGAGATGCTAGAATATAAGGGGAAAAACTGTTCACTTTGTTTAGTGTATATAAGTCATGAGGGCAGCTAATTTCTCCAAACATGAGCTAAGAGGAAAAACAAACTATAACATCAAAAATACAGTTAATTTATACACAGTGTATTTAAAGTTTAGATTTGCATTAAGAAGTACTTTCCTGCTTTCCTGTTCACTGAAGAAGTTCTGAGATAAATGCAGGCATTCCTTCCCTGTGTGTTTATTTTTCCCCTTATCTATAGAGGAAGAGCTTCACTACTTATGAATATAAACTGCAGCACAGATTCATCTCAGCTAAAAGTCTAGACCTTAGATCAGGAATAGGACAGACATTTATAGGACATTTCATAACTTTCCCAAATTGTTATGAGAAAAAATATTCCCCACAAACAGCATTGAACTACTGTACCCAATTTATTATATACTAGATGGTGGCCCGATTCTAACGCATCGGGTATTCTAGAATATGTATGTATGTATATAGCAGCCACATAGTATAGCAAAGCTGTCCCGATGCGCGAGCGGCTGCCGCCAGCTTCCATTCCCAGAGATGCATTGCGAAATTACCCAGATGACTTAGTGGTCTCGGGAGACCGCTAAGTCTTCTGGGTAACTTCGCAATTCATATCTGGGAACGGAAGCTGGCGGCAGCCGCGCGCGTATCGGCGGACGACGGAAGGTGAGAATAGCAGGGGTGTTTTTTTTTATTATTTTTCACATTAGATTTTTTTTACTATTGATGCTGCATAGGCAGCATCAATAATAAAAACTTGGTCAACACAGGGTTAATAGCAGCGTTAGGGGTAACGCGGTCCGTTAACGCTGCCATTAACCCTGTGTGAGAGCTGACTGGAGGAGAGTATGGAGCGGGTGCCGGGCACTAATTGGACGGAAGTAGGGAGGGACTAATTATCGGCCGGGCTGTGGCCGTCGCTGATTAGCGGCCGCGACCAATCAGTGATGCGGGATTTCCGAGACAGACAAACAGACGGAAGTACCCCTTAGACAATTATATATAGAGATTTTAGGAGTCGGTCCATTTTATACTGACTCCACCAAAATGGGCTCAAACTCCGACTCCACAGGCCTGTTTATGATGGAACCCTTTTTCGTTTTTTGTGTTTCTTATTTTCGTTTCCCTTCTTCCTAGAGCCATAACTCTTATTTTTCCGTCAATAAGGCCATGTGATGGCTTGTTTTTTTGTGGAACAAGTTGTATTTTTGAACACCACCATTGGTTTACCACATCGTGTACTCAAAAATGAGAAAAAAAATACAAGTGCAGTGAAATTGCAAAATATCGTAGTTACTTACCGATAAAGGTATTTCTCTGATCCCATGACGGCACCACAGAGAGAAAGGGATCCGCCCTCAGGGACAGGAAACCCACAGGTTAAAAAGGCGGAACCTCTCTTCCACCTCAGTTTGGTTTACAGAGCCTTAACAGGACTCCAGCTGTAACTTAAATGGTTATTAAAGAATAATTTAACTTTTTCCGTTTTTTTTAAAGACACCTCGTGACTAAGTATCAATGGTTGCTTACTAGTGTGCACACCCACACGTGAAAGGGAGGGAATATACGGGTGCCGTCATGGGATCAGAGAAATACTGTTATCGGTAAGTAACTACGACATGCTCTTACCCCATGATGGCACAACGGAAAGATTTTCACAGAATGTGTTTTAGGGTGGGATTACTGCTTCCAAGACCCTTTTACCAAAAGTTAGGTCTGAAGAGCAAGATAAGTCTAGTTGGTAGTGTTTGAAAAATGTAGAGAGAGAAGACCAAGTGGCTGCTCTAAATATCTGGTCGATCGATGCTCCTGCTTGTTCTGCCCAAGAGGTTGCTATTGATCTAGATGAATGAGCTTTGATCCCGTCTGGAACGGCTTCATTAGATGAGGCGTATGCTAGAGTGATGGCATCCCTTACCCATCTCGCCAGCGTGGCTTTTGATGCTTTGTGCTCTTTAGTTGGACCCTGAAAACAAACAGACAGAGACCTGCCTTTCCTACACTCTCTTGTGGCTGATATATATTGGGTCAGGCATCTCTTGAGATCTAATATGTGTGGAGATTTTTCCTTTTCATTCTTGGGATTTGGGTGAAAAGATGTTAAGAATATCAGCTGAGATCTATGAAACCATGATGCAACCTTAGGCAGGTAAGACGGGTCAGTCCTAAGGACTACTCTATCCGCTAATATCTGAGTTAGAGGCGGGTAAGCTGAAAGAGCCTGCAAGTCATTAATTCTGCGGGCTGAGGTTATTGCTACCAGAAGAGAAGTTTTCAGGGAGATTATCTTTAAGGAAGCACGAGGCAAAGGTTCAAAAGGTGCTCTAGTAAGTGCAGATAGTACTAGGTTCTGACACAGGTTTTTATTGTATTCATCTTAAAACTCTGGGTCACTAGATATTTGTTCAATCTTTTCAGGTTTATTATTGTTATGAAGGTTCCATCTGGTTTCGTACGGAGAAACAGCGGAGAATAAAACCCTGTGTCTTTTCCCTGATGTGGGACCTCCTGTTGAACATTCTTTGTGAGTAGGCTGCATATTTCCTTTTGCCGGTCCAGTTGTATGATCTCTGATTTTCTTTGTGGTGTTATCACGAAATGGTTGTGTGGCATTGTATGAAAATTTAAATTTAGACCAGTCCTTATTATATTTAGTGTACACTCGCTTCCTGATATTTTTTCCCAGGCTTGAAGAAAGTATGCACCTGTAGGTTCCCAGTCAGGGACAGGAAACCAAACTGAGGTGGAAGAGAGGTTCCGCCTTTTTAACCTGTGGATTTCCTGTCCCTGAGGGCGTATCCCTCTCTCTCCGTGGTGCCGTCATGGGGTAAGAGAAAAAGAGCAATTCCATTTTATTTTTACCATGTTCACCAAATGCTAAAACTGACCAGCCATTATGATTTTCCAAGTCATTATGAGTTCATAAACACCAAACATGTATAGGTTCTTTTTTTATTTTAGTGGTGAAACAAAAAAATTGTTAAAAAAATATCGTTATTTTCTGAGACCCGTAGCGCCTCCATTTTTCGTGATCTCGGGTTGCGTGAAGGCTTATTTTTTGTGCGCCAAGGTGACTTTTTATTGAAGATTCTATTGGGAACATTTTAAATCACATTTATTCTATACTCTTCATTGAGCATTTAAATCAGGGTGTCCATCTAAACAGCCAAATGAAGAGATTTACATAAAACCTCAGACTGATTCATTCACTACAATGAGTCAGTAGAGTTAGGCTATGTGCCCACGTTAAGGATTTTTCACGGTTTTGCGGCGGTTTTCTGCTGCAGAAAAGCTGCGAAAATGCTAACAAAAAGCATTCATTAATTTTAATGGCTTTCCGCAATTGTTGTGCCCATGCTGCATTTTTTTTCCGCAGCGGAAAAGGTTATCGGAAAAAAAATGCAGCATGTTCATTATTTCTGCAGAATCGCAGTGATTCCGCAGACATAGGATTGCATTGGAACGCTCACTTTACACATGTGGCTATGCCCACCATGCGTAAAGTGAGCGCTTCATGTGCGGATGGTACCCAAGATGTTGAGGAGAGGAGACTATCCTTCAGGCCCTGGGATCCATATTCATGTAAAAAAAAAAATAAGAATAAAAATAAAAATAGGGATATACTTACCTTCTGATGGCCCTCGGAGTTCTCCCGCCTCTCAGCGGTGCACGCGGTGGTTTCAGTTCCCAGGAATGCACTGCACGAATCACCTGAGATGACGTCATGGTCACGAGACTGTGAAGTCACAAAGGTCCTTCGCGCAAAGCATCTCCGGGAACGGAACGTACCGGGAGCGCCGCTGAGGAGATCGAGAGTCGTCGGATGGTGAGAATAACCAATTTTTTTTTAAATTATTATTATGTTTAACATTCTACCTTTTACTATTGATGCCGCATAGGCATCATCAATAGCACAAAGTTGGTCACGCTTGTCAAGCACTATTGACCAACCTTTCAATCACTTTTTCATATCGCTTGGAAAACGCATTCTGCAAGCTAAAAACACTTGCAAAATGCTTGTGTTTTGCGGGAAAACGCACGCAAATTTGGCATGTGTTTTACCCGCGGCAGGGAGTTGTGGAAATGCTGCGGACATTTCCACAGCATTTCTGCAACGTGGGCACATAGCCTCACTCTGGACTCTGTCTAGCCTCAGTACAGCGGAATCCTTCACTTCAGAGGTGCAAAAAACTTTGGCTGACCATCCTTTTCTGCACGCTTAAAACAACAGATACTGAAGAATCATAGGCTAGACAGCAGGGTCTGTGGAGTTTGAGTCGTGGAATCTGAGTCCATTTACGTGGGTTTGGTATAAAATGAACCGACTCCAACAATATATAATAAATTGGTTACAGTAGTTCAATACATGTGCTGTACATTTTTTCATAAGCATTTGGGAAAGTTATGAAATGTCAGATAAATGTCTGTTCTGTTCCTAATCTAAGGATCTAGGCTTTTAGTTGATATGAATCTCTGCTGCACTTTATGTACATGCTAAGTAATGAGCCAGCGCTGTGGAGTCGGAGTCATGGAATTGAGAGCCAGAGAAATTGGGGAGTCAGAGGTTTGGCTTACCAACTCCACAGCCCTGCCAGACAGAATCCACAGTGTCTCCATCTGCCTCATTACAGGGAATCTTCCGTCAAGAGTTATGTCCGCATCAAATATTTCAGAGATTTACATGGAAACCCAGATTTAAGTGCTCAGGATAAATGTGAGCCGTGCTTTTGGACGCTTTCAGTATTAGGTCAGTATATTAAATCAGTAATTGTAAGCCAAAGCCAGGAGCGGGTCAAAAATACAGCAGTGGTGCATGTATTTAGATTTTACTTTTGTTCTGATTGTTCCACTCCTGATTTTGGCTTACAAATACTCATGTAAGATACTGACCAAATACTGAATGTGGCTTTACTGCGATCTTTGAAAAGCAGAATGAACAAATTAACAGCAGGTCAATAATTGAGTTAAAATGTCCTTTTTACCAGGACAGTGGAGTCTGTAAGTCAAACCTCCGTCTCACACTCCCTCATATATGTCTCATGTTTAAGTGATACATTTACTGTAGTAAAATAGTAATAGTAGCAACAATAATAATCAACATTAACAGAAATAAACACTTTAAATCGATCACTCTGTTTGTAAAGACTCTAAATCAGTTTCACTTTTTGTGTTGCTCTAGAAAATTAAATCCTTTCCAGCTGCTTTTGGCAATCCCTCAGCGACCCCTTAGGACCTCGGACTCCCCCATTTGTGGCTCTATTACCCTTCTTTTGAGAGTCAAGGTACTTCAGGGTACCACAATACAGATATGCAAAACTGCCAGGTTTACTTAAGGACTTAATGACCATCTGGTACCTTTCCACAAGGCCAACCAGGTCGACTGCATTCCAGGGACCTCCCTGGGCAACCCAGGTTCTGCACTGGGCTAGGAAGGGAGTGCATTAATCTGTTAATAACCAATCACTCAATCATCTGGGCTGGGAGGTAGGACTCCGGCTGAAACCACTTCTGTATCCAATGATGTGAGTGAAACATCTGGGGGCCATCGCCTATCTCTTGCACCTGCATTCTTCTGCATTCATTTTTTTAACAATTTTGCAAGAAACTACTGTGAGGCCACACGTCAGGGCTGAGAAGGAAGGCGCGCTGTTTGGATTTTGGAGTACAGATTTTGCTAGAATAGTTTGAGGACGGCATTTGGGATTGCCACTACATTGCCAGAACAGCAGAAAACTCCCAATAGTGACGTCATTGTAGAAATTGCACCTCTCAATGAATTCATCTATGGCTGCAGTGAATATTTTCTAACATGCACAACATGCTTTACTCTGGATAATGGCAAATATGCCAGTTTAGTGCCCATACATTGTACCCCCATACAGTGTAGTTCCAGCATATACTTCAAAAAAACATAAATACTTCCTAGAAGTATAGCATGCTTCAAAGAGCAATAAACGCATCCGAAAGAGAAATAGAAGCAAATGGCCATAAAATGTACAAAATTTTTATTCGGATATTATTTAAAAACAGAAACATATAAATATTTATTCAACAAATGGTAAAAAGTGGGGATAGAACTATACAAAAAAACTGCCAAATACCACACAGGTGAATAAGTTACATTTGATGTTAAATGCCAAAAAGTGACAAAAAAATAACAAAAGATGAGTATCCAACAAATATGAATGGATGGAAGATATATAAATATTCACCAAAAATTGCACATGTTCCCTAATGCACCTATAATAGGATGCATAAAAAGATAGCTGATTATAGTATTAGTGCAGTTGAAAAAGAGGCACAATCTTCCTTTACTAACTATGCAACCACAATGGTTTCAATATGATAGGAAGCAGGGGCCCAAACAATCAATAACCTAAAGGGAATCTAATATTTGCATAAATGAACTGAGACAGCATAAAGAAGGCGAACATGTGTTGAAGTTACCTGTGGGTAGTGGCAGCAACCCGGACGAGCGTTTCGCGTGTGGCTTCGTCTGCGGGGATGGTATGGAAAAGAAGCTTTGCTCGAGGTAGCAGTTAAGATGAGCGGGCTACAGGACGGACAAGAGCAAGAGGACTCAGGTCCTGCCAGTGCCGCTGCTGCTGCTCCTTCATCCTCATCAGATGAGGAGTTTGATTTCGACAAGTTTTGGACGACTAAGAGCAGGCAAAACACTGCTGCAGGGAAAAAGATTCCACTCCCATAAAAAACAGATTGACCATATTTCAGCAAATTTTTTCACTTGCTCTCAAAGAAGTAGAAGAGTTCAATCGGTCATCAAAACTGATTTGTTCATGAGGCAATTCCTTTATACCCTGAAATTGTTAGAGATGTTGCCCATGTGGTTACTGCTTTGCCACCAACCCAAGTTAGTGTAGAGAGGCTGTTCTCTAGCCTTAAAATAATTAGGTCAGATTTGAGGTTATCCACAAAGGAGGATCTGATGGTGGCGATACTATTTCTCGGAATAACTTCATAGACTGCATAAATGCTATTCAGTAAGTTTTTGCTAAAAAACGTTTTTTTCACCACTTACTGCAGAGTGTATAATAAATTGTACATATGCAAACAAAAATTTGTTCTAAAGTTGTATTCCAATAACAATATTTTATGTTCCATTTAAATGGCTTGATTATTGCATCATAATAAAGATTAAAAGCCTGATGTTATCATTTTACTACAGTAAATGTATCACTTAAACATGAGCCATGTATGAGGGAGTCTGAGTCGGTGTCATGGGAATTGCGGATTCTGAGATGGAGTCAGAGGTTTGGCTTACCGACCCCACAGCCCAGGTTGGTCCCCTTAAAAATTGTCTGGGTGAAATAGTGGAGGAGGATGAGGAAAAAAGCCAATATGCTAAATTACTTTTTTTTCCATCAGTATTTACACACGAAAATCCCATGACGAACAACATGATCAGTGATAACAAAAATTCCCCATTGTCACCTACTTAACCCAAAGGAAAAAACATAAAAATAGAGCTTCACTTGAGTTGGTACACAAGCACCTCATAAACGCATGCTGACATTGGCCGTAAAATCTAATAAAACCTACAAGGAAAAAAAATGAGCAAAAACCCTGCAGTAACTAAGTAAATAAAAAGCAAAAAGTGCATTTAAATAACAGTTACTAGTAATGCTGTTTTTGATCAAAAATAGCATAAAAAACAATCCACCACGACAAGGTAACTCTGATCAGGACAGTCATGCACTGTCTAAAATTAAAGCCTTACAATTTGTCAATGTTGAGCTCAGTGTGAACAATGGCAGACAGAAGGACTGGGCCCAACCAGTGAAACACCAGTCTCGGGAAGCCCTAAATACCATTTCTGACACATGGTAAGGTTTTAATATTAGATAGTGTAGGGACAGACACGATCAGAGTTACCTTGTCGTGGTGGGATGGCTTTTACGCCATTTTTGTTTAACCCCTTCCTGACCTTTGACGCAGCGTAGGCGTCATGACAACCTGTGCCAATCTGACCTGTGATGCAGCATATGCGTCATGGTCGGATCGCGTCCCTGCAGGCCGGGTGAAAGGGTTAACTCCAATTTCACCCGATCTGCAGTGACAGGGGGAGTGGTACTACAGACCAGGGGGGGTGGCTTCGCTCCCCCATGGCTACGATCGCTCTGATTGGCTGTTGAAAGTGAAACAACCAATCATAGCAATCTGTAATATTTCACCTATGAAAATTGGGCAAATATTACATTCCAGCCATGGCCGATGCTGCAAGGCCATGGCTGGAGACCCCAATCTGGCCCCCCCACGACTGACGGCGGCGATCTGCAGCCGCCGTCAGTGTTCCGTACCCCTCCATCCTGTCCTAAGCGCCTTCCTCTCCCCTCCGCCCCTCCCCCGTCCTCCCCTCCGCACCCCCCCCGCTGTCCGATCGCACCCCCCCAAACTTACCTAGTCCCGGTGTCCTCGGTCTTCTCGCATGGGCGCCGCCATCTTGGAAAATGGCGGGCAAATGCGCAGTGCGCCCGCCGAATCTGCCGGCCGGCAGATTCGTTCCCTGTACATTTTGGTCCTATCACAGCGATCAAAATAAAAAAAATAGTAAATACACCCCCTCCCCTTTATCACCCCCATAGGTAGGGACAATAATAAAATACAGAAATTATATTTATTTTTGCTTTTCCATTAGGGTTAGGGGTAGGGCTAGGGTAGAACTTAGGGCTAGGGTTGCACTTAGGGCTAGGGTTGCACTTAGGGCTAGGGTTGCACTTAGGGCTAGGGTTGCACTTAGGGCTAGGGTTGCACTTAGGGCTAGGGTTGCACTTAGGGCTAGGGTTGCACTTAGGGCTAGGGTTGCACTTAGGGCTAGGGTTGCACTTAGGGCTAGGGTTGCACTTAGGGCTAGGGTTGCACTTAGGGCTAGGGTTGCACTTAGGGCTAGGGTTGCACTTAGGGCTAGGGTTGCACTTAGGGCTAGGGTTGCACTTAGGGCTAGGGTTGCACTTAGGGCTAGGGTTGCACTTAGGGCTAGGGTTGCACTTAGGGCTAGGGTTGCACTTAGGGCTAGGGTTGCACTTAGGGCTAGGGTTGCACTTAGGGCTAGGGTTGCACTTAGGGCTAGGGTTGCACTTAGGGCTAGGGTTGCACTTAGGGCTAGGGTTGCACTTAGGGCTAGGGTTGCACTTAGGGCTAGGGTTGCACTTAGGGCTAGGGTTGCACTTAGGGCTAGGGTTGCACTTAGGGCTAGGGTTGCACTTAGGGCTAGGGTTGCACTTAGGGCTAGGGTTGCACTTAGGGCTAGGGTTGCACTTAGGGCTAGGGTTGCACTTAGGGTTGCACTTAGGATTAGGGTTGGACTTAGGGTTAGGGTTGCACTTAGGGCTAGAGTTAGAATTAAGGTTAGGGTTGCAATTAGGGCTAGGGTTGGAATTAGGGTTAGAATTAGGCAATGTGCACACGGTGCGGATTTGGTTGCGGATCCGCAGCGGATTGGTCGCTGCAGATTCGTAGCAGTTTTCCATCATGTTTACAGTACCACGTAAAAAAAAAAAAAAATCTGCTGTGCCCGTGGTGCGGAAAATACAGCGCGGAAACGCTGCGTTGTATTTTCCGCAGCATGTCAATTCTTTGTGTGGATTCCACAGCGTTTTACACCTGCTCCATAATAGGAATCTGCAGGTGAAATCCACACAAAAAACACTGGAAATCCACCGTAAATAAGCAGGTAAAGAGCAGTGCGTTTTACCTGCAAATTTTTCAAAAACGGTGTGGAAAAATCCACACGCAATGTGGGCACATAGCCTTAGGGTTGGAAATAGAGTTAGGGTTGGAATTAGGGTTAAGACTAGGGTTATGGGTGTGTTGGGGTTAGGATTGTGATTAGGGTCGGGATTAGGGTAAGGGGTGTGTTGGGGTTAGAATAGGGGTTTCCACCATTTAGGCACATTAGGGGGTCTCCAAATGCGACATGGTACCACCATTGATTCCAGCCAATCTTGCGTTGAAAAAGTCAAATGGTGCTCTCTCCCATACAAGCCCTGACGTGTGCCCAAACAGTGGTTTACCAACACATATGGGGTACCAGCGTACTCAGGAGAAACTGGACAACAACTTTTGGGGTCCAATTTCTCCTGTGACCCTTGGGATAATAAAAAAATTGCGGGCTAAAAAATTATTTTTCAGGAAAAAAAACGTATTTATTATTTTCACGGCTCTGCGTTATAAACTTCTGTGAAGCACTTGGGGGTTCAAAGTGCTCTCCACACATCTAGATAAGTTCCTTTGGGGGTCTAGTTTCCAAAATGGGGTCACTTGTGGGGGGTTTCTACTGTTTAGGCACATCAGGGGCTCTGCAAACGCAACAAGACGCCCACAGAGAATTCCAACAAAGTCTGCATTTCAAAACGTCAATATTTCCCTTCCGAACCCCGACGTGTGCTGTTGTGAATTCCGTTTTCGAACTCCCTCCTGTGGTCATGAATGATACTTCGGTGAGTTCTGTCCGTGGACTCCCTCTGGTGGCTGTGAGTGGAACTGCTGGTTCTGAGGGTGATTCCTCAGCTGCCCTCGTTTGCGGCTAGGCTGGCTTCTCTATTTAACTCCACTCAGATCGTTACTCCATGCCAGCTGTCAATGTATCAGTACTGGTTCAGATCTCTCTTGGATCTTTCTGATGACCTGTCTACTCCAGCAAAAGCTAAGTCCCTGCTGGTTCATTTGTTGTTCATTGTGTACCGAATATATTTCTTAGTACTTGCTAAGTTCTAGTCCAGCTTGCTAACATGATATTGCCTTGCTAGCTGGAAGCTCTGGGTTGCAGAGTGGCACCTCCGCACCGTGAGTCGGTGCGGGGGTCTTTTTGCACACTCTGCGTGGCTTTTTGTAGTTTTTTGTGCTGACCGCATAGATCCCTTTCCTATCCTCAGTCTACTTAGTAAGTCTGGCCTCCTTTGCTGAAACCTGTTTCATCCCTGAGTTTGTGACTTTCCTCTTAATTCACAGTTAATATATGTGGGGGGCTGCCTTTACCTTTGGGGAAATTTCTCTGAGGCAAGGTAAGGCTTATTTTCCTATCTTTAGGGGTAGTTAGCTCTTAGGCTGTGAAGAGGCGTCTAGGAAGAGTTAGGTACGCTCCACAGCTATTTCTAGTGTGTGTGTTATAGGATTAGAATTTGCAGTCAGCAGAGTTCCCACAGCTTACCCTGTCTTCTAGTTTAACCATCAGGTCATTCCAGGTGCACCTAACCACCAGGTCCATAACAGTGTGCCCAAACAGTGGTTTACCCCCACATACGGGGTATCAGCGTATTTAGGAGAAACTGGACAACAACTTTTGTTGTCAAATTTCTCCTATTACCCTTGCGAAAAAAAAAATTGCGGGCTAAAATCATTTTTGAGAAAAATTTTTTTTTTTTATTTTCATGGCTCTGCGTTATAAACTTCTGTGAAGCACTTGGGGGTTCAAAGTGTTCACTATGCATCTAGATAAGTTCCTTGGGGGGTCTAGTTTCCAAAATGGGGTCACTTGTGGGGGAGCTCCAATGTTTAGGCACACAGGGGCTCTCCAAAAGCGACATGGTGTTCGCTAACGATTGGAGTTAATTTCCCATTCAAAAAGTCAAATGGCGCGCCTTCACTTCCGAGCCTTGTCGTGCGCCCACACAGTAGTTTACCCTCACATATGAGGTATCGGCGTACTCAGGAGAAATTGCCCAACAAATTCTAGGATCCATTTTATCCTGTTGCCCATATGAAAATGAAAAAATTGAGGCTAAAAATTTTTTTTGTGGAAAAAAGTACTTTTTCATTTTTACGGATCAATTTGTGAAGCACCTGAGGGTTTAAAGTGCTCACTATGCATCTAGACAAGTTCCTTGGGGGTCTAGTTTCCAAAATGGGGTCACTTGTGGGGGAGCTCCAATATTTAGGCACACAGGGGCTCGCCAAACGCGACATTGTGTCTGCTAACGATGGAGATAATTTTTCATTCAAAAAGTCAAATGGTGCTCCTTCCCTTCCGAGCCCTGCCGTGCGCCCAAACAGTGGTTTACCCCCACATATGAGGTATCAGCGTACTCCGGACAAATTGGACAACAACTTTGTGGTCCAGTTTCTCCTTTTACCATTGGGGAAATAAAAAAATGTTGCTAAAAGATCATTTTTGTGACTAAAAAGTTAAATGTTCATTTTTTCCTTCCATGTTGCTTCTGCTGCTGTGAAACACCTGAAGGGTTAATAAACTTCTTGAATGTGGTTTTGAGCACCTTGAGGGGTGCAGTTTTTAGAATGCTGTCACTTCTGGGTATTTTCAGCCATATAGAACCCTCAAACTTACTTCAAATGTGAGGTGGTCCCTAAAAAAAATGGTTTTGTAAATTTTGTTGTAAAAATGAGAAATCACTGGTCAAATTTTAACCCTTATAACTTCCCAGCAAAAAAAAAAAAAAAGTGTTTCCAAAATTGTGCTGATGTAAATTAGACATGTGGGAAATGTTATTTATTAACTATTTTGTGTCACATAACTCTCTGGTTTAACAGAATAAAAATTCATAATGTGAAAATTGCGAAATTTTCAAAATTTTCGCCAAATGTCCAAATTTTTCACACATAAACGCAGAAATTAAAGACCTAAATTTACCACTAATATGAAGCCCAATATGTCACGAAAAAACAATCTCAGAACCGCTAGGATCCGTTGAAGCGTTCCTGACTTATTACCTCATAAAGGGACACTGGTCAGAATTGCAAAAAATGGCCAGGTCATTAAGGTCAAAATAGGCTGGGTCATTAAGGGGTTAAAAGCAGTATTACTAAAAACTCTTATTTAAATGCACTTTTTGCTTTTTATTCAATTCGTTACAACAGGGTTTTTGTTAATTTTTTCTCTTGTAGGTTTAAATACCTACTTAACACAGCAGGAAGTACAACGGCGTCTAAAAAAATCACTAAAGTTCAAATCCCCAGGCCCAAATGGGCTACGCCTCCGAGCACTGCAGAAATTAAGTACAGTCATTGACAAACCATTATTTTAAACTTTAAAGACTCCATAATAACAGGGTCTGTAACACAGGACTGGCGTATAGCAAATGTGGTGCCAATATTCAAAAAGGGGACAAAAACTGAACTTGGAAATTATAGGCCAGTAAGCTTAACCTCTACTGTGGGTAAAATCCTGGAGGGTATTCTAAGAGACACTATACTGGAGTATCTTTAGAGGAATAATTTCATGACCCAATATCAACATGGGTTTACGAGGGACTATTCCTGTCAGACTAATCTGATAAACTTCCATGAAGAGGTAAATTCCGGACTGGACCAAGGAAATGTAGTGGATGTGGTGTATATTGATTTTTCAAAAGCTTTTGATACGGTGCCACACAAAAGGTTGATACATAAAATGAGAGCAATGAGGACAGTGGAAAATATGTGTAAGTGGGTTAAGACCAGGCTCAGGGATAGGAAACAAAGGGTGGTTATTATTGGAACACACTCTGAATAGGTCGCGGTTAGCAGTGGGGTATGTAAGTGGGTTAAAAACTGGCTCAGGGAATTTAAACAAAGGGTGGTTACTACTGGAGCACACTCTGAATGGGTCGCGGTTAGCAGTGGGGTACCACAGCGGCAAGTATTAAGCCCGCTTATTTTTAACATTTATTAATGGCCTTGTAGGGCGCATACAAAATAGAATTTCAATATTTGCAGATGACACAAAACTCTGCAGGGTAATCAATATAGAAGAGGGCAATTTTATATTACAGGATGATTTACGTAAACTAGAAGCTTGAGCTGATAAATGGCAAATGAGCTTTAATGGGGATAAATGAAAGGTCATGCACTTGGGTAGAAGAAATAAGATGTATAACTATGTGCTTAATTGTAAAACACTGGGCAAAAAGGTCACTGAAAAAGTATTCAATATGAAGACACAGCACCACCATACCCACATGTCAAATGTACCAACAGCTGTGTGCCGCTGCTCATGCCGTTTATTCCAAGAAAAAGGACCCTCGGGTGCAACAAGTCCAGAGATATGTATAATAATCCAAAATAGAAAAAAATGGAAGTGCACTCACCGGTCCTGAAAAACAATAATCCTTTATTGAGACATGTGCAGAGTACAAAAGGGAGAACATGGACAGAGACGGTCCATCTCTGCCACGTTCTCCCTTTTGTACTCTACACGTCTCAATAAGGGATCATTGTTTTTCAGGACCAGTGAGTGCACTTCCATTTTTTTGCTATTTTGTGTCACTGAAAAAGACCTGGGTGTATGGGTGGATGACAAACTAACATTTAGTGGCCAGTGTCCGGCAGCTGCTGCAAAGGCTAATAAAATATTGGGATGCATTAAAAGAGGCATAGATGTTCATTAGGAGCACATAATTTTACCTCTATACAAGTCACTAGTTCAACCACACTTAGAATACTGTGTACAGTTCTGCTCTCCGGCGTATAAGAAAGACATGGCTGAACTAGACTGGGTGCAGAGAAGAACGACCAAGGTTATTAGATTACTGGGGGTCTGCAACACCAAGACAGGTTAGGATCACTCCATATCAAGTGATCCAAATATGAATATTTTTTTAACCTGACGTCTTTAGATTTTTTTCTTTTTTTTAAGAAGTACAAGTTTAGTTAATTACAAATTAAAAGTTTTTTTGTGTTTTTTTTAATCAGTTAATTTTTTACAGACTTCCAAAGTTGTGAAAAAGTGTGAATGTTCGCTTGATATGGCTTTACATTTTTTATCATATCTCGGACTAGTTTTAAGATAAAGAGGTAGGAGACGCATCATTTTTCTCAGAACGGTACCGGCTTTAATTTGATATGTCACATGACTGTTTCTATATATTTTGTTTTGGAGTCATCAAATTCAAAATGCCCAATTGTGAAAAAAATGTATGTTTGAAAATTTTGAAAAAATACATGTGTTACTTGTGTTCCTGTTTATATTTGTACAGGGATGCAAATTGGGACCTATCAATTTCTTGATGCCTTTCTTGAAAAGTATAATGTTACAGGTTATATACACTAGATTCTTTTGATAGGGCGTTGATCCAAGGAACTAGTCTGATTGCCGTATGTGGAGTCGGCAAGGAATTTTTTTTCCCCAATGTGCAGCTTACTGTTTGCCTTTTTTTTTTTTTTATCCTCTGGATCAGCATGTTAGGTTAGGATATGGGTTGAACTAGATGAACTTAAAGTATTCCTTCAACCTTAAAAAGAATGCTATTATGTTACTATGCAATTATTCCACCTACAATAATGTCAAGCATGTGTCTGATTACTGTGGTTTAGGCACAGTGGGACTTGAAAAGAGGGGCCTATGGATTTGGGAGAGCAGATTTCACTGAGCGCTTCATGTGCGGATGGTACCCAGGATCAGGAGAAGAGGACATTCTCCTTCAGACAATGGGATCCATATTCATGTAAAAAAAAAAAAGAATTAACATAAAAAATAAGGAAAAAATACTTACCTTCTGATGTCCCCCGAGATCTCCCGCCTCTCAGCGGTGCACGCGGTGGTTTCAGTTCCCAGGGATGCATTGCGCTTATCACCTGAGATGACGTCACAAAGGTCGTTCATGAAAAAAATCCCTGGGAGCGGAACATACCGGGAACACAGCTGAGGAAATCGGGGGCCGTCGGAAGGTGAGAATAACCATATTTTTTTATTATTTTTAACATTCTATCTTTTACTATTGATGCCGCATAGGCATCATCAATAGTAAAAAGTTGGTCATACTTGTCAAGCACTATGCTTGACAAGTGTGACCAACCTGTCAATCACTTTTCCAAGCGATGTTTCAAATCGATTGGAAAACACAAGCATTCTACAAGCTAAAAACGCTTGCAAAACACTTGTGTTTTGCAGGAAAATGCACGCAAATTCAGCATGCGTTTTGCCCACGGCAGGGAGTTGCGGAAATGCTGCGGACATTTCCACAGCATTTCTGCAACGTGGGCACATAGCCTCACTCTGGACTCTGTCTAGCCTCAGTACAGCGGAATCCTTCACTTCAGAGGTGTAAAAAACTTTGGCTGACCATCCTTTTCTGCACGCTTAAAACAACGGATACTGAAGAATCATAGGCCAGACAGCAGGTCGAGTCGTGGAATCTGAGTCCATTTAGGTGGGTTTGGTATAAAACAAACCGACTCCAACAATATATAATAAATTGGTTACAGTAGTTAAATACAGGATGTGCTGTACATTTTTTCATAAGCATTTGGGCAAGTTATGAAATGTCTTATGAATGTCTGTTCTGTTCCTAATCTAAGGATCTAGGCGTTTAGTTGAGATGAATCTGTGCTGCACTTTATGTACATGCTAAGTAATGAGCTAGCACTGTGGAATCGGAGTAGTGGAATTGACAGCCAGAGAAATTGGGGAGTCAGAGGTTTGGCTTACCAACTCCACAGCCCTGCCAGACAGAATCCACAGTGTCTCCATCTGCCTCATTACAGGGAATCTTCCGTCAAGAGTTATGTCTGAATCAAATATTTCAGAGATCACAAGGAAACCCAGATGTAAGTGCTCAGGATAAATGTGAGCCGTGCCTTAGGACACTTTCAGTATTAGGTCAGTATATTAAATCAGTAATTGTAAGCCAAAGCCATGAGCGGGTCAAAAATACAGCAGTGGTGCATGTACTTACATTATACTTTTGTTCTGATTGTTTCACTTTTTGTGTTGCTCTAGAAAATTAAGTCCTTTCCAGCTGCTTTTCGCAATCCCTCAGCGACCCCTTAGGACCTCGGACTCCCCCCATGTATGGCTCTATTAACCTTCTTTTGAGAGTCAAGGTACTTTAGGGTACCACAGTAGGATATGCAAAACTGCCTGGTTTCTTTAAGGACTTAATGACCATCTGATACCTTTCCACAAGGCCATCCAGGTCGTCTGCATTCCAGAGGACTCCCTGGGCAACCCAGGTTCTGCACTGGGCTAGGAAGGGAGTGCATTAATCTGTTAATAACCAATCACTCAATCATCTGGGCTGGGAGGTAGGACTACGGCTCTAATCACTTCTCATTGAGCAGATTTAAATCTGTGCATGCGCTGACACTGGCGGCCAGTTTGATAAAGCCCACCGCAGGGAGATCTGTGTGCACAGCGAGGACTCTGCTCCTGCATCACACAGCCGACCCTGCCTCTTGTGACCTCACGCCACTAAAGCTGGCACCTCCCCAGTAAGCTAAATTAAGACAAGCCCCCATTTTACGTTAAAAAAAGAAAAAAAAAGTTTCCAATTTTCCTCATCTAAATTTTGTTTGTGCCTTGTAGTCCAAGAAATATGGTAAAAATATTTTACATAACCAAATTTATTTTTGCATTGCCATATTCTGACAACTGTAACATCAGATGACCTCAGGGTACTATGACAACGATCAGCACCCATAATTACGTATGTATGGGGGTCTATTCTGCAATAGAGGGTCTTTAACACCCTGTTAACTTAAATACCGCTGTCATGATTGACAGAGGTATTTAAGGAGTAATTTAGCCCCGATCGCCAACAAAACCGTCCAGGGCCGATGCCACAGGGTGTCAGCTGTAATGTACATAAATTTTTGACCCACGGGGTGGCCTTATTCTCTTATTCCCAATAAACCTTTTAAAAAACAGCAATGAGGGATAAAGGCCCCTTAGCAGTCACAGTTTTTAACCCCTTAAGCCCCGAGGGTGGTTTGCACGTTAATGACCACTGTCACTTTATGAGGTTTTAACTTTGGAACACTTCAATGGATCCCGGTGATTCTGACATTGTTTTCTCGAGACATATTGTACTTCATGATAGTGGTAAAATTTATTTGATATTACCTGCGTTTATTTGTGAAAAAAGCGGAAATTTGTAAAATTTCACAATTTTTCAACTTTGAATTTTTATGCCCTTAAATCAGAGATATGTCACACAAAATACTTAAGTAACATTTCCCACATGTCTACTTTACATCAGCACAATTTGGGTACCAATTTTTTTGTTTTGTTAGGGAGTTATAAGGGTTAAAAGTTGACCAGCAATTTCTCATTTTTACAACACCATTTTTTTTTTTTTAGGGACCACATCACATTTGAAGTCATTTTGAGGGGTCTATATGATAGAAAATACCCAAGTGTGACACCATTCTAAAAACTGCACCCCTCAAGGTGCTCAAAACCACATTCAAGAAGTTTATTAACCCCTCAGGTGTTTCACAGGAATTTTTGGAATGTTTAAAAAAAAATGAACATGAACAAAAAATTAAACTTCAGCTCCGATTTGTTTTATTTTACCAAGGGTAACAGGAGAAAATGGACCCCAAACGTTGTTGTACAATTTGTCCCGAGTACCCCAATACTCCATATGTGGGGGTAAACCACTGTTTGGGCACACGGGAGAGCTCAGAAGGGAAGGGGAACTGTTTTACTTTTTCAACGCAGAATTGGCTGTAATTGAGATCGGACGCCATGTCGCGTTTGGAGAGCCCAGATGTGCCTAAACAGTGGAAACCCAGAATTCTAACTGAAACCCTAACCCAAACACAGCCTTAATCCCAACCCTAACCACACCCCTAACCCTAATCCTAACTATAACCCTAACCACACCCCTAACCCTAATCCCAACCGTAAATGTAATCCAAACCCTAACCCTAGCCCCAACCCTAACCCTAGCCCCAACCCTAACCCTAGCCCTAACAATAGCCCTAACAATAGCCCTAACCCTAGCTCTAACCCTAATGGGAAAATGGAAATAAATATTTTTTTTTTATTATTTTTTTTCCCTAACTAAGGGGGTGATGAAGGGGGTTTGATTTACTTTTATAACATTTTTTTTGCGGATTTTTATGATTGGCAGCTGTCACACACTAAAAGACGCTTTTTATTGCAAAAAATATTTTTTTCCGTTACCATATTTTGAGAGCTATAATTTTTCCATATTTTGGTCCACAGAGTCATGTGAGGTCTTGTTTTTTTGCGGGACGAGTTGACATTTTTATTGGTAACATTTGCGGGCACGTGACATTTTTCGATCGCTTTTTATTCCGATTTTTGTGAGGCAGTATGACCAAAAAACAGCTATTCATGAATTTATTTTTTGGGGGGAAGGGGGGTGTTTATATCGTTCCGTGCATGGTAAAACGGATAAAGCAGTTCTGTTCAGCTAAAATGATCTCCAATACTTTAAAATGGAAAGCCAAACCAGAGACGAGAATACTCTTGGTTCCAGTCCAAAAAATAGAGGTTATGAATAAGCCAGCTCAATCCCCTGACCTTAATCAGATAGAACATCTGTAGGGCGACATAAAAAATTGTGCTTCAAAAGGCAAAACCAACAAATTGTGGGATGTATTCCAAGAATCCTGGGCAAGATTAACCTTTTTTTTTGTTTTTAAAATGGTATAAGTTTTGGGGGTTTCCCAATAAATGGGACCCCTAAAGGCACTTCAAACATAGATAGGTCCCTAAAAAAATAAATTTTGCAAATTTCCTTTCAAAAAGGAAAAATTGCTACTACATTTTTAAACCTCCTAAAATGCTAACAAAATAAAAGAACATTTAACAAATGGTGCTGATGTAAAGCAGGCATGTGGGATTGTTATTTATTTATGTTTTGCTGTGGTATGATTATCTGGATTAAAGGAATAGTCATTCAAAGTTGAAAAATGCTAATTTTTTAAAATTGTTTGCAAGTTTCTGATATTTTTTTATAAAAACAAAAAACACAAAACATATCAACCTAAATTTATAATTATCATAAAGTATAATGTGTCACGAAAAATCAGTCTCAAAATCACTAGGATTTGTTGAAGCGTTCCAGAGTTAATAAATAAAATGAAACTGGTCAGATTTCAAAAATTTGGCTCCATCACTAAGGGATTAACAAATTGCCAGGTGCCAGCAGTTGGTTTACTATGCAACATAGATGTGAAGCAGTTCTAAAAAAAAATGCAGGTAAACAACTAAATATTAGGTTAGTGATTCACAGGAATGCTAAATCGCCATAAAAAATAGTACATATTTTGAGTTGGTAAACAAATACAGACACTGCTATTCTTTTTAAACAGCCTAGTGTTCATATTTTGTTATTTTCTGTAAAGTAGTTAAAAATAATATACATTTATTTTCATGTTTTGAATTAGAGAAGTGTGCACTAGGGTTGAGCGAAACGGATCGGACATTTTCAAAAATTGCCGACTTTCGGCAAAGTCGGGTTTCGTGAAACCCGACCCGATCCCAGTGTGGGATCGGCCATGCGGTTGGCGATCTTCGCGCCAAAGTAACGTTTCGGATGACGCTTTCAGCGCCATTTCTCAGCCAATGAAGGTGGACGCAGAGTGTGGACAGCGTGATGACATAGGTCTTGGTCCCTACCATCATAGAGAAGGGCATGACAGTGATTGGCTTGCTTTCTGCGGCATCACATGGGCTATAAAGGGGCGTGCACGCCGACCGCCATCTTACTTCTGCCGATCTGAGCATAGGGAGAGGTTGCTGCAGCTTCGTCAGAAGCAGGGATATTGTTAGGGAGGAAATATTAACCCCCAAACCGCTTGTGCTGTAGCGATTTCCACTGTCCAACACCACATTTTCTTTGCAGGGACAGTGGAGGCTAGATTTCTGTGCATCAGCTCTGTAGCTTATAAGGCTCCCTGATAGCTGCATTGCTATTTGTACGCTGCTGTGCAAACCAACTGCTTTTTTAACCCCTTCATGACCCAGCCTATTTTGGCCTTAATGACCTTGCCATTTTTTGCAATTCTGACCAGTGTCCCTTTATGAGGTAATAACTCAGGAACGCTTCAACGGATCCTTGCGGTTCTAAGATTGTTTTTTTGTGACATATTGGGCTTCATGTTAGTGGTAAATTTAGGTCGATAATTTCTGAGTTTATTTGTGAAAAAAAACGGAAATTTGGCGAAAAATTTGAAAATTTTGCAATTTTCACATTTTGAATTTTTATTCTGTTAAACCAGCGAGTTAAGTGACACAAAATAGTTAATAAATAACATTTCCCACATGTCTACTTTACATCAGCACAATTTTGGAAACAAATTTTTTTTTTTGCTAGGAAGTTATAAGGGTTAAAATTTGACCAGTGATTTCTCGTTTTTACAACAATCATTTTTTTTAGGGACCACCTCACATTTGAAGTCAGTTTGAGGGTTCTATATGGCTGAAAATACCCAAAAGTGACACCATTCTAAAAACTGCACCCCTCAAGGTGCTCAAAACCACATTCAAGAAGTTTATTAACCCTTCAGGTGTTTCACAGCAGCAGAAGCAACATGGAAGTAAAAAATGAACATTTAACTTTTTAGTCACAAAAATGATCTTTTCGCAACAATTTTTTTATTTTCCCAAGGGTAAAAGGAGAAACTGGACCACGAATGTTGTTGTCCAATTTGTCCTGAGAACGCTGATACCTCATATGTGGGGGTAAACCACTGTTTGGGCGCACGGCAGGGCTCGGAAGGGAAGGAGCGCCATTTGACTTTTTGAATGAAAAATTGGCTCCAATCTTTAGCGGACACCATGTCGCGTTTGGAGAGCCCCCGTGTGCCTAAACATTGGAGCTCCCCCACAAGTGACCCCATTTTGGAAACTAAACCCCCCAAGGAACTTATCTAGAAGCATAGTGAGCACTTTAAACCCCCAGGTGCTTCACAAATTAATCCGTAAAAATGAAAAAGTACTTTTTTTTCACACAAAATTTCTTTTAGCCTCAATATTTTCATTTTCACATGGGCAACAGGATAAAATGGATCCTAAAATTTGTTGGGCAATTTCTCCTGAGTACGCTGATACCTCATATGTGGGGGTAAACCACTGTTTGGGTGCACGGCAAGGCTCGGAAGGGAAGGCGCGCCATTTGACTTTTTGAATGGAAAAATATCTCCAATCGTTAGTGGACACCATGTCGCGTTTGGAGAGACCCTGTGTGCCTAAACATTGGAGCTCCCCTACAAGTGACCCCATTTTGGAAACTAGACCCCCCAAGAAACTAATCTAGATGCATAGTGAGCACTTTAAACCCCCAGGTGCTTCACAGAAGTTTATAACGCAGAGCCATGAAAATAAAAAAAAATATTTTTCTTTCCTCAAAAAAGATTTTTAGCCCGGAGTTTTTTATTTTCCCAAGGATAATAGGAGAAATTGGACCCCAAATGTTGTTGTCCAGTATGTCCTGAGTACGATGATACCCCATATGTGGGGGTAAACCACTGTTTGGGCGCACGGCAGGGCTCGGAAGGGAAGGCACGCCATTTGGCTTTTTGAATGGAAAATTAGCTTCAATCATTAGCGGACACCATGTCGCGTTTGGAGAGCCCCTGTGTGCCTAAACATTGGAGCTCCCGCACAAGTGACCCCATTTTGGAAACTAGACCTCCCAAGGAACTAATCTAGATGTGTGGTGAGCACTTTGAACCCCCCAAGTGCTTCACAGAAGTTTATAACGCAGAGCCATGAAAATAAAAAATTATTTTTCTTTCCTCAAAAATGATATTTTAACCCACAATTTTTTATTTTCCCAAGGGTAACAGGAGAAATTGGACCCCAAAGTTGTTGTGCAGTTTCTCCTGAGTACGCTGATACCCCATATGTGGGGGCAAACCACTGTTTGGGCACATGCCGGGGCTCGGAAGGGAAGTAGTGACGATTTGGAATGCAGACTTTGATGGAATGGTCTGCGGGAATCATGTTACGTTTGCAGAGCCCCTGATGTGCCTAAACAGTAGAAACCCCCCACAAGTGACCCCATTTTGGAAACTAGACCCCCCAAGGAACTTATCTAGATGTGTGGTGAGCACGTTCAACCCCCAAGTGCTTCACAGAAGTTTACAACGCAGAGCCGTGAAAATAAAAAATCATTTTTCTTTCCTCAAAAAAGATGTTTTAGCAAGCAATTGTTTATTTTCACAAGGGTAACAGGAGAAATTGGACCCCAATATTTGTTGCCCAGTTTGCTGTGAGTACGCTGATACCTCATATGTGGGGGTAAACCACTGTTTGGGCGCACATCAGGGCTCGGAAGGGAAGCAGTGACATTTGAAATGCAGACTTTGATGGAATGGTCTGCGGGCGTCACGTTGCATTTGCAGAGCCCCTGATGTGCCTAAACAGTAGAAAGCCCCCCTAAGTGACCCGATTTTGGAAACTAGACCCCCCAAAGAACTTATCTAGATGTGTGGTGAGCACGTTCAACCCCCAAGTGCTTCACAGAAGTTTACAACGCAGAGCCGTGAAAATTAAAAATCATTTTTCTGTCCTCAAAAAAGATGTTTTAGCAAGCAATTTTTTTTTTCACAAGGGTAGCAGGAGAAATTGGACCCCAACAGTTGTTGCCCAGTTTGTCCTGAGTAAGCTGGTATCCCATATGTGGGGGTAAACCACTGTTTGGGCGCACGTCGGGGCTTGGAAGGGAGGGCACACCATTTGACTTTTTGAACGCAAGATTGGCTGGAATCAATGGTGGCGCCATGTTGCGTTTGGAGATCCCTGATGTGCCTAAACAGTGGAAACCCCTCAATTCTAACTTCAACACTAACCCCAACACACCCCTAACCCTAATCCCAACTGTAGCCATAACCCTAATCACAACCCTAACCCCAACACACCCCTAACCACAACCCTAACCCCAAAACACCCGTAACCCTAAATCCAACCCTAACCCTAATCCTAACCCTAATCCCAACCCTACCCACAACTGTAACCCCAACACAACCCTAACCCTATCCTTAACCCTAACCACAAGCCTAATCTTAACCCTATTTCCAACCCTACATAGTTACATAGTTATTAAGGTTGAAGGAAGACTGTAAGTCCATCTAGTTCATCCCATAGCCTAACCTAACATGCCCTAACATGTTGATCCAGGGGAAGGCAAAAAAAACCCATGTGGCAAAGAGTAACTCCACCATGGGGAAAAAAATTCCTTCCCGACTCCACATACGGCAATCAGACTAGTTCCCTGGATCAACGCCTTATCAAGGAATCTAGTGTATATACCCTGTAACATTATACTTTTCCAGAAAGGTATCCAGTCCCCTCTTAAATTTAATTAATGAATCACTCATTACAACATCATACGGCAGAGAGTTCCATAGTCTCACTGCTCTTACAGTAAAGAATCCGCGTCTGTTATTATGCTTAAACCTTCTTTCCTCCAGACGTAGAGGATGCCCCCTTGTCCCTGTCTCAGGTCTATGATTAAAAAGATCATCAGAAAGGTCTTTGTACTGTCCCCTCATATATTTATACATTAACATAAGATCACCCCTTAGTCTTCGTTTTTCCAAACTAAATAGCCCCAAGTGTAATAACCTATCTTGGTATTGCAGACCCCTCAGTCCTCTAATAACCTTGGTCGCTCTTCTCTGCACCCGCTCCAGTTCAGCTATGTCTTTCTTACATACCTCCCAACTTTTGAAGATGGGAAAGAGGGACAAAGTTTGCGGCGCGCTTTGCGCGCCGCGGCAAATTTTAGGCCACGCCTCTGACCACACCCATTCATAATTAGTCACACCCATATCCACATCCCAACCACACCCATTTAGCACTGCCAATCACAGTTTCATATACAATAATTATAAACAAAAAAATATGGCCACACAGTGCCCCATACTGTATAATGGCCACACATGATGCTCCATACTGTATGACCGCACACGATGCTCCATACTGTACGATGACCACACATGACGCTCCATAATATATAATGACCACACATGACGCTCCATAATATATAATGAACACACATGACGCTCCATACTGTATAATGAACACACATGATGCTCCATACTGTATGACCGCACATGATGCTCCATAGTGTATAATGACCGCACATGATGCTCCAGACTGTATAATGACCGCACATGATGCTCCATACTGTATAATGAACACACATGATGCTCCATACTGTATGACCGCACATGATGCTCCATAGTGTATAATGACCGCACATGATGCTCCATACTGTATGACCGCACATGATGCTCCATACTGTATAATGACCGCACATGATGCTCCATACTGTATGACCGCAAATGATGCTCCATACTGTATAATGACCGCACATGATGCTCCAGACTGTATAATGACCGCACATGATGCTCCAGACTGTATAATGACCGCACATGATGCTCCAGACTGTATAATGACCGCACATGATGCTCCAGACTGTATAATGACCGCACATGATGCTCCATACTGTATAATGACCGCACATGATGCTCCAGACTGTATAATGACCGCACATGATGCTCCAGACTGTATAATGACCGCACATGATGCTCCAGACTGTATAATGACCGCACATGATGCTCCAGACTGTATAATGACCGCACATGATGCTCCATACTGTATAATGAACACACATGATGCTCCATACTGTATGACCGCACATGATGCTCCATAGTGTATAATGACCGCACATGATGCTCCATACTGTATGACCGCACATGATGCTCCATACTGTATAATGACCGCACATGATGCTCCATACTGTATGACCGCACATGATGCTCCATACTGTATAATGACCGCACATGATGCTCCAGACTGTATAATGACCGCACATGATGCTCCAGACTGTATAATGACCGCACATGATGCTCCAGACTGTATAATGACCGCACATGATGCTCCAGACTGTATAATGACCGCACATGATGCTCCATACTGTATAATGGCCGCACATGATGCTCCATACTGTATAATGGCCGCACATGATGCTCCATACTGTATAATGACTGCACATGATGCTCCATACTGTATAATGGCCACACATGATGCTCCATACTGTATAATGACCGCACATGATGCTCCATACTGTATAATGACCGCACATGATGCTCCATACTGTCTAATGGCCGCACATGATGCTCCATACTGTCTAATGACCGCACATGATGCTCCATACTGTATAATGACCGCACATGATGCTCCATATTGTATAATGACCGCACATGATGCTCCATACTGTCTAATGACCGCACATGATGCTCCATACTGTATAATGACCGCACATGATGCTCCATACTGTATAATGACCGCACATGATGCTCCATACTGTATAATGACATACAGGCACGCAGCTCACACACAGGCACGCAGCTCACACGCACGCAGCTCACACACGCACGCAGCTCACACACGCACGCAGCTCACAAACACATGCAGCTTTGACACAAATGCATCACACACGCAGCCATCACACACACACGCAGCCATCACACACACACACACAGCCATCACACACACACACACGCAGCCATCACACACACACACACACGCAGCCATCACACACACACGCAGACATCACACACACGCAGCCATCACACACACACACGCAGCCATCACACACACACACACACGCAGCCATCACACACACACACACACACGCAGCCATCACACACACACACAGCCATCACACACACGCAGCCATCACACACACAGCCATCACACACACAGCCATCACACACACACACAGCCATCACACACACGCAGCCATCACACACACGCAGCCATCACACACACACACACACGCAGCCATCACACACACACGCAGCCATCACACACACACGCAGCCATCACACACACACAGCCATCACACACACACAGCCATCACACACACACAGCCATCACACACACACAGCCATCACACACACACAGTCATCACACACACACAGCCATCACACACACACAGCCATCACACACACACAGCCATCACACACACACGCAGCCATCACACACACACGCAGCCATCACACACACACAGCCATCACACACACAGCCATCACACACACACAGCCATCACACACGCAGCCATCACACACACGCAGCCATCACACACACACACGCAGCCATCACACACACGCAGCCATCACACACACACACACGCAGCCATCACACACACACACGCAGCCATCACACACACACAGCCATCACACAGCCATCACACACACACACCCAGCCATCACACACACACACCCAGCCATCACACACACACACACGCAGCCATCACACACACACAGCCATCACACACACACACCCAGCCATCACACACACACACCCAGCCATCACACACACACACGCAGCCATCACACACACACACGCAGCCATCACACACATCACACACACACAATCTCCTCTGTGATGCAGGGGCGGCTGATGTCCATGTGCAGCTCTCTGCTGAAGTCTTCAGTCTCCTGCTCACAGCTCTGCACTATCCCGGCACCTCCCCCGTCTCTCCTTCTCTGCCGGGATAGCAGCTAAGAGCAGAAGCCGGAGCTCCGTGCACACACAGCCAGAGGTAGTGAATCGCTGACCTTTCTTCTTGATTGCTGCAGGCTCTCTCCTTCAGCGTGGCAGCGCCACACAGGGGGCGGGAGGGGGGGGGGTGTTGCGCGGGCGGTCAGGAGGCAGCTTTTATAAAAAAAAAAAAAAACAGGCTGGCTCTCTCTACGTCCCGGAAGTGGGCGGGGCTTCACCGGCGGCCGCAAATTCGGGATTTTAAATGCCCGAAGCGGGACAGCGGGACCCCGGTGCCAAAGCGGGACTGTCCCGCTGAAATCGGGACGGTTGGGAGGTATGTTTTCTTATACACCGGAGACCAGAAATGTCCACAGTATTCTAAGTGTGGTCGAACTAGTGACTTGTATAGAGGTAAAATTATGTTCTCCTCATGAGCATCTATGACTCTTTTAATGCATCCCATTATTTTATTTGCCTTTGTAGCAGCTGCCTGACACTGGCCACTGAATATGAGTTTGTCATCCACCCATATACCCAGGTCTTTTTCATTGACGGTTTTGCCCAGAGTTTTAGAATTAAGCATATAGTTATACATCTTATTACTTCTACCCAAGTGCATGACCTTACATTTATCCCCATTAAAGCTCATTTGCCATTTATCAGCCCAAGCTTCTAGTTTACATAAATCATCCTGTAATATAAAATTGTCCTCCCCTGTATTGATTACCCTGCAGAGTTTAGTGTCATCTGCAAATATTGAAATTCTACTCTGAATGCCCCCTACAAGGTCATTAATAAATATGTTAAAAAGAAGAGGGCCCAATACTGACCCCTGTGGTACCCCACTGCTAACCGTGACCCAGTCCGAGTGTGCTCCATTAATAACCACCCTTTGTTTCCTATCCCTGAGCCAGCTCTCAACCCACTTACACATATTTTCCCCTATCCCCATTACTCTCATTTTATGTAACAACCTTTTGTGTGGCACCGTATCAAAAGCTTTGGAAAAGTCCATATATACTACGTCCACTGGGTTCCCTTGGTCCAGTCCTGAACTTACCTCTTCATAGAAGCTGATCAAATTAGTCTGACATGAACGGTCCCTAGTAAACCCGTGCTGATACTGGGTCATGAGGTTATTCCTCTTCAGATACTCCAGCATAGCATCCCTTAGAATGCCCTCCAGGATTTTACCCACAGAAGAGGTTAAACTTACTGGCCTATAATTACTGAGTTCAGTTTTTGCCCCTTTTTTGAATATTGGCACCACATTTGCTATACGCCAGTCCTGTGGTACAGACCCTGTTATTATGGAGTCTTTAAAGATTAAAAATAATGGTCTATCAATGACTGTACTTAGTTCCTGCAGTACTCGGGGGTGTATCCCATCCGGGCCCCGAGATTTGTCAATTTTAGTTATTTTTAGACACCGCTATACTTCCTGCTGGGTTAAGCAGGTGACATTTAATGGGGAATTTTTATCACTAGTCATTTTGTCTGCCATGGGATTTTCTTTTGTAAATACTGATGAAAAAAAGTCATTTAGCATATTGGCTTTTTCCTCATCCTCATCCACCATTTCACCCAGACTATTTTTAAGGGGGCCAACACTGTCATTTTTTAGTTTCTTACTATTTATATAGTTAAAGAATATTTTGGGATTATTTTTACTCTCTCTGGCAATGAGTCTCTCGGTCTCAATCTTTGCTGCCTTGATTTGCTTTTTACAGAATGTATTTAATTTTCTGTATTTATTTAATGCCTCCTCACTACCTACTTCCTTTAATTCTCTAAATGCTTTCTTTTTGTCCCTTATTGCGCCCCTTACAGCTCTATTTAGCCATATTGGTTTCCTCCTATTTCTAGTATGTTTATTCCCATACGGTATATACTGTGCACAGGTCCTATCCAGGATGCTAATAAATGTCTCCCATTTTCTTTGTGTATTTTTGTGTCTCAGGATATCGTCCCAGTTAATTGCACCAAGATCCTCTCTCATCCGTTGGAAATTTGCCCTCCTGAAGTTTAGTGTCCTTGTCACCCCCCTACTACCCATCTTATTAAAGGTTACATGAAAACTTATTATTTTGTGATCACTATTCCCCAAGTGACCCCCAACCCTTATATTTGATATGCGGTCTGGCCTGTTGGTTAATATTAGGTCTAGCAGTGCCCCCCTCCTTGTTGGGTCCTGAACCAGTTGTGAAAGGTAATTGTCTCTCATAGTTGTCAAAAACCGATTACCTTTGCTGGAACTGCAGGTTTCTGTTCCCCAATCTATTTCAGGGTAGTTGAAGTCCCCCATAATAATGACTTCTCCTTGAGTCGCAGCTTCATCTATTTGCTTTACAAGGATATTCTCCATTGCTTCCATTAGTTTTGGAGATTTATAACAAACCCCTATCAGTAATTTATTATTTTTTCCCCCTCCCCTTATCTCCACCCACAGAGACTCTACATTTTCATTAGATTCACTAATGAAGCCCTAGCCCTAATTCCAACCCTAAGGGTACCGTCTCACATAACGATTTACCAACGATCACGACCAGCGATACAACCTGGCCGTGATCGTTGGAAAGTCGTTGTGTGGTCGCTGGGGAGCTGTCACACAGACCGCTCTCCAGCGACCAACGATGCCAAGGTCCTGGGTAACCAGGGTAAACATCGGGTTACTAAGCGCAGGGCCGTGCTTAGTAACCCGATGTTTACCGTGGTTACCAGCGTAAAAGTTAAAAAAAAAAAAAAACGTACATACTCACATTTCGGTGTCCTTCAGGTCCCTTGCCGTCTGCTTCCCGCTCTGACTGAGTGCCGCCGTACAGTGAGAGCAGAGCGCAGCGGTGACGTCACTGCTGTGCTGTGCTCTCACTTTCCGGCCGGCAGACAGTCAGAGCGGGAAGCAGACGGCAAGGGACCTGAAGGACACCGAAATGTGAGTATGTACGTTTTTTTTTTTTTTTTTTTTACTTTTACGCTGGTAACCACGGTAAACATCGGGTTACTAAGCGCGGCCCTGCGCTTAGTAACCCGATGTTTACCCTGGTTACAAGCGAACGCATCGCTGGATCGCTGTCACAACGATCCAGCGATGACAGCGGGAGATCCAGCGACGAAAGAAAGTTCCAAACGATCTGCTACGACGTACGATTCTCAGCAGGGTCCCTGATCGCTGCTGCGTGTCAGACACAGCGATATCGTATGGATATCGCTGGAACGTCACGGATCGTACCGTCGTAGCGATCAAAGTGCCACTGTGAGACGGTACCCTAACTCTAATTCCAACCCTAACCCTAAGGGTATGTGCCCACGTTGCGGATTCGTGTGAGATTTTTCTGCACGATTTTTGAAAAATCTGCAGGTAAAAGGCACTGCGTTTTACCTGCAGATTTACAGCAGATTTCCAGTGTTTTTTTTGTGCGGATTTCACCTGCAGATTCCTATTGAGGAACAGGTGTAAAACGCTGTGGAATCCGCACAAAGAATTGACATGCTGCAGAAAATACAACGCAGCGTTTCTGCACGGAATTTTCCGCACCATGGGCACAGCGGATTTGGTTTTCCATAGGTGTACATGGTACTGTAAACCTGATGGAAAACTGCAACGAATTTGCAGCGGCCAATCCGCTGCGGATCCACAGTCAAATCCGCACATGCCATAACCCTAACCCTAACCCTACCCCTAACCCTTCCCCTAGTTCTAACCCTAACCCTAGTGGAAAACGAAAAAAAAAAAATATATATTTTCTTTATTTTATTATTCTCCCTACCTATGGGGGTGATAGGGGGGGGGGGGGGGGGGGGGGTGATAAAGGGGGGGGGGTATTTATTATTTTTTTTATTTTGATCGCTGTGATAGAACCTACCACAGCGATCAAAATGTACTTGTAAGGAATCTGCCGGCTGGCAGATTCGGCGGGCGCACTGAGCATGCGCCCGCCATTTTCCAAGATGGCGGCGCCCAGCGAGGAGACGTCCGGACACCGGGAGGATCGGTAAGTATGAAGGGGTGGTGGGGGGGTGGATCGGAGCACAGGGGGGAGTGATCGGAGCACAGGGGGGGTGATCGGACCACAGGGGGGAGCGGACAGGAGGACGGGGGAGCCGGCAGGCGGACGGAGGGGACCGGACCCCATAACGGAGCATTGGGGGGGGGCGATCGGTGGGGTGGGGTGGGGGGTCACTTCAGGTTTTCCAGCCATGGCCGATGATATTGCAGCATCGGCCATGGCTGGATTGTAATATTTCACCTGTTTTTTAGGTGAAATATTACAAATCGCTCTGATTGGCAGTTTCACTTTCAACAGCCAATCAGAGCGATCGTACCCACAGGGGGGGTGAAGCCACCCCCCCTGTCTCTGCAGATCGGGTAAAATGAGAGTTAACCCCTTCACCCGATCTGCAGGGACGCGATCATTCCATGACGCATACGCTGCGTCATAGGTCGCATTGGCACCGACTTTCATGACGCAGCGTATGCGTCAAAAGTCGTGAAGGGGTTAAAAGCAAAAGTCCTGTTGCTCCTTTCTGCACAGTTCTATTGTTTATTTGTCCACACTTGTGTGCAGCAGTCCTTTTTACTGCTGGCTGCCATACTTGTCCTGAGATCATTGTAGGGAGATTGTTATTGTAGTACAGTCACTTTTTTATATATACCGTATATACTCGAGTATAAGCGGACCCGAGTATAAGCCGAGACCCCTAATTTTGCCACAAAAAACTGGGAAAACTTATTGACTCGAGTATAAGCCTAGGGTAGGAAATGCAGCAGCTACCGGTGAAATTCAAAAATAAAAATAGATGTTCCATACCGTTGATTATTGCCCCATAGATGTTCCATATAAAGTTGTGCCACATATAATGCTCTGCACCATTCATTATGGCCCCATAGATGCTCCATATAAAGCTGTGTCATATATAATACTCTGCACCGTTCATTATGGCCCCATAGATGCTCCATATATAATGCTCTGCACCGTTCATTATGGCCCCACAGATGCTGCATAGAAAGCTGTGCCATATATAATGCTCTGCACCATTCATTATGGTCCCATAGATGCTCCATAGAAAGCTGTGCCATATATAATGCTCTGCACCGTTGATCATTGCCCCATAGATACTCCATATAAAGCTGTGCAATATATAATGCTGCTGTTGCTGCAATAAAAAAAAAATAAAAAATCACATACTCACCTCTCTTCGCTCAGGACGCCCGCACTTTCAATATTTACCTGCTCCTCGTGCGGCTCCGTCTCCAGCACTGCCGCTCAGCAGAGGGCGCGCACTGACTAAGTCACCGCGCCCTCTGACCTGAGCGTCACAGCCAGAGGACGCTGATGACTGAGCCGCACTGGAACGAGGAGCGGTAAATATCGTGCAGCGCTCCCCGTATACTTACCTGCTCCTGGCGCGGTCCCTGCTTCATCCACCACTGCATCTTCTTCCTGTATTGAGCGGTCACCGTTACCGCTCATTGCAGTCATGAATATGCGGCTCCACGTCTATGGGAGGTGGAGCCGCATATTCATGACTGTAATGAGCGGTACCATGTGACCGCTCAGTACAGGAAGAAGATGCAGCGCTGGAAGAAGCAGGGACTGCAGGGACCGCCCCGGGAGTAGGTGAGTATAACTAGACAGCCCCCGCTCCCCCTCCCCTGCCAACCCCCGGGTATGACTCGAGTATAAGCCGAGAGGGGGACTTTCAGCCCAAAAAAATGGGCTGAAAATCTCGGCTTATACTCGAGTATAAACGGTATATCTTCCAGCCACTTTCTGCCACTTATACTGTGTAGTGTAATACAGTGGGCCTGAATTTTGCAGCAGTGTCCCACACATAAAATGGGAGATTTATATTGCCACTAAGTGCATCTATGTCCGTTCTGTTTGGCGTATATCTGCCAGCCACTTTCTGCCACTTATACTGTGTAGTGTAATACAGTGAGCCTGATTTTTGCAGCAGTCTCCCACACATATAGAAAAAGATTTAAATTCACAACAAGTTTACATACACCTTATACCTTGTTTTACAGTACCATATAATGGTTGTTAGTTTGGTTACGTTTTCCCAAGAATGACGAAGTCTGGTGGAAGAGGTCGTGGCCGTGGGTGGTCATTGCCAGCTGGTAATGATGGTGGTGGTGGTGGAGCATCTGGTGGTAGTGGGAAAAGCAAAATAGCACCTAAGGCTCGAGTTGTTGAGCCAGCGTCATCGTCTGGCTACACAAGGCCTCCAACACTCCCTTTTCTGGGAGTAGGAAAACCGCTTTTAAACCTGGAGCAGCAGGAAAAAGTTTTGGCTTTCCTTGCTGACTCAGCCTCTAGCTCTTTTGCCTCCTCTTCGGAAAGTTCAAAATTTAAAAGCAGCGAGTCGTCAGTGGATGCTCCCGGTCAGGAACAAGTCGCTTCCTTGTGTCCTTCACCCAGAACAACAGTGAAGGATGCGTCAGGCGACACCACAGGTTACTCCATGGAGCTCTTTACACATACCGTGCCTGGGTTAGAAAGGGAAATTGTTAACTGCCCATTACAAGATAAATTGGACATGGAGTGCACAGATGCACAGCCACAGCTAGATTATTATGCTGTCCCATTGACTCAGATCACAACATTGCCCTCGCAGTGTACTGAGCCTGATGTGACTATGGTGCCCCGTCCCGAATGCTATAGCAACTTACACGGTGACACAGAGGAAGGCAATGCCTGAAAAGGTATTCGATAGTAGGAAGAATGCAGTCTGGAAATTTTTAAACCAAGATCCGAATGATCAGTGCTAAGTTATCTGTAAGAAATGCTCAAGGGCCTTTAGCAGAGGGCAGAATGTCAAAAATTTAAACACAACGTGCATGCGTAGACATTTAACCAGCATGCACTTGCAAGCCTGGACTAACTACCAAACGTCCCATAACGTTTGTGCACCCGCTCTGCATGAAGCTAGTCAGCAACGCTACATTGCTACCCTCACTGTAAGCCCACCGTTTAGGACACCACCTGCAGCAAATGTGGAGGTATCGTCGCAAGGCCAAAGGAGTCAGGGAATCACCAGGTTGTTGGTAGGAAACACTGTACAGTCATGGCCAAAATTTTTGAGAATGACACCAAAATTATATTTTCCCATGATCTGCTGCCCTCTGGTTTTTATTAGTGTTTGTCTGATGTTTATATCACATACAGAAATATAACTGCAATCATATTATGAGTACCAATAGGTTATATTGACAGTTAGAATGAGTTATTGCAACAAGTCAATATTTGCAGTGTTGACCCTTCTTCAAGACCTCTGCTATTCTCCCTGGCATGCTCTCAATCAACTTCTGGACCAAATCCTGACTGATAGCAGTCCATTCTTGCATAATCAATGCTTGCATTTTGCCTGAATTTGTTGGTTTTTGTTTGTCCACCCGTCTCTTGATGATTGACCACAAGTTCTCAATGGGATTAAGATCTGGTGAGTTTCCAGGCCATGGACCCAAAATCTCTATGTTTTGTTCCATGAGCCATTTAGTTATCACCTTTGCTTTATGGCAAGGTGCTCCATTATGCTGGAAAAGGCATTGTTGGGCGCCAAACTGCTCTTGGACGGTTGGGAGAAGTTGCTCTTGGAGGACATTCTGGTACCATTCTTTATTCATGGCTGTGTTTTTAGGCAAGACTGTGAGTGAGCCGATTCCCTTGGCTGAGAAGCAACCCCACACATGAATGGTTTCAGGATGCTTTACAGTTGGCATGAAACAAGACTGGTGGTAGCGCTCACCTCTTCTTTTCCGAATAAGCTGTTTTCCAGATGTTCCAAACAATCGAAAAGGGGATTCATCAGAGAAAATGACTTTGCCCCAGTCCTCAGCAGTCCACTCCCTGTACCTTTTGCAGAATATCAGTCGGTCCCTGATGTTTTTTCTGGAGAGAAGTAGCTTCGTTGCTGCCCTCCTTGAAACCAGGCCTTGCTCAAAGAGTCTCCGCCTCACAGTGCGTGCAGAAGCACTCACACCAGCCTGCTGCCATTCCTGAGCAAGCTCGGCACTGATGGTAGTCCGATCCCGCAGCTGAAACAGTTTTAAGATACGGTCCTGGCGCTTGCTGGTCTTTCTTGGGCGCCCTGGAGCCTTTTTGACAACAAAGGAAGCTTTCTCCTTGAAGTTCTTGATGATGCGATAGATTGTTGACTGAGGTGCAATCTTTGTAGCTGCGATACTCTTCCCTGTTAGGCCATTTTTGTGCAGTGCAATGATGGCTGCACGTGTTTCTTTAGAGATAACCATGGTTAACTGAAGAGAAACAATGATACCAAGCACCAGCCTCCTTTTAAAGTGTCCAGTGATGTCATTCTTACTTAATCATGACTGATTGATCGCCAGCCCTGTCCTCATCAACACCCACACCTGTGTTAATGGATCAATCACTAAAACGATGTTAGCTGCTCCTTTTAAGGCAGGACTGCAATGATGTTGAAATGTGTTTTGGGGGTTAAAGTTCATTTTCTGGGCTAATATTGACTTTGCAAGTACAGTAATTGCTGTTAAGCTGATCACTCTGACTTTCAGGAGTATATGCAAATTGCCATTAGAAAAAATGAAGCAGTAGACTTTGGAAAAATTAATATTTGTCTCATTCTCAAAATTTTTGGCAATGACTGTATGTAGGCAAACAGCAAGAATACCCTCACCAACCCACTCTCAATCTGCATGTCCACCACCACCCCCGCTAGTTCCACCATATGCAGCTCTCCAGTCCAGCTCACCCTACAAGAGACTCGATAGGAAAACGAAGTACTCATCCTCTCATCCGTGTACACAGGGTTTGAACGCCCACATTGCTAGACTAATCTCGTTAAGAGATGATGCCCTACCGGTTGGTTGAAAGCTAAGCTTTCAAAGCCCTGATGGCCTACGCAGTACGACGCTACGACCTACCCAGTCGACACTTTGCGAGAAAAGCCATTCCCAGCCCTCCACCAGCATGTCAAAGACCGCATTGTCCATGCACTCAGGCAATCAGTCAGTAGAAAGGTGCACCTCACAACAGATGCATGGACCAGTAGGCATGGCCAGGGACGACATGTGTCCATCATGGCACACTGGGTTAATGTGGTGGATGCAGGGTTCACAGTAGACAGCCAAAGTGGGACAGTTCTGACTAGCCCACGGTCTGTAGGTGTTTGCCACCCCTCCTCCTCCTCCAGCAGAAGTGAAAGCTCGTCCATAGAGCACAGTCGCACGACCACTCGATCCGCAGTTGCCAGTGTTGCACACGAGGTGTCCCATTATGGAACAGCTAGTGGTAAGCGTCAGCAGGTTGTGTTGGAAATTAAGTGTTTGGGCGACAACAGGCACACCGTGGAAGTTTTGGCCGAGTTCTTGCAGCAAGAAACTCATTCATGGCTGGGCAGTGTACATCTTGAGGCAGGCAAGGTAGTCAGTGATAACAGAAGGAATTTTATGGCTGCCATAGCCCTTTCAGAACTGAAACACATACCTTGCCTGGCTCACACCTTGAACCTGGTGGTGCAGTGCTTCCTGAAAGGTTATCCGGGGTTACCAGCCCTGCTCCTGAAGGTGCAAAGACTTTGATCGCACATCCGCCGGTCGCCCGTACACTCCAGCCGTATGCAGAACCATCAGCGATTGTTGAAGCTTCCCCAGCATCGCCTAATAATCGACGTTGCAACAAGGAGGAACTCCACACTGCACATGCTTCAGAGGCTGTGCGAACCGAGGCGTGCTGTAATGTATTTGTGGGAGGATACACATACACGGGCAGGCAGTTGGATGGCAGACATGGAGTTGTCAGGTGTGCAGAGGTAGAAGCTACAAGACCTCTGTCAAGTCCTTCAGTGTTTTGAGGAATGCACATGGCTGGTAAGTGCAGACAACGCTATCTTAAGTATGAGCATCCCACTAATGCGTCTGCTGATGCAAAGTTTGACGCACATTAAGGAGCAGGCGTCTGCAGCCGAGGATGAGGGAAGCCTTCATGAATCAGCCTTTGTCTACTCAGGGATCTCTCCTGGACGAGGTGGCAGACGAAGGGGAGGATGATGATGGGGATGAATATTTATGGGAGGAGGAAGCTTCTCAGGGTCAATAGAATCTGGTGGCGTTGCAAGGTCAGGTACAGGGTTTTTGCGGGAGACAAGTGATGTTGATTTGCCAGAAAGTGCTCCTCAACCCAGCACAAGCAGTGATTTGACACCTGGAACATTGGCCC
The DNA here is from genome assembly GCF_051348905.1 of Ranitomeya variabilis. Classification (NCBI taxonomy): domain Eukaryota; kingdom Metazoa; phylum Chordata; class Amphibia; order Anura; family Dendrobatidae; genus Ranitomeya; species Ranitomeya variabilis. The sequence continues at coordinate 538,958,702 of NC_135233.1, forward strand.
ACATCGCTGATTAAGCCTTGCGTATCCTAAAAAGGGACCCCAGCATTATCAAAATGATGACCGATGACGATTACTGGTTGGCCTGCCTCCTGGATCCACGCTATAAAGGGAAATTGCAAAATAGCATGCCACATGAGAACCTTGAGCAAATATTGGCTACCAAACAAGCAACTCTTGCAGACCGTTTGGTTCAGGCATTCCCAGCACACAGCGGCGGTGATGGTTCTCACACGAGCTGCAGGGGTCAACATGGCAGAGGTGTTACACAAATGTAAGGTGTGCACAAATCAGAAGTGGCGTTGGACAGAGGGGGTTTTATGACCAGGTTGTGGAGTGATTTCTCAATGACCGCAGACACGATAGGTGCTGCTGCATCAATTCAAAGAGACAGGAGACAACATTTGTCCAGTATGGTTACAAACTATTTTTCCTCCCTTATCGATGATCTCCCTCACACGTCATTCCCCTTTGATTACTGGGCATCTAAAATAGACACCTGGCCTGAATTGGCAGACTATGCATTACAGGAGCTCGCTTACCCAGCTGCTAGTGTGCTATCAGAAAGAGTATTCAGTAATGCTGGTTCAATACTGACCGAAAAAAGGACTTGTCTGGCTAACCAAAATGTTGATGATCTAACCTTCATTAAAATGAACCAATCATGGATTTCTAATTATTTTGCCCCCCCTGCTGACACATAGCTTTTCTGTAAAAAGATCTTGCTCTTCGCCTCCTCCAATTCCTCCATTTGCAGCTACTGAATGTCCACCATAGGCCATTTTTACACCTCCCTAAATGGGCTGACTCCCCCCACGGGGCCGTGGTCACCACTTGGCGCAAGCACCCGTGCTAGTGCCGTTTGCTTGGACAGGTGGGTGTGCCCACTTTTGGCCAACGGCACTGGCACAGAGTCCCTCATAGTACAATGAAGTGTCTCTGGTGGTGGTGGTGCACACCCAACGTCAGACACACCGTCGTAGTATGAGGGGCCCTGGGCCAGTACCATCGCCCACAAGAGAGTGCCCCCCCCAGCTCAAACAGTGCTCTACCACTTGCAAAACTTATCTCTCACTGCTCCACCACTGTCTAGTCTGTGCTGTTAAATCCTTCAATGGCACTGCCAATACAAATTTGTTGAATGATAAAGGATAGTAAAAATATACAGGGGCCCTGCCCTCCATTTAGACCTGTGAATACTGTGTGCGAACTACCACTGTCTGCTACTCAGCAGAGGAACCCACCCCTGTACCAAGCTTTGCCACCTGTTTATTTAGGAACACTTTTTTTGCAGACATTTAGCCCACTTTACTATTTTGGCCAACTTACTGTGTCAGCCACTTCTTCCAGATGTCCTCCACCGAACAAAGCAGTGCCGCCAGTTTACTCATGTTACCAGTTTAGAGGTGCATTGAGCCTACTTTTTTATTTTAGGCCTACTAAGTCTGTCTGTGCCACTCCTTGCAATTGTCCTCCGCTGACCAAACCAATGCTGCCTGTGTACCCCTGTAACCCATTATAAACTGCATAGACCCTACTTTTTTATTTTAGGCCTAGTAAGTCTATGCCACTCCTTGCAATCGTCCTCTGCTCACCAAACCAATGCTGCCTGTGTACCCCTGTAACCTATTTTAAACTGCATTGAGCCTACTTTTTTATTTTAGGCCTACTACCTGTGTCTGTCTGCACCACTCAATACAGCTGTCCTCCACTGAACAAAGCTGAGCTTCAATCTTCAGGCTTTCGGCCTATATTTTGAATATGAAACTGCATTTGGCCTACTAGTTTGGTTGGGTCTACTAACGGTGTCTGCCGCTCCTTGGTGTTCTCCTGTGCTTCAATCTTCAGGCTTTCGACCTATATTTTGAATATGAAACTGCATTTGGCCTACTTGTTTGGTTGGGCCTACTCACGGTGTCTGCCGCTGCTGCTTGTTCTCCTCCACTGAACAAAGCTGAGATTGTATTTTCAGGCTATATCAGATATTAAACTGCATTTGGCCTACTTGTTTGGTTGGGCCTACTAACGGTGTCTGCCGCTCCTTGCTTTTCTCCTCCACTGAACAAAGCTGAGCTTCAATCTTTAGGCTTTTGACCTATATTTTGAATATGAAACTGCATTTGGCCTACTAGTTTGGTTGGGCCCTACTAACGGTGTCTGTGGCTCCTTGCTTTTCTCCTCCAATGAACAAAGTGAAGCTTTAATCTTCAGGCTTTCAGCCTATATTTTGAATATGAAACTGCAATTGGCCTACTAGTTTGGTTGGGCCTACTAACAGTGTCTGCAGCTCCTTGGTGTTCTTCTCCACTGAACAAAGCTGAGCATCAATTTTCAGGCTATATCAGATATTAAACTGCATTTGGCCTACTTGTTTGGTTGGGCCTACTAACAGTGTCTGCCGCTCCTTGCTTTACTCCTCCACTGAACAAAGTGGAGCTTCATTTTTCAGGCTTTCAGCCTATATCAGATATTTAACTGCATTTGGCCTACTTGTTTGGTTGGGCCTACTAACGGTGTCTGCCGCTGCTTGTTGTTCTCCTCCACTGAACAAAGCAGTGCCGCCTGTTTACTCCTGTTACCAATTTTGAACTGCATTTGGCCCACTTTATTATTTGGCCCTACTAACTGTGCCTGCCACTCATTACAGTTGTCTTCCACTGAACAAAGCAATGCCACCTGTTTAGTCATGTTACCACATTTGAACTGCATTTAGCCTACTTTATTATTTGGACCTACTAACTGTGTTTCCTTCTCATCCTGCCCATTGCCCAGCCACTGCTAGATGAGTCTGCTGGTACATTGACCCAGACCACTACATTCCCCTTGCATTCTACACAGCCAGAATCTGACCCTGCTTTGTCAGGTTCCCCTTCCCGCATACTATACCACCTCACACGGGGACAAAGATGAAGGTGCAGATGAAAGTGCAGGTTCCTTCATCAGGTGGGGGGGCATACTCGTTGGCGACATCACTGGCACAGGGCCCCTCATAGTATGCAAAAGTGTCTCTGCCGGTGGGAGGCCCCCCGCCGTCCAACACACCGCTGTACTTTGAGGGGCCCTGTGCCAGTGCCAGTGCGAACTAGTGTGCCCCCCCCTGCTTGCTCAGGATCACAGCACTTGCAAAGTTGAAATACTTACCTTTCCCTGCTCCACCGCCGTGACGTAGTCCGCGTTTCCTGGGCCCATGGAAAACTTGAGCCAGCCCTATCCCCCCACAACTTTAGCCAAATGACCCCCAATTTTCAATGCCTAACTATTATTATAAGGCAAATTAAGATTAACAAGCTTAAGTAACAAGAATTGATGTTTTTTGCATTAAAATGAGCACTGTAGGTTGTTTCCTGTCCTCCACTCACTACCGACTTTGCTTCCCCATTGACTTGCATTGGGTTTCGCATTTCAGTCGGATCCTCGAAAAATAATCGGCCGATTTCACCCGACCCGACTTTTGACAAAGTCGGGTTTCGCGAAACCCGACTCGATCCTAAAAAAGTAAAAGTCGCTCAACTAGTGTGCACTGTTCCCAGTGAATAGGAATAAAACTAGGAATTAGTCTTACCAATAATGGTATTTCCAGGAGTCCATCATGACAGCACCACAAGGAGGTTGCCCTTCATATCCTTGATAGGGGCAGGAACACAGAAGAGGTTAAATAGCCCCTCCCCACCTCCACCCTTCAGTGACTTTACAAAGTACACCAGGATAGATACAACACAATTTTATTGAACTTCCTCTCTATACATGTTTATATCACACATCAGACAGGAGTTCAAGGGAGGGTAAATAATGGGTGCTGTCATGATGGACTCCTGGAAATACCATTATTGGTAGGACTAGTTCCTAGTTTCCAAGTCGTCCCTCATGACAGCACCACAAGGAGAAATACCAAATAACTCCTATTTAGGGTGGGATAACAGCTTGGAGGACTTTCCTCCCAAAGCCAGTCTGTTGATTTGACAGAATGTCCAGCTTGTAGTGTTTGCAAAAGGTATTTGAGCTAGACCAAGTTGCCGCCCGGCAAATTTGGTCCATGGATGCACCCGCGATCTCTACCCATGAAGCAGATATTGCTCTCAGTGAGTGGGCTTTTAGGTGTTCTGGGGGAGATTCACCGGCTGAAGTATACGCAGTGCAAATGGTAGATTTAATCCATCTGGCTAGAGTAGCCTTTGAGGCTTTTTTGCCTCTATTCTTCCCAGACATCTGGATAAAGAGGTTTGAGTCAATTCTCCAGCCGTCTGTAAGTTTTAGATATTGCAATACTGTTCTCTTAACATCCAGGGAATGGAGAGAATGTTCTTTGTCATTGTTGTAGTTCTGACAGAACGTAGGCAAAATAATTTCCAGGATTCTGTGAAAGTCTGTTACTACCTTTGGGAAAAACAAAGGATCCAACTTTAGAATGATGCAATCTTCCTGTATTTTTAAGTATGAATCTGTTATGGACAGGGCTTGGATTTCGCCTATTCCCCTTGCTGAAGTTATTGCGACTAGGAAGACAGTCTTGAATGTTACAGACTTTAGGTCTGCCTGATCCAGTGGCTCATATGGAGCTTTCCGTAATTCATTTAGTACCAAGCTGAGGTTCCATGGGGGTACTGAACTTCGTATCGTTGGTCTGATATGTTGCGTAGCTTTGATGTACCTCACTATCCAGGGATGATCCGCTAGCGGATAATCAAAAAAGGCACTTAAAGCTGAGATTTGTACTTTTAGCGTACTAAGCCTCAAGCCCATATCAAAGCCTGCTTGGAGGAAATTTAAGATTTGAGGAATATCTGGTTCCTGGAGAGCAGATATTGGAGTATTGCTCTGTGCACAAAATTTCTTCCAAATTTTTAGGTATATAGCGGAGGTCACTGGCTTCCTGCTTTTTTGCATGGTTGAGATGACCGACTCTGACAGTCCTTTTGATCTTAAGATCTCTTTTTCAAGATCCATGCTGAGAGTTGTAGCATTCTTAGATTTTGATGGACCAGCGGTCCCTGCGTTAGAAGATCCCACCTTAGTGGTAGTAGAACTGGTTCTTCCACTGCCATCCATCTCAGCAGAGAAAACCAGCTCCTTTTGGGCCAATATGGCACTATTAGGATTACCAGTGCTAGACTTTCTTGAATCTTCCTCAAAACTCTGGGAATTAAAGCAAGTGGAGGGAACGCATAGGCAAGTTCCATGTCCCAGTGTTGAGCCAAGACATCTACGCCAGTTGGATTGTCTCTTGGATTTAATGAAAATAATTATTTTGTCTTTGTGTTTTGCTTTGAGGCGAATAAATCTATTTGTGGAGTGCCCCATTGTTGAGTTAGCTGAACAAAGACTTCTCCGTTTAGAGACCACTGACGGCTGCACTTTTTCTCTGCTGAGAAAGTCCGCTATTTGGTTCTCTGAACCTTTTAAATGTACCTCTGTGATGGACTTCATGGTGTCCCCCACCCAAGAGAATATTGCTTCTGCTAGTCCCTGGAGGGGACGGTGCCTCGGTCTTCCCTGATGCAGAAGAAAGGCTACCGTGGTCGAGTTGTCTGAGAAGACTCGATGTGATGTCCCTGCATCTCGTTTTGGCACCTTTTTAGTGCTTCCCAAACCGCTCTGAGTTCCCTGTAATTGGAGGAACTGTTGCGTACCGATGATGTCCATGTTCCTTGAAGGTAACGTCCTTCTATGTGGGCTCCCCAGCCCCTTGAGCTTGCATCGGTGGTTATGTATACACATGGAGATATTCTCCAAGGCTTTCCTCTTTTGAGGTTTTTTTATGTCGATCCACCATGAGAGGGACTGTTTTACCTCGCTGGGTAACCACATCTTGTTGTCCAATGAACTTTTCTTTCCATTCCATACCGAAAGAACTTCCCGTTGAAGCGTTCTGGAGTGAAACTGGCTCCACTGTACGCTGGGGATACATGAGGTCATCTGTCCTAGAACCCTCATGGCTTTCCTGATGGAAATGTATTTGTGTTTCTTTAATGTTTGAAGTTCTTTTTTGATTGACCGTTGTTTTTGGTCTGGCAGGAAGGAGTATTCCAGTTTGGAATCTAGTAGTACTCCCAGAAATATTTTCTGTGTTTCTGGTTCGAGACTCGACTTTTTTGAATTTATTATCCACCCCAGACTCTTCAGGAGTGATATGGTTATTTTTTAGGATTCTTCCATCTGTTGAGATGAATCTGCTATCAGCAACAGATCGTCTAGATATGGTGCGATGAGAACTTCCTTTTCTCTTAGATGAGCCATGACCTCTGTCATGAGCTTTGTGAATATCCTTGGGGCAGAGGCAACACCGAATGGTAGACACTGAAACTGGAAATGAAGTATCTTCTTATTGCAAATCTGAGGAATTTCTGATGTGAGGGATGGATGGGCACATGATAGTATGAATGTTTGAGATCTAGTGTACACATCGCCGAGTTCTTTTTTATTAACGGTATAATCGATCTGAGAGATTCCATCTTGAAGCGTTTGTACGCCACCCATTTGTTTAATTGTCTTAAATTTATTAATGTACGGTATTCTACGCTTGTTTTTTTTTTATGGAAAACAGACTGGAGTAATGACCTTGAAACCGCTGATGATGGGGTACCGGGATTATGACCTGCAGCTCTAAGAGTTCCCGCATGTCTGTTAGCAGCCTTTGATGTACTGCTGACGACTCCGTGTGTGTAAAACAGAATCTCTTGGGGGTAGATAAGGTAACGTTATTTTGTACCCCTGTGCCACTGTCTGTAGAATGCACTGATTCTGAGTAATGTTCTGCCATCCCTCTAGGAAGTATTGTAGTCTTCCTCCTATATTGTTGGCGTCATTGTTTGCTGGGTCCTGATGACTGGGCTCAAAAGGAACCTCTTCCTCGGCCCCCTTTAGGGTAGCTCCATCTGCCGGACTTCCCTTTCCCTCTATAGTCCTGTCTTGGGTGGGAGCGAGTTTTCCGAAAGAATTGCGTTTTCTTTGGCTTTTCTTCAGGAAAACCTTTTTTCTTGTTGGATGCCTTCTCGAGCAGCTCATCTAGTACTGGACCAAAGACGTGAGATCCTGAGAATGGAATCAAACACACTTTGATTTTTGATTGGGTATCTCCCGTCCATGATCTCAGCCATAAGGCCCATCTTGCTGCGTTTGACAGCGCGTTATTCCTGCCAGCAAATCGCACTGATTCCGCTGCAGCATCCGCCATGAAATCAGTCGCCATTTTCAGAATGGAAAGATTTTAGGATTTCTTCCCTGGGAGTCCTGTCTTTAATATGATCCTCCAGCTCGTCTACCCAGAGACTCACGGATCTTGCTACAGAGGTGGCCGCTATGTTCATCTTCATAATGGCGGCTGACGACTCCCAGGCTTTCTTGAGAAGATCTTCTGACCTATTATCCATTGGGCCTTTTAACCCTGACAAGTCCTCAAAGGGAATAGCTGTTTTCCTTGTGACTTTGGCCACAGGAATATCAATTTTTGGTACAGATTCCCAGACTTTAGTTTCTTCTGGATCAAAGGGAAGACGGTACTTGAAGTCCCTCGAGACTACTAGCTTTTATCCCACATCTTCTCATTCTTCCATTATCATCGCTGTTATGTGGTTGTTGACTGGAAATACTCTATTTCTACGGATTCTTAGGCCCCCGAACATCTCTTCTTGAACCGATAGTGGCTCAAACGAGTCCTCTATTTTCATAGTGCTCCTAACTGCTTTTAGTAGCATATCCGTATTTTCGGACGAGAACAGGTATCTTTTCCTTTCCTCTGGAAACACAACCGAGGAACTGCCCTCTTCATCTGAGCCCGGATCGGAGTAACCTGAAACCTCTCCTTCCTCAGAACTTAAGCCCATATCCCATCTAGGCCTCTTAGGGCGCGGAGACTGGGGTGGCGCCAATGTCGACACCGTAGCTTGGACTTCGTCCCTAATCATGGTTGTGATATTAGCTAATAACGAAGCCTGTTCGTCCTTTAGTAGTTTAGCGATGCATTCTTCACATAACTTCTTTTTATAACCATCTGGGAGCTTGGTGGTGCATAACGGACATCTGATAGTCCTTTTCTTAACAGTTGACCGCTTGGGAGTGTCCTTGTCCTACAAATGTAAAGGAAATCCCTGTAGCTATGGATCTAAAGTCCTGTAATGTATCCCACACCACATACTACTCACATGGTCCGTGGGCAGCTCTAAGGATTGGACGTCTGGACGACTAGCACATTTCATCTTACTGAGTCAAGTGTGCTGTCAGTTGTCCGTCATTAAATAGTCAGTCTTACCCGGCTTCAAGACATCTGATTTGTCCTCCTTCCGAGCTCAGCTGCTGGCCTCTACGGTGATTTCAGGTCCCCAGCTGTACTTCGCATGCGTCATCCGGAACGCACGCCGACCAGCCTGGGACCTAGATCCTGGCGCCTAATCCTGTCGCCATCCTGTACCAACTTCTGTTTTCCCCGTAGCTCCTCGGCATACCCAGAAATGCACCAGCGCTGCCGACCCCGAGAATCTGGCCACGCCCCCGGAAGTCGTCATCTGCGCCCTCCGACCCGGAGCACCGGACCGGAAGTGCGGGGAACGACGCCGGCCGCACATGGAGCCCGAGGAAGCGCCGGACACCGCAGCCGCTGCTTCAGAGCCCCTTTTGTGAAGGGATGAGGCAGCCCATGGGAGCACACAGCTCTACCTAGTTGCGGAGGGACCTCCATCGGTATCCTGCAACTTGGGGAGTTTCCACTATGAGACTCCCGTGGCCAGAGCCCCCTCCAGGAGGATAGGACCACACTCATGAGCGTCTGCTCTACCGAGACCTGACTCCGGTATCAGGTAAATCCGATCTTCTGGAGAACTCTCTCCTGCGTCTGTCCCTGATAGGGACAGGAAAAACACTTAAGGGTGGAGGTGGGGAGGGGCTATTTAACCTCTTCTGTCCCTATCAAGGATATGAAGGGCAACCTCCTTGTGGTGCTGTCATGAGGGACGACTTGGAAAACTAGTATAAAGATTTTATAATTAACTCTTGTTTTTGAACACACTGCTATTATTTTGAACACTACTGTATATAAACCTAAGTTTGTGTTGAAAGGTACAGAAAGTAGGAAGCAAATTATTATCTTAATTGTTTGTCCACTGTAGTATTATCCGAGAAAAAAAAAAGATGTGTAGTCAAATGACTAAATTGATCATCATGCTGATGATTTATACCTACTAAGAAATAGAGCAAACAGTAGCCAGCGCCACAAGTTTGAACTGTAATACTTCCTTAACAAAAAAAATGTCATCTCACATTTTAAAAAACATTGCAAAATAGTTAAAAACCTTTCTCCCAATAAAATAGACCCCACCCCTCCCTTATAAAATAAAATTAACATTATACTCATCTCCTGTACCCGTGCTGGAAATCTCTGAGTTGGCGTGGCACTGTTATGTCACGTGAGCCCTGCAGCTTTACAGTGGCCGCTATTGGGCTTTTTCACTCAATTACTTCGTTGGAACCTCGAGCGTTTGCAGTAGTGAGAGAGCAGCATCCTAATAGCGTCCACTGATTGGCTGCAGGGCTCACATGAAAATGTCAAGTGAGCGCTGACATTTAACACTGCTGGTACAGGAGCGGAGTAGACGTTATTTTTATTATATAAGAGGAGCTACTTTATTTAAGAAATAGATGGACAGATAGTGGACTTTTAAGTGATTTGTGGGTATGGCCCATATTACAATTTGTCTACGGCGCTGTGGAAAAAGTAAATAGCACATCAGAGGACAGAGAGATGGGGTCCCCGATCGCCCCCCGATGCTCACCTGTCTCCCCCGATGCTCCTCGTGGCTCCCGATGGGCGCCGCCATTTTGTTCCGGCAAGAAAATGGCGGGTGCATGCGCAGTGAGCCCGCCGGCCAGCACGCGGAAGATCTTTGGGGTCTCGGCTGTCGGGGGCAGCTGAGACCCCAAAAAACATGATTGGGGTCGGTTTTTGCCGACCCCTGTTTTGTGATTACCGTTAATTAACTGCTTAATGGTGGCCGCAAAAAAAAAAAAGCGATGTGTCATTCTCTATCCTCTGATGTGATTGCACATCAGAGGACAGAGAAATAGGGATTTTTGTGTACTCACAGTAAAATCATTTTCTCCGAGTCAATCATTGGGGGACACAGACCGTGGGTGTATGCTGCTGCCACTAGGAGGCTGACACTAAGTGATACAAAGAAAGTTAGCTCCTCCCCTGCAGTATACACCCTCCTGCTGGCTCTCAGCTAACCAGTTCAGTGCAAAAGCAGTAGGAGATCAATAACAACATATGAGCATATAGCATATAGCATGTCACATTATATATATGAGAGTATAGCATGTCAAATTATAAAACAAGCACAAGCTAATAATAGGGTGGGAGCGGTGTTCCCCCAATGATTGGCTCGGAGAAAAGGATTTTATGGTGAGTACACAAAAATCCCTATTTCTCCTACGCCTCGTTGGGGGACACAGACTGTGGGAAATCCCAAAGCAGTCCCTGGGCGGGGACAAAATCAGGTCAGGCCCTGTGTAACCGCTACTTACAAGTGTGACACCGCGGCCTGCAGAGTCCGCCTGCCCAGACTCACATCTATGAAAGTCTGGGAATTATAGTGCTTCAAGAATGCATGTGGAACGGACGAACCAAAAAGCTTGCAGTCGTGCTGTGCCGACGCCTGGTGCCTAGAATCCAAGAAACCTCGATAGACAGGGAGATAGGCTGACATCTAACAGGGAAGGATTCCTGGATGGTGTGACAAATCCACCAAGCTAACAGGGCCGATCAAATGGCTAAACCCTTCCTGTAACCGTCAGGAAGCAGTCCTCTTACAGTGAAGTAGCCCAAATAAAGTGTCCAACCTTCGGAAGGATGCCGTCCTCGAGACGTACCTACTCAGAGCACTCACCATGTCCAGAATATGGGGAACCCATTCCGTTATGCGGACTGGTGCCGAAAGAGATGAGGGAAGAATGATGCCCTCATAACTGTGGGAATACAATACAATACCAACTTGGTAACAAGGGATGGGGATTGCCTGTAGACAACCTTGCCTTGATGGTAATAAGGGAAAAGGTCTGAAAGAACAGAGCGGCTAGCTCCGAAGACTCGTCAGGATGAGATCGCAGAGAAAAAAGGGCGATGTTCCCTGATAGTAAAGTCTGTCCGGATCAAAGGAGTATACTGTAAGACTCCCAGGATCATTAAGGTCCCAAAGATCTAATGGTATGCGTTAGGGAATAACCACATGTTAAGACTTCCTGCGAGGAAGTCCATATTTGCAGATTTGTTGCACTAAGACGGAAAAATACTAGTTCAGCAAACGAGAAAAAAACGTGACATGGTCAGTGCGGATCTCCTAGGATAACTGGGGCCCTTCCTGCTTTCGAAAAGATCTCGGAAGTAGTGGAAGAGGGGTGAAGGAAACTGATACCATGGAAGAACCAGAGAACGCACTGCAATGGCTTTTGGACCTGGAGGCCGAACCATGAACTTAGAGTACATTGGCGTTCAGTCTGGATGCCATCCGACCTACATCTGGAGTGCTCCAGAGAAGACTGATCTGATGGGAGACTTCCGGGTGAAGTTCCCACTCACATGAGGTGGGACCCTGACTGCGTCCGCCGCCCAGAGATATACACCTGAGATGTGCAGTGCCGAGATCACCAGATGATAGACCGTGGCCCAACAGAGACCAGAGAGAGATAGGGCAGGACGACCACGCCTCTAGGGTGCAAGAGGAACATGACAGCCCCATAACACTTGTGAACACTCTGGGTGTGGTAGCAAGGCCGAAGGACAAGGTCGTGATTTGAAAATGCTGTTCGCGAAAGGGAAAGCGAAGGAATTTTGAAGAGGGAATGACAAAGGAATGTGAAGTTAAGCATCCTGAATGTCGGTGGAAGCCAGAAACTCCCCCTTCTTCCGTTGAAGTAACGGCTGAGCGGGGGAACTCCATCCGAAGAAGGGGGACCTTGTCAAGCTTGGTAGAAGTTTGAGGGTCAGGATGAGTCATACTTTTCGGTCCCCATTTTGTAACCAAGATCCCTTAGATCTAGGCTGTCCTGGACAACTGATCCACTGCTGGTTGGGTCTATAGGAAATCAAAATAGTTAAGGTCTCTGACCAAGAGACCATTGCTCTAGCAACACATGTGGCGGCTAAGGGAGGGTAGAGCGCTGAACTGGAGGCCACGAGATGGAAAAAACTAGATTTGCTATCTGACAGTCGGTTGTATTTTTAATTGATGATCCATCGGGTAGGGATACTGGTAGGTATACCACAGGAGATTCTACCCGGTTAAAATGCCAAGTGGCAGAATCCGCGGCTGCATGCAGAAGGAGGAAAAACTATCTCTTACTATTGCCGCTCTCTTTTGACTGTGCGGAGTTAAAATGATGAACCCTCTATCCACCATCCTCTTAACAGGGAAGTGGAAAGGGATCGTCCGCCTTCTTGCATCATCTGCTAAATAGTGGAGATGCAGGGGGGTGTTCGGATGCCAAAAAAAGGAACCTCTGTACATCCACAGAGTTAAGGTCCCTGGGTGGACAGTGCTGGTTGTCCGGCGTTAGGCCTGGCTGTAGAAGAGGATACATTGAGGCGACACTCCATGTGCTCGTCTATTGCTGGTGTGGGGAGATCGGTGTCCTTTAAAAGGACCCGTCGCCCTTAAGAATCAGACCAGGCATGCCATCTCACGCCTTAGGGAGGAAGCACCCCGCGTGTTTGCATATTGGCTGAAAGAAGGAGACCGCGCTTGAAGAGGTTTCTGCCCAGTAGATCGCATATCCAGACGCTCCCTGTCCGGGTGAATGGCAGACGCTCTGCAAGGGAGTTTAGTTTCCTTATGAGGGACATTGAAGTCCTCGTCAATCTACAGAGATTGGTTAATGATATAAATAGGTGAATCCATCCTTTTCTTAAGTTCTGGTGAGTCCAGAACCAAGGCAATATCCAATCCATATTCAGAGACATGTTCTCAGCAAATCATTAGAGAGGGATCAGAAAATTAAACTTCTGTTTTCTAGGTGCGTGTACGTTTCTAGACGCCTGTACATTTTTAGAATACTTACAGCTCCTGCTAGCCGACGGCCTTAAGACCAGGAATATTGGTCATGCGCCTTTAAGACCAGATAATACTGGTCATGCGCCTTTAAGAAAAGGGAATGCTGGTCATGCGCCTTTAAGACCAGGGAATGCTGGTCATGCGCCTTTAAGACCGGGGAATACTGGTCATGTGCCTTTAAGACCAGGAAATACTGGTCATGCGCCTTTAAGACCAGGAATACTGGTCATGCGCCTTTAAGACCGGGGAATACTGGTCATGTGCCTTTAAGACCAGGTAATACTGGTCATGCGCCTTTAAGAACAGGGAATACTGGTCAATGTTAAGTACAGGGGGGAAGATGCAGGGGAAGAGTGCAGTACTTCCTTACCCGGATGCAGTCGTTGCGCCCCTTTAATACAAAACCATAGCCCCTGTGTGTGTGCTGGCAGGGTGGACCAAGATAGCCACCAGAGTTGCAGAGGTGGTAAAGTCTCGCAGAGAGCGAGATGAGCCGATTCGGGGGTGGGGTCACATACGTGATGTGGGTGGAGCCTCATGAATCAGTGAATAGGCCCAAGCCTGGGCCTAAATTTCTGCAGCCGGCGTGAGCAATACCAGAGTTGCTGAGGGAAGCAATCGCCCCCGTATCAGAGAAGAAAAGCCAGATAAGGTGGGCTGAGCTGCCTTAGCGCGCCATAGTGCGGGCGCGGCTTCCGGGATGCGGCCTAAACATTGGCCGAAGCCGGGGGCTAACTTTTTGCAGCCGGACGGAGCGTTACCTCAGGGAGGTGGGCCACAGGGAAGCTGAGGCTGCCTGTCAGCATGTGAATATTCCGCTGCAGAGGCCCATCGCTGACTGGATCCACTCACGATCGGTGCGCATCCCGGCATGGAGCCGCCGGGATGACTGGGTTTCAGCGCCGAGGAAAGAGCGCACACTCTATTGTTCTGCTGTAGGTCAGTTATTGCAGCGTGGACGTTGCCGGGATAGAGGGGTAAACCTTAATCCACCAACCCTTTGTTAGGGAGGTGGAGAGGAACCGTCTGCCTCCTTGTGCCATCCGCTTTCACAGTGGTGGGACAGTGGGGGCTGCTCTGACGCCATAGAGAGGAGCTTCTGTACATCCACGGAGTTCAGACGGCGGGTGGACAAGGCCAGCTGTCCGGCTATACGCCTGGCTTCATGAGAGGATACATGGAGGCGACACTCCATGTGGTCGTCTGATGCTGGTGTGGGGAGATTGGGACTCGAAGGAACCATCACCCCTGAAGTGAGCTCAGGCATGGCTTCCCACATCACAGGAGAGGGTACGGGGAGGTATACTTGGCGTGCTCGCCTGTTGATGATTCGGGGGAGATCGGAATCTTGAAAGGATCCATCGCCCCCTTCACTCCGTTAATTAAAAAATACAAATTTACAGAAAAGTAAAAAATAAAATAAAAACGTTGGGGTCTGAACCAGACCCAAGTGCCTCCTACAGACACTAAGCAAGAACTGGTTAGCTGAGAGCCAGCAGGAGGGTGTATACTGCAGGGGAGGAGCTAACTTTATTTGTATCACTTAGTGTCAGCCTCCTAGTGGCAGCAGCATACACCCACGGTCTGTGTCCCCCAATGAGGCGTAGGATAAATAGTGGGATCGGGGACCCTGTTATACTTACCGGTGTGTCCCTGGGTCCTCCTACATCCCCTCCTGGCCGCCAGCTTCTTCCTCCGGTAAGAAAATGGGTGCATCGCCATGATCTGTCGGACGGCAACTAGAGGAATTGGGCTAAAGTTAGGGCTAGGTTTGGGGCTAAAGTTAGGGCTAGGTTTGGGGCTAAAGTTGGGGTTAGGGCTAGGGTTGGGGCTGAAGTTAGGGCTAGGGTTAAGGTTGGGGCTCAAGATAGGGTTAGGGTTGGGGATAAAACTAGGGCTAGGGTTGGGGCTAAAGTTAGGCTAGGGTTGGGGCTAAAGTTAGGATTAGGGTTTGGATTAGGGTTAAGGTTAGGGATGGGATAAGGTTTAGGGGTGTATTGGGATTAGGGTTAGGTTTGAGGTTAGGGTTGAGATTAGGATTAAGGGTGTGCTGGGCTTAGGGTTTTGATTAGGGTTATGGTTACTGTTGGGATTAGGGTTAGGGGTGTTTTGGAGTTAGGGTTGTGATTAGGGTTATGGTTAGGGTTGTGATTAGGGTTATGGTTAGGGTTGTGATTAGGATTATGGATCGGGTTGGGAATATGGTTAGGGGTGTGTTGGGGTTAGGGTTGGAGTTAGAATTGGGGGGTTTCCACTGTTTAGGTACATCAGGGGGTCTCCAAACATGACAGCCAATTTTGCGCTCAAAAAGTCAAATGGTGCTCCCTCCCTTCTGAGCTCTGCCGTGCGCCCAAACAGTGGTTTACCCCCACATATGGGGCATCAGCATGCTCAGGACAAATTGGACAACAACTTTTGGGGTCCAATTTCTCCTGTTACCCTCATAAAAATAAAAACTTAGGGGCTAAAAAATCTTTTTGTGGAAAATATTTTTTTTTTATTTTCATGACTATATTATAAGCTTCTGTGAAGCACTTGGGCATTCAAAGTTCACACCACAAATCTAGATAAATTCCTTGGGGGGGGGGTCTAGTTTCCAAAATGGGGTCACTTGTGGGGAATTTCTACTGTTTAGGTACATCAGGGGCTCGGCAAATGCAACATAACGCCCGCAGACCATTCCATCAAAGTCTGCATTCCAAAACGGCGGTCATTCCCTTCTGAGCTCTGCCACGCGCCCTAACAGCGGTACACCAACATATGGGGTATCAGCGTACTCAGGATAAATTGCACAATAAATTTTGGGGTCAAATTTCAACTGTTCCCTTCGTGAAAGTAAAAATGTGGGGGTGAAAAAATCATTTTTTGTGGAAAAAATATGATTTTTTTATTTTCATGGCTCTACATTATAAACCTCTGTGAAGCATTTAGGGGCTCATAGTGCTCACCACACATCTAGATAAGTTCCTTGGGGGGTCTAGTTTCCAAAATGGGGTCACTTGTGGGGGGTTTCTACTGTTTAGGTACATCAGGAGCTCTGCAAATGCAGCATGACGCCCGCAGACCATCCCATCAAAGTCTGCATTCCAAACGGCGCTCATTCCCTTCCGAGTCCCGATATGTGCCCAAACAGTGGTCCCCCCCCCCCCACACACACATATGAGGTATCGGCGTACTCAGGACAAACTTGTCAACAAATTTTGGAGTCCAATTTCTCCTGATACCCTTGAGAAAATAATACATTGCAGGCTAAAATATTTTTGAGAAGAAAAGGATTTTTTATTTTCACGGCTCTACATTATGAATTTCTGTGAAGCACTTGGGGGTTCAAAGTGCTCACCACACATCTAGTAAGTTCCACAGGGGGTCTAGTTTCCAAAATGGTGTCAATTGTGGGGGGTTCCCACTGTTTAGGCACATCACGGGCTCACCAAACGCGACATGGCGTCCGATCTCAATTCCAGCCAATTCTGCATTGAAACAGTCAAACGGCGCTCCTTCTCTTCCAAGATCTGCTGTGCACCCAAACAGTGGTTTACCCCCACATATGGGGTATCAAAGTACTCAGAAGAAATTGCACAACAACTTTTGTGGTCTAATTTCTCCAGTTACCCTTTTGAAAATAAGAATTTGTGGGCGAAAATATCATTTTTGTGCAAAACAATGTGATTTTTTATTTTCACGGCTCTACGTTATAAACGTCTGTGAATCACTTGGGGGTTTTAAGTGCTCACCACACATCTAGATAAGTTCCTTAAGGGGTCTAGTTTCCAAAATGTTGTCACATGTGGGGGGGGGTTCCACTGTTTAGGCACATCAGGGGCTCTCCAAAAGCAACATGGGATCTGATCTCAATTCCAGTCAATTCTACATTGAAAAAGTAAAACTGTGCTCCTTCTCTCCCAAGCCCTGCCGTGCGCCCAAACAGTGGTTTACCCCCCCACCCCCATATAGGGTATCGGCGTATTCAGGAGAAATTGCGCAACAAAATTTGTGGTTCATTTTCTCTTTTTAAACTTGTGAAAATAAAAAAATTTGGTTCTGAAGTAAAACGTTTACAAAAAAAAGTTAAATGTTCATTTTTTCCTTCCACATTGTTTCAGTTCCTGTGAAGCACGTAAAGGGTTAAAAAAACTTCTTGAATGTGGTTTTGAGAACCTTGAGGGGTGTAGTTTTTAGAATGGTGTCAAGTTTGGGTATTTTCTGTCATGTACAACCCTCAAATTGACTTTAAATGTGAGATGGTCCCTAAAATAAATGGCTTTGTAAATTTTGTTGGAAAAATGAGAAATCGCTGGTCAACTTTTAACCCTTGAGCTGATGTAAAGTAGACATGTGGGAAATGTTATTTATTAACTGTTTTGTGATCCATACCTCTCTGATTTAAGGGCATAAAAATACAAATTTTGAAAATAGAAACATTTTAAAATTGTTCGCCATATTTCCGTTTTTTACATAAATAATCGCAAGTAATATCGAAGAAATGTAACCACTAACATAAAGTACAATATGTCACAAAAAAACAATCTCAGAATCAGCGGGATCCGTTAAAGCGTTCCAGAGTTATAACCTCATAAAGTGACAGTGGTCAGAATTGTAAAAATTGGCTCGGTCATTAAGTACCAAATTGGCTCTGTCACTAAGGGGTTAATATGTGCTTAAATTTTCTGCAACTGTATGTAATCGGTATGACTGAAAGACCGAGGCACAATAATTATTATGGGTATCAACATACTTTTTGGTGTAATAGCATACACGAAAACAAAATGACAATTTTCATGTAAGAAATACCTTTCCATTAAATTATTTTTGGTTTCTCGAGTTATATCAGGAGCTGCTGGCCACGTTTGAGAAATATCTTCCTCCATATTATCAGTAAGCTTCGCATTTTCTAGACACGGAGCACTTATTAGCTCACTATCAGAAATGGAACAGGAATACTCCAGTGGGCGAAGTGCCAGCTCTGATGTATTACGGCTACGTGTTGATAGAAGCTGTAGAGCAGATGCAGCAGAACTCATGCTTGGTGCTTGATTGGATGTACAATTCTCTTCTTGGACTACTTTCACAGATAAAGATGAAGGACAACTTCGTTGCAGTGTTTCAGATGCAAATTCTGGAATATCTTGGGATATGACAGTCGAAGCGCTTGATATCACATCAGGAGATCGCCCACAAGTAGGGGAAGACTGGGGTACCACCAACGGTTCCAAGCTCTGAGGTTCCAAGGGAAGGCTAGATGAAGTGACCTATTAAGATAGAACAAGAACTCTATAAAGAAGTGTTAATAAAAGATAAATCTTCCATTAGCACGTAAGCTGGGGAAAAAGCATATGGATGCAGCCACATGAGACCCTAAGGCGGCCCTGCAATACATAATATGAAACTAATTTTATAGATGGCACATAGTTGGTGGCACCTATACTGCATTGTGGCCTAGGATTTTCAAGCTATTCATCCACGTAAATCGATGTTTTAAAAAGTTAAATATCTCAGCAGGTAGGCCATGGTTCCTACAGGACACAATACCATGTTATCATATTCATGGCACTATTAAAATAAGGGTTAAACAACAAATTTGTTTAAAATTGTAAAATGCTTTCAAGTTCACACAATTTTACAATTAATTTCTTAAAAATATTCTGTTGTCAAAAATGGAAGCAGTAGTAATTTGATGATGCATTACTCTATGCTTATTTAACTTGTCACCTCTGCAGCTTATCAGCAGTATATAAGAGGAGGACAACGGGAGTATATATAGAAAAGTAACAATTTTATTGAAAAACACAATTAAAAACACACACATTTAAAAGACACCAAATGAATGTACCAGGAATCCATATTATATCCCATTTTAACAACCAACCATTGGAATGTACAAAGAGAAGATGTGCGGTAACTCCATGTAATCCTACCAAGTGGACCCAGTTCCCAATGACCACCCTATATCCGCAGTAATACATATAAGCCTGTGCAACTATGAAGTTAGAAAAGGTGCCAATACAAGAACCTGATCCACAATGGAGACTAACATGGAGAGTGCCCGGAGGAGCAGCAAGAGTAACAAGCCATGCGGCGTTAGAAAATCCACCTCCCAGAGCACAAGCACAATCTTACCCACATGAGGATCCCTGGACTGAGCGTCACCCCCGACGCACGTTTCGCTGCTATCCTAGCGGCTTTCTCAAGGGGATCAGTTCCCCTTGAGAAAGCCGCTAGGATAGCAGCGAAACGTGCGTCGGGGGTGACGCTCAGTCCAGGGATCCTCATGTGGGTAAGATTGTGCTTGTGCTCTGGGAGGTGGATTTTCTAACGCCGCATGGCTTGTTACTCTTGCTGCTCCTCCGGGCACTCTCCATGTTAGTCTCCATTGTGGATCAGGTTCTTGTATTGGCACCTTTTCTAACTTCATAGTTGCACAGGCTTATATGTATTACTGCGGATATAGGGTGGTCATTGGGAACTGGGTCCACTTGGTAGGATTACATGGAGTTACCGCACATCTTCTCTTTGTACACTCCAATGGTTGGTTGTTAAAATGGGATATAATATGGATTCCTGGTACATTCATTTGGTGTCTTTTAAATGTGTGTGTTTTTAATTGTGTTGTTCAATAAAATTGTTACTTTTCTATATATATTCCCGTTGTCCTCCTCTTATATAGTTCCTATTGGGAGTTATACGCACAGGGGTGGGGACATTGTTCCTGACCACCTGTTTTATTATGAGTCTGGGTGTGGGTGGAAAGCTTATCAGCAGTGACTGGTTTCCTAAGCAAGCAGTGCAGTGCAGTGCCTGCAAGTGAGGCTCTGGAGCTGGATGGATCCGGACCGCTTCAGTGTCACTGCGCTCCTCTGATGCCGAAGAAGCAAATGCTGGGTTTGCAGCATTGGAAAGTGCTCAGTTCACGTTGGGCACAATAATGTCACTGCAGAAAAACAGGAGGTAGAGGAGTCGTGTTGTCTTAATGATTGAAAGTGAGAATAATCCTTTAAATTACATTCAGAAAGGCAGTACTATGTCAACCTGAAGTAAAAAGGATGTTTCCATCTCCAATATTGCAGCATATTTATAACACCCTATGTGACTGCAGACTTGTGAATCTGCACGCTGTGAAGATTCTCTGGTGCTGTTATTTGCATGCATGTGGTCACGAGCCAACTAGATGGATGCGGCCTTGCTCAATCCAGGAGTATTGAGAGAGACCAGATACACTAGTAGGAATGTGGCCGGAAGTATGCAGATCATATTATTCTTCCAGTCAACATGACCAACGGTACCAGATAATCCTCACAGCATGTAATGCACACTATGTTAGGATTTACAAATGTATAGTCACAGAGTGACTGCAGACTTGCACTTTAAGCCTGGACAATCCCTTTAAGTAATAAATCGAGATGTTTACATTGCTTATTTCATCTTTGAAGTAGACATCACACTGAACATATTGGGAAGAGGGAAATTATATATAGCTAGGACATAAGAGAAAGTAATTAAAACAAGAGAAACAGTGAGAGAGAACGCTTTAAAATCTTCTGAAGCAGAGAACCCCTGCAGTGGCAAGGTAATTAAACAGGAATGGGAGCCACATACCAAAATGTGATTTTTTTTTTATTTTTATTTTTTTTAACATAGGAGAATTATGCTCTCCCAGGCACAGAGCTTCGTTTAGAACAGCAGTGATTTTAGAAGGCCTGGCTATGGGGCCAGATAAGAATATTGGGGTTTGTATCAATCTGATATTTATCTGATACAGATTTTCAGTGTTGTAGCGAGGGGACAAAAGTCACAAATTCACTCACATCACTGTAGGGCCACTAGAATACCTCTAATTTAACAGTCCAATAATTGAGGCTAACCAACTCATGTTTGAACACTATGTAAAGGTAAAATCACGATAAAAAAAAATGACATTGATATCAAACATCAGGGACCTTTAGAGGAGATTTCCTGCAAGTTGGGGATATCATAAACTAATAGACACAAGAAATCCCACAATCCGCCAGACAAAATGTCTTCAAGAGGAGTTGTGTGGGCATAATTTAGGAGGTAACAAAAAGCAGAAACTATGTTTGGAATAATTGTCAGTTCAGGAAGGTACATCTTGCTCTGGTTCTGTCCATTTTCCCAATCGTAGCACCTCTTATCGCTAAGCTCTGAGACATTTCTGCGACCAGGTCTAGTAAGTTTCTTTTGTTATTCCTTTTACTTTTATTCTGCGTATCATATGGTTTTGTTCCCGTTTTGTATCATCCTGTATCTTTATTTTTATTTATTTTTTTAAATTTAGACTGCCATTCGTCCAGGATTTAAAAAAAAAATGTGTTTCCTCTTGCTTTGTGAACCGCACCCCTGAACCCATATGCTACCTATAACAGATGTCCAATCAACCTGTGTAAACAACTGGCGGAGGCAGATTGTGTTTGTTTGTTTTTGTTGCTGCAGAGCTTTTCCCCAAGACAACAGTGAAGAACACAGTTCGCATCGCAGCTATAGACTTTAAACCTCTGCCATGTCCTTTTTTTAATGTCAAAACATTAGCATTTCTGTGAGTCCTTTGACCCGTTTTTTAGACCAACTCGCCACCAGCACAACAGAGTCCAAGTCTTACACATGGTGAACAAATGCAGAGGATGGTGCAGGAGTGTCTAGAACTACATATCAATACCATCAGGGAGGGTTTGGACCCTTTCACATTTTAGTCTTCCAAAACTGGTGAGTGGCTTGAGGTCACTTCACACCCCTTGGATGTCTTATCGTGCCCAGCAGCCAGTGTTCCCTCAAAACGGGTCTTCAGCGCTGCTGGTGGTGTCCTGACTGATAAACACAGCTGGCTGTCCCCTGAAAGTGTAGACTGCCTAACTTTCATTAAGATGAAAAAGTCATGGATCTCCAAGGACTTTTACACCCCAACCGCAGACTGTACAGACTAGGTGATATTGCATTTTTAGTGTGATGCATTAATGTCACGTAACTGCACTCTGTGATATCTTTAGTGTCGCTTCTGTGGCTGCTGCTGCTGATGATGATGTTAACACATTTGTGGAAATGTGAACAGTCATGGATGGTCTACATCTGCTGGGTTGGCTGTACTGGAAGATGTCTCGGTCCCAATTATACTATTTCTAATTGTGTGACAGTTATTCAACTTCGGTGATGTCAGGCACTATGTCAGGTGTCTATCTGCTGCATTGGGTGTAGTGGAACAACTGTCGGTCACCATTATACTATTTCCACTGTAGTTAAATTTATGCTACTTTGGTGGTGTTTGCCAATAATTTTTGGATATGTGAGCACTCCTGATTGGGTGTAGATCTGTTGATCCCTATTATACTATTTCTACTGCGGTGAAATTGATGACACTTTTGTGGTGTCTGCCAACAATTTTGGGAAACGTGAACATTCCTCGATGTTTCTCCTTCATGCGTGTTGCCTGTAGCAGAAGGTCTCTGAGACCGTCAGCCCTCCACTTTCTTGGACTCAATTAACTGTGTTATTATCCTTACATTTCTATGACAATGGTAGTTTACAAAAAAAGATATTTGGGCTTCTCCCCTCTGCAAATCTCTTCACTGGCTCCTATTGCCTCAGCTTATCCAATTCAAATTAATACTGACCTAAAAAGCCTTCCATAACCTGACTCCTCCATATATCTCTGAACTAATCCCCCAATATCTTTCCTCACATAATCAACCGGTCTTCCCAAGACCTCCTTATCTCCGCCACACTTATTCACTCCTCACCTAATCGCCTCCAAGACTACTCCAGAATAACTCCCACTCTCTGGAATTCTGTGCAACACATCTATTAAAAACATTCGGATCCTTCAGACGTAACATGAAAACCCACCTCTTCACGAATGCCTACAGCCTGCAATGACCCTGCTGCCTCCTCACCACTACCGGAGCTATCGACTCACCAACAACGGAGCTGCCGCAACCACCAACCTACTGTCTCCTTCACCACCATCCTGTAGAATATAAGCCGCAAAGGCAGGGTCCTCTCCCCTCTGTATCAGTCTGTTATTATTATTTATTTATATAGCACCATTAATTCCATGGTGCTGTACATGAGAAAGGGGTTACATACATACAGGGCTATAGATATTTACAGTACACAAACTTATGATGACAGAGTGATACAGAGGGGAGAGGACCCTGTCCTTACGGACTTACATTCTACATTATTGTTAGTCTGTTTAGTAAAATTTGTATGCAATCCCTTCTCATGTACAGCACCATGAAATCAATGGTACTATATAAGTAAATAATAATATTTGTGTCACCTGAGTGTGGCTCAGCATGAAAGCAGGCAGAGGTGTTTTGCTTGTGGTATCAGGGCTCTGTAAAGGTACCGTCACACTCAGCGAAGCTGCGGTGATATAGACAACGAGCTGACCTAAACTAGATCGCTGGAGCGTCGCTGTTTAGGTCGCTGTAGAGATGTCAAACACAGCAACTCCAGAACGATGCAGGAGCGATCCAGTGACGTAACGGCGACTCACTTCTCGTTCTCGCTGGTTGTTAGCTCCATGTCAAACAGCCGGAGTGTACCGACTGGCTAGAAGGAGACGCTGTGACGCCCCCTATGCTCGTTGCTGGCGTTGTTGCTTTTGATGTCTAACATGACGATACACGCCGACCTGGCGACAAAATAAAGTTCTGGACTTCTAGCTCCGACCAGCGATGGCACAGCGGGATCCAGATCGCTGCTGCGTGTCAAACACAACAAGATCGCTATCCAGGACGCTGCAACGTCACGGATTGACGTTGTTCTCTTTGCAAAGTTGCTGAGTGTGACGGCACCTTTACACCGGGTCTGTTTACTGTACCTCCAGGGGGTCTCCATCGGGACTCTCGCTCTGTGCCGGCTTCACGCTGTCTGGACAAAGCCCCTACCCCTCCTTACTCTCCTGCTTCCTGGCATGCGGCCAGCAGGTTCCCTGGCAGGGTTCTTATTCCAAATGTTATCTCTAACCAATGACGTGTGTTTATCTACGATTTCTAGCCCTTCCACCATAGGGAGGGCGCCGGAGCAACAAGTATCTATCATGCGCTTCTGTTTCTGAAGTATCTGCAAGGAACTCTGCTTATTCTGTCTGTCTCCACAGATCTTCTGCTACCAGTTACCCGGTTATTCAGGACTGCATCGGCAGTATCTATGCTGGACCCGTCTAGTCCTGCCAGTCCGCCAGCCTCACTTCCGGACCACGCCACTACTCCCGGTGCCAGCTTCTACTCATACACCTGGTATCCTCCAGTCAGCTCTGCAACACCGTTAACCTTGCTGGTCCGTCTGTTCCGCTGGGACAGCCGCCACGAGTACGGGGTCTAACTGAAGGTTGCACCCGTGTCCTCCAGGCATTCCATTCTGTCCCTGTTCGAGGGGACTTACTACGGGTGTCTGGGGCTCACGCAGTAACGCCCCCTTCGGAGCCCCCCCGGACAGTGGTCTAGTGGTTCCACATCAAACCTTAATAAATACGAATGTGAACTTTTACATCTGTGCCTCAGTTTCCATTCGTTACAGATTGCTCCGGCCATGGAACCCGCTGGATCCCAGAAATCACCAGTCAAGGAGTTACGTCAGGAGATCTCCCAGCTGAGGGAGCAACAGGATAAAATCATGCCTTTCCTGCACAATGTATCTGCTCGCCTGGATAGTATGGCTTCTTCGATTGCACCTGCTCCTGCCACCTGTGTCCAGGAATCTAACTGCACAGCAAGTAAGGATTCTCGCATGGCGACTCCCACCCGCTTCCGAGGCGACCCAGTTTTGTGTCGAGGGTTCATAAATCAGTGCACACTGCACTTCAAACTATTGGGGCATAGGTTTGCTTCTGATTTGGCCAAAGTTGGCTTCATCATGTCCCACCTTGATGGAGAGGCGCTCGCCTGGATGAATCCGCTGTGGGAGAGGGTGGATCCGTTGGTTACTAATCTCCAGTCTTTTCTAGAGGCATTCCGCAAGACCTTTGACGAACCTGGACATACTACGTCGACAGCTTCTGCTCTTCATCGACTACGACAGGAGGCTCTTACGGTGGCTGAGTATGCGGTGCAGTTCCGTATTCTTTCGTCTGAACTTTCCTGGAACAATGAGGCTTTGGTGGCTACCTTCTGGCAGGGACTCTCTGGACAAGTTAAGGATGAGTTGGCGGGACGAGACTTGCCTACTGTTCTGGATGACCTGATATCCCTGGCAGTTCGGTTTGATCTACGGTTTCAGGAACGGTCCAACGAGATCAGACGTGAAAAAGAATCCAATCACAAGGTTGCTTGAGCTCCTAAATCTGCGAACTCTCCAACTTTGTCTCCCGCTCCTGTGGCTATGGAGGTGGATCGTGTAAATCTGGTCAACCGTCGCCAGGAGGCGAATCGCCTGGAGGGGAGCTGTTTCTACTGTGGCAGTGCCAAGCATTATATCCGCTCTTGTCCTAAGAGACCAGGAAACTCCAGTGCCTAGGGTCTGTAGGAGAGGCTACCCTAGGTAAGGATCATCTCTCTCCAGCTCTGCTAAGAACTATCTCTGTGGCCTTCGGCAAGACGAGATTTTTGGAGTTCTGTCACCTGGATTCTGGTGCTGCCGGGAACCTTATTCGGCAGGCGGTAGTGGATCGTTATCAGATTCCAGTCCAGAATTTATCGGAACCGTTGCAAGTGACATCTGTGGATTGCAGACCCCCGTCGGAGTCAATAAGGTTCCAGACTGTGCCTTTGGTTCCTTAGGTCTAACCCATTCTGAAAGAATACGTTTTTATGTGTTGCCTGATTTGTCTCACCCCTTGCTTCTAGGTCTACCCTGGTTCCGGATGCATGAACCTGTTCTAAATTGGAGGACGGGAGAGATCCTGACCTGGGGACATTCTTGCTTTAATCGATGTATCATTCCGGTTCGTCCTGCTCTTCCTCCAGTACAACCTAAAGCCCTGCCGGGTTTGCCGTCTTCTTACTGGTCCTTCGCTGATGTCTTCGGGAAAAAGGAGGCAGAGAGATTACCTCCACACAGGTCGTATGATTGCCCCATTGATCTGCTTCCCGGAGCGTCTTCTCCACATGGACGGATCTATCCTCATTCTCAAGCAGAGCCTCAGTCCATGTCTGAATACATTCAGGGGAACCTGGACAGAGGATTCATCCGGAAGTCTTCCTCACCTGCTGGAGCTGGATTATTCTTCGTGAAGAAAAAGGATGGTTCTCTACGACCCTGTATCGATTACAGGGGTCTGAACCAGATTACGGTAAAGAACAGGTATCTGTTGCCATTAATTTCAGAATTGTTTGATCATCTTAGGGGTCTAAAATTTTCACCAAACTGGATTTCAGAGGGGCTTATAATCTGATACGCATTCGTGACGAATGGAAGACCGCCTTTAACACCCGGGATGGACACTATGAATACCTGGTAATGCCATTTGGGCTACGTAATGCACCAGCAGTGTTTCAGGAATTTTTAAATGACATTTTCAGAGATCTGTTTTATTCTTGTGTTGTTGTTTACCTGGACTACATTCTGATCTTCTCTGCTGATTTAGCTTCCCACCGGAGACAAGTACGTATGGTCTTACAAAGACTCAGGGAGAACGGACTTTATGCTAAAATTGAAAAGTGTCTCTTTGAGCAACCCTCTCTGCCTTTCCTGGGTTAGGCTAGGTTCACATTGTGTTAGGGCAATCCGTTTAGAGCTAGCGCTAGCGGATTGAGCTAACGCAATGTCTTTTTCGGGGCCGCGTTTAGGGGTCGCGTTAACGTCCCCGCTAGTGCAGATCCCCGATCTGCCACAGTGGGGAACGGACCTCGGGCGTGCCGCGGACGCTGCAAGCAGTGTCCGCGGCGCGTCACAAAAGAACGGAACATCGCTAGCGCGACCCGAAAAAGGCACGCGCTAGCGATGCGCTACAGGCGAAATTTAAATTGCTGTCAATGGGTGCGCTAATGGACCCGTTGCACGGCGTTAATTGTGACATTTTCGCCGTGCAACGCTGTCCGTTAGCGATCACCCAATAACGCAATGTGAACCTAGCCTTATATTGTCTTGTCTAAAGGTTTAAAGATGGATCCAGAGAAGGTATCTGTCATTCTAAAGTGGCCTCACC
This sequence comes from Ranitomeya variabilis, assembly GCF_051348905.1. Lineage (NCBI taxonomy): Eukaryota > Metazoa > Chordata > Amphibia > Anura > Dendrobatidae > Ranitomeya > Ranitomeya variabilis. The sequence goes on from NC_135233.1 coordinate 538,985,828, forward strand.
CATGCGGTCTGAAGGCAATACAACGGTTCCTGGGGTTCGCCAACTATTACCGTTTGCGCATTCCAAATTTTTCCACTCGAGTGGCACCCATTTCGGCTTTGACCCGGAAAGGCGCGAAAGCCAAGGGATGGACACCTGAGGCTGAGGAGGCTTTTACTTCCCTAAAGCAGGCCTTCTCCTCCGCACCCGTACTTCATCGACCGGACTCCGAAAAACAATTTTTGCTTGAGGAAGACGCTTCTTCCATAGGTGCTGGCGCAGTTCTCACCCAGAAGTCGTCGTACGGCCGGATGGACACCAGTGGATTTTTCTCGAAAGTCTTCTCTGTTTCTAAGAGGAATTACTCCGTAGGAGATCGTGAATTATTGGCTATCAAGTTAGCTCTGCAGGAGTGGCGTCACCTTCTTGAGGGTGCTGCTCATCAGGTTATCATTTAGACAGATCATAAGAATCTTGCTTATCTTTAATCTGCTCAGAGACTGAATCCTTGTCAAGCCCGGTGGGCCTTGTTTTTTGCTCGATTTAATTTTGTTCTTCATTTCAGACCAGATGATAAGAACATTAAAGCCGATGCACTTTCCAGAGTGTTTTTGCCTCCCGATTTTGTGGAAGGACCGCACCACATCATTGAACCGTCCAGATTAGTGTTGGTGGCCGCGGTTAATCTTGCCCGACTCCCTCCAGGTAAAACTTTTGTATCTACTTCAGATAGGAAACGAGTTCTTCGGTGGGGTCATTCTTCTAAGTTGGCTGGTCATGCCGGACAAAGGAAGACTCTGCAACTCATCTCCCGTTACTACTGGTGGCCTACCATGGGCAAAGATGTTCTCGAGTATGTTGCTGCCTGTCCTTCGTGTGCTCGCAACAAGACTGATAAGTGTTTGCCCTCTGGGCGGTTATTACCTCTGTTTGTTCCTTCAGTACCCTGCCAGCACATTGCACTAGACTTTATTACTGATCTCCCCGTCTCCTCTGGCTGTTCAGTCATCTGGGTTGTGGAGGATCATTTTTCGAAGATGTGCATTTTGTTCCGTTACCTGGTCTCCCGTCTGTTTCAGAGCTCGCTGATCATTACATTCAACATATCTTCCGTCTTCATGGGTTTCCTCTCCACATTGTATCCGACAGGGGTGTCCAGTTCACCTCCAAGTTCGGGAGAGCACTTTTTAAGTCTGTACAAGTGGAGCTGGACTTCTCTTAGGCGTATCACCCTCAATCCAATGGGCAAGTAGAGAGGACCAATCAAATTCTGACAGGATTCTTGTGTCACTTCATCAACGTACATCATGATGACTGAATCAAGTTGCTGCCTTGGGCAAAATTCTCGTACAACAATCAAGTAAGTGAGTCTTCTGATAAATCTCCCTTTCAGATTGTGTTTGGGCTCCAACCCAGGATTCCGCTTCCCATCTCTGGGTCTTCTGGCGTTCCTGCAGCTGATATCTTTACGGAGGAATTCTCGTAAGTATTGAGCGACACCAAGGTTGCCTTAGAGCGAGCTTCACTACGTATGAAGAAGCATGCAGACAAAAGACGTCTGGAGGCTTTCTCCTTCCGGCCAGGGGATAAGGTATGGCTCTCCTCCAAGTGTATCCGTCTGAAGATGCCCTCTTACAAACTGGGTCCCCGCTTCATCGGTCCATTTGATGTCCTGAAACGGATTAACGCAGTCTCGTACAAACTGAAACTGCCGGCTTCCTTACGAGTGCTTAATTTGTTTCATGTTTCCCTCCTCAAACTCGTACTTTTGAGTTCATTTTTTAAAGATCCTGGTTCCACTCCAGATCCCGTCAGTGAGGAGGATGTTTTTGAGGTAGAGAATATCTTGGCCACTAAAATGATAAGGGGTATTTTTGGTGGATTGGAGAGGCTTCGGTCCTGAGGAGAGGTCACGGGAACCTAGAGAGAATATCCGTGCTCCTCTACTTCGGAAAAAATTCTACGCAGACTTGAAAAAGAGGGGGCGTAAAGAGGAGAATACTGTTACACACGGTCTGTTTACTGTACCTCCAGGGGGTCTCCGTCAAGACTCTCGCTCTGTGCCAGCTTCACGCTGTCTGGACACAGCCCCTACCCCTCCTTCCTCTCCTGCTTCCTGGCGTGCGGCCAGAAGGTTCCCTGGCAGGGTTCTTAGGTCGCACGTGCGCTCGCTCCTGGTCTCTTAACCCCTTTCTGTCATTGGACGTACTATTCTGTCCATGTGGGGTGGGACCTAATTCCCAAGGACAGAATAGTACGTCCAGCGCAATCAGCCGCGCTCACGGGGGGAGCGCGGCCGATCACGGCCGGGTGTCAGCTGACTATCGCAGCTGACATCATGTGCCAGGAGCGGTCACGGACCGCCTCCGGCCCATTAACCCCCGGCACACTGCGATCAAACATGACGGCAGTGTACCGACGGTACCGGGAAGCATTGTGCAGGGAGGGGGCTCCCTGCGGGCTTCCCTGAGACGATCGGTACAAGGTGATGTACTCACCTTGTACCGAGCGTCTCCTCCCTGCAGTCCCCGGATCCAAAATGGTCGCGGGGCTGCATCCGGGTCCTACAGGGAGGTGACGTCACAGTGCCTGCTCAGAGCAGGCGCCGGGAAGCCTCCCTACTGCGCACGTCAGATCGCCGATCTGACACAGTCCATAAAGTGTCAGATCGGCGATTTGTCAATTTACTGTGATGTTTTTATCGTATAAAAGCGCCAAAACATAAAAAAATGATATAAATGAGGTATCGCTGTAATCGTACTGACCCGAAGAATAAAACTGCATTATCCATTTTACCAAACGCGGAACTGTATAAACGCAAAATTAGGGTTGGGGCTAAAGTTAGGGTTTGAATTACATTTACGGTTGGGAATAGGGTTGGGATTAGGGGTGTGTCAGAGTTAGGGGTGTGGTTAGGGTTGCAGTTGAGATTATCTCACAGAACATCAAATAAAGTGTCCTATTCTAATCAGCTCACCGTATATAACACTATAACAAATGCAGTAAATGACACCAATAAAACTTAACATTTACTAAATTTAATTATAAAACGATACAACATACACGACCTAAAAACATATATGTCTGCTAACAAAGATACAAGGTGCACACGTTCCCTATAGGACCAACTATCTGTCTCCTACCTTGCAGCGGAGGTTGGCACCCTATAAGACCTGCGCATTGGCGCCCCCGCTCAACGTAGACTAGCCCCAACTGACCCTATTAGGCCCTGTCGTGAGGAAAAAGAATACAATCAGCAGACCATACAGACAGACAAGACATAAACAAACAATCAGATGTCACTTAGGACAGTATTGCACTTAATAAGGAGATACTATTGCACTTATATAGTTCGGTGCAAAGGCCGTGCAACGAGTATATATATGCCAATGTGCAGGTCTTATAGGGTGCCAACCTCCGCTGCAAGGTAGGAGACAGATAGTTGGTCCTATAGGGAACGTGTGCACCTTGTATCTTTGTTAGCAGACATATATGTTTTTAGGTCGTGTATGTTGTATCGTTTTATAATTAAATGTAGTAAATGTTAAGTTTTATTGGTGTCATTAACTGCAATTGCAGTTGAGATTAGGGTTAGGGGTGTGTTTGGATTAGGGTTACAGTTAAAATTGGGGGTTTCCACTGTATAGGCACATCAGGGCCTCTCCAAATGCAACACTGCGTCCGATTTCAATTGCAGCCAATTCTGCGTTGAAAAAGTAAAACAGTGTTCCTTCCCTTCCGAGCTCTCCTGTGCGCACAAACAGGGGTTTACCCCAACATATGGGGTATCAGCGTACTCCGGACCCATTGGACAACAACTTTTGGGGTCCAATTTCTCCTGTTACCCTTGGGAAAATACAAAACTGGGGGCTAAAAAATAATTTTTCTATAAAAAAAAAAATATTTTTTTTTATTTTCACGGTTCTGCGTTATAAACTGTAGTGAAACAGTTGGGGGTTCAAAGTTCTCACAACACATCTAGATAAGTTCATTGGGGGGTCTAGTTTCCAATATGGGGTCACTTGTGGGGGGTTTCTACTGTTTAGTTACATCAGGGGCTCTGCAAATGCAACGTGATGCCTGCAGACCAATCCATCTAAGTCTGCATTCCAAACGGCGCTCCTACCCTTCCGAGCTCTGCAATGCGCCCAAACGGTTGTTCCCCCCACATATTGGGTATCATCGTACTCAGGACAAATTGGACAACAATTTATGGGGTTCAATTTACACGGTTTCCCTTGGAAAAATACAAAACTGGGGGCTAAAATAGTTTTTGTGGATAAAAAAGGATTCTTTATTTTCACGGCTCTGCGTTATAAACTATAGTGAAACACTTGGGGGTTCAAAGTTCTCACAACACATCTAGATAAGTTCCTTGGGGGGTCTAGTTTCCAATATGGGGTCACTTGTGGGGGGTTTCTACGGTTTAGGTACATTAGGGGCTCAGCAAATGCAACGTCACGCCTGCAGACCATTCCATCTAAGTCTGCATTCCAATGCGGCCAAACGGTGGTCCCCCCCCCCCCACACATATGGGGTATCAGCGTACTCAGGACAAATTGGACAACAAGGTTTGGGGTCCAATTTCTCCTGTTACCCTTGGGAAAATACAAAACTGGGGGCTAAAAAATAATTTTAGTGGGGAAAAAAATATTTATTTTTTTTTCACGGCTCCGCGTTATAAACTGTAGTGAAACACTTGGGGGTTCAAAGCTCTCACAACACATCTAGGTGAGTTCCTTAGAGGGTCTACTTTCCAAAATTCTGTCACTTGTGGGGGGTTTCAATGTTTAGGCACATCAGTGGCTCTCCAAATGCAACATGGCGTCCCATCTCAATTCCAGTCAATTTTGCATTGAAAAGTCAAATGGCGCTCCTTCCCTTCCGAGCTCTGCCATGCGCCCAATCAGTGGTTTACCCCCACATATGAGGTATCAGCATACTCAGGACAAATTGTACAACAACTTTAGGAGTCCAATATCTTCTCTTACCCTTGGGAAAATAAATTGGGGGCGAAAAAATCATTTTTGAGAAAAAATATGTTTTATCTTTCTGGTTCTGCATTGTAAACTTCTGTGAATCACTTAATGGGTCAAAGTGCTCACCACACATCTAGATAAGTTCCTTAGGGGGTCCACTTTCCAAAATGGTGTCACTTGTGGGGGGGGTTCAATATTTAGGCACATCAGGGGCTCTCCAAATGCAACATGGCGTCCCATCTCAATTCCAGTCAATTTTGCATTGAAAAGTCAAATGCCGCTCCTTCCCTTCCAAGCTCTGCCATGCGCCTAAACAGTGGTTTACCCCCACATATGGGGTATCAGCGTACTTAGCACAAATTGTACAACATCTTTTGGGGTCCATTTTCTCCTGTTACCCTTGGTAAAATAAAACAAATTGGAGCTGAAGTAAATTTTGTGTGAAAAAAAGTTAAATGTTCATTTTTATTTAAACATTCCAAAAATTCCTGTGAAACACCTGAAGGGTTAATAAACTTCTTGAATGTGGTTTTGAGCATCTTGAGGGGTGCAGTTTTTAGAATGGTGTCACACTTGGATATGTTCCATCATATAGACCCCTCAAAATGACTTCAAATGAGATGTAGTCCCTAAAAAAAAAAAAAAATGGTGTTGTAAAAATGAGAAATTGCTGGTCAACTTTTAACCCTTATAACTCCCTAACAAAAAAAAACATTTGGTTCCAAAATTGTGCTGATGTAAAGTAGACATGTGGGAAATGTTACTTAAGTATTTTTTGTGACATATATCTGTGATTTAGTTGTATAAAAATTCAAAGTTGGAATATTGTGAAATTTTCCAAATGTTCGCCAAATTTCCGTTTTTTTTACAAATAAACGCAGGTAATATCAAAGAAATTTTACCACTATCATCAAGTACAATATGTCACGAGAACACAGTGTCAGAATCATCAGGATCCGTTGAAGCGTTCCAGAGTTATAACCTCAAAGGGACAGTGGTCAGAATTGTAAAAATTGGACCGTCATTAACGTGCAAACCACCCTTGGGGGTAAAGGGGTTAAAGAGAGTGTGCATTTTCCAAATGTTGTCTCTAACCAATGGCGTGTGTTTATCTACTATTTCTAGCCCTTCCACCATAGGGAGGGCGCCGGAGCAACAAGTATCTATCATGCGCTTCTGTTTCTGAAGTATCTGCAAGGAACTCCGCTTATTCTGTCTGTCTCCACAGATCTTCTGCTACCAGTTACCCGGTTATTCTGGACTGCATCCGCAGTATCTACGCTGGACGCGTCTAGTCCTGTCAGTCCGCCAGCCTCACTTCCGGACCACCCCATAGTCCCGGTGCCAGCTTCTACTCATATAACTGGTATCCTCCAGTCAGCTCTGCAACACCGTTAACCTTGCTGGTCCGTCTGTTCCGCTGGGACAGCCGCCACGAGTATGGGGTCTAACTGAAGGTAGCACCCGTGTCCTCCAAGCATTCCCATTATGTCCCTGTTCGAGGGGACTTACTACGGGTGTCTGTGGCTCACGCAGCAACGCCCCCTTCGGAGCCCCCTGGACTGTGGTCTAGCGGTTCCACATCAAACCTTAATAAATACGAATGTGAACTTCTACATCTGTGCCTCAGTTTCCATTCATTACAGGCTCCCAGCAAATGGGGCCTACACCGATCCCTCACCCACCTTGTGACGTTCAATTGTAAGCTGCAAATGCTGTCCCAGACCCAGATACATCATGCCAGGCTGATTGATGCAGTGCCATACTACAATTTATAAAGTGGGTGAATTGAGGCCACTTTCCTGGTGTCTGTTCCTCTCATCTGATGTGTTTTGGCAGCATTTGGGGCCATTATAAGGTGTTGTGCATGCGTTTTTTGCCTCCCATTGACGTGAATGGCATTCGGCTATGTTCGGCGAAAATTCAACTAATTAATTGGCGAATATAGCAAATTCGGCAAAAGTAATCCGAACTGAACATTAAAATATTCGCTCATCTCTAGTGGTAAAATATGATTTGGCTGAATATGTTCCTTGTATGTGATATTATCCGATCACTATGTGGTGGTAATATGTTGTCTGGTCATGGTGTGATAGTATTTCTCCCTTGTTTGTGGTAGTATTTGGTCACTATGTGGTGGTATTATGTGGTCCGGCCATGGTGTGACGGTATTTGTCTCTTGCAAGTGGTATTATTGGTCATTTAAAAAAAAAATTATGTGACACATTCTCTTAAACAAAAATAAATAAAATATACTTAGAGTATTGATCGTTTAACAAAATGTCTAATATGTTGGAGTAGAGTAGGGCCCTTCCAAACTAATCTTCCTTATCGTGATGGTGGCTTAAAAGAATATACCTTGTCGTGTACCTTGACAGCCGGCTTCACTGTGATTGGTCTGTCTGTATAAACCGATGAATCAAAGCGATAATCAGGCAGGACCAAAGCCGATTGATCTCTGGCCAGGGTGCTGCACTTCTATGATGTAGGAGTAGATATTATATTAAACAACGTGTGATTTTGTGCGGTGACAGGTAAACCCAATCATGTAAATAAATACAAATGAACTAAGGCATCTTATCCCACAATACACATGTACATGACTGTTTTAAAGGGTTCAATAGAATCTTTCACAATTTTATAAATGCTAAACTAGTTAATACAAATCGTATGGAGAAGAATTCGGAACTGAGCCTAATCTAAATATATGGCAGATGTCAGCATATGCATTATGGTGGGCAGCAAGTCGAATCAGTGATGAGTACAGTTTTCCTGAGATCCGGCGTTCAAACCCCATAAATAACATCTTCAAGGAGTTTGTATGTTCTCCCCGTGTTTGTGTGACTTTCTTCCACACTCCAAAAACATACCAATAGGAAATTTAACCCCTTCATGACCCAGCCTATTTTGACCTTAATGACCTGGCCATTTTTTGCAATCCTGACCTGTGTCCCTTTATGAGGTAAAAACTCAGGAACGCTTCAACGAATCCTAGCGGTTCTAAAACTGTTTTTTCGTGACATATTGGGCTTCATGTTAGTGGTAAATTTAGGTCGATAATTTTTGCGTTTATTTGTGGAAAAAAATTGAAATTTGGCGAAAATTTTGAAAATTTCGCAATTTTCACATTTTGAATAACGAGAGAGTTATGTGACACAAAATAGTTAATAAATAACATTACCCACATGTCTACTTTACATCAGCACAATTTTGGAAACAAATTTTTTTTTTGCTAGGAAGTTAAGGGTTAAAATTTGACCAGCGATTTCTTATTTTTACAACAATTTACAAAAACATTTTTTTAGGGACCACCTCACATATGAAATCAGTTTTGAGGGGTCTATATGGCTGAAAATACCCAAAAGTGACACCACTCTAAAAACTGCAGCCCTCAATGTACTCAAAACCACATTCAAGAAGTTTATTAACCCTTCAGGTGCTTCACAGCAGCAGAAGCAACATTGAAGGAAAAAATGAACATTTAAATTTTTAGTCACAGTGGGGACCACTGTTTGGGTGCACGACAGGGCTCGGAAGGAAAGGAGCGCCATTTGACTTTTTCAATGAAAAATTGGCTCCAATCTTTAGCGGACATCATGTCGCGTTTGGAGAGCCCCTGTGTGCCTAAGCATTGGAGCTCCCCCACAAGTGACCCCATTTTGGAAACTAGACCCCCAAAGGAGCTTATCTAGATGCATAGTGAGCACTTTGAACCCCCAGGTGCTTCACAAATTGATCCGTAAAAATGAAAAAGTACTTTTTTTTTTTTGACAAAAAATTAATTTTAGCCTCATTTTTTCATTTCCACATGGGCAACAGGATAAAATGGATCCTAAACTGTATTGTGAGATTTCTCCTGAGTGCACTGATATCTCACATGTGGGGGTAAACCACTGTTTGGGCACACGACAGGGCTCGGAAGGGAAGGAGCGCCATTTGACTTTTTGAATGAAAAATTAGCTCCAATCGTTAGCGGACACCATGTCGCGTTTGGATAGCCCCTGTGTGCCTAAACATTGGAGCTCCCCCACATGTGACCCCATTTTGGAAACTAGACCTCCCAAGGAACTAATCTAGATGTGCGGTGACCACTTTAAACCTTCAAGTGTTTCACAGAAGTTTATAAAGCAGAGCCGTGAAAATAAATCATTTTTCTTTCCTCAAAAATTATTTTTTCAGCCCGCAAATTTTTATTTTCACAAGAGTAACAGGAGAAATTAGACCCAAAAAGTTGTTGTCCAGTTTGTCCTGAGTACACCGATACCCCATATGTGGGGGTAAACCACTGTTTGGGCACACATCGGGGCTCGGAAGGGAAGTAGTGATTTATGAAATGCAGACTTTGATGGAATGGTCTGCGGGCGTCACATTGCGTTTGCAGAGCCCCTGATGTGCCTAAACAGTAGAAACCCCCACAAGTGACCCCATTTTGGAAAATAGACCCCCCCCAAGGAACTTTTCTAGATGTGTGGTGAGCACTTTGAACCCCCAAGTGCTTCACAGAAGTTTATAACGCAGAGCCGTGAAAATAAAAAATAATTTTTGAGGAATGAAAAATTATGTTTTAGCAAGCAATTTTTTATTTTCACAAGGGTAACAGGAGAAATTGGTCCCTAATAATTGTTGCCCAGTATGTCCTAAGCATGCTGATACCCCATTATGTGGGGGTAAACCACTGTTTGGGCGCACGTCGGGGCTCGGAAGGGAGGGAGCACCATTTGACTTTTTGAACGCAAGATTGGCTGGAATCAATGGTGGTGCCATGTTGCGTTTGGAGACCCCTGATGTGCCTAAAAAGTGGAAACCCCTCAATTCTAACTCCAACATTAACCCCAACACACCCCTAACCCTAATCTAGCCATAAAACTAATCACAACCCTAACCCCAAAACACCCCTAACCACAACCCTAACCCCAACACACCCCTAACCCTAATCCTAATCCCAACCCCAACCACAACCCTAACCCCGACACACCCCCTAACCCTAACCACAAGCCTAATCTTAACCCTATTTCCAACTCTAGCCCTAATTCCAACCGTAATTCTAATTCCAATCCTAACCCTAAGGCTATGTGCCCACGTTGCGGATTCATGTGAGATTTTTCTGCACCATTTTTAAAAAATCCGCAAGTAAAAGGCACTGTGTTTTACCTGCGGATTTACCGCTGATTTTCAGTGGTTTTTTTGTGCGGATTTCACCTGTGGATTCCTATTGAGGAACAGGTGTAAAACGCTGTGTTATCCGCACAAATAATTGACATGCTGCGGAAAATACAACACAGCAATTCCGTGTGGTATTTTCCGCACCATGGGCACAGCGGATTTGGTTTTCCATGGTACTGTAAACCTGATGGAAAACAGCTACGAATCCGCAGCGGTTTTGCCACAGCCAAATCTGCACTGTGTGCACATAGCCTAAACCCTAGCCCTAACCCTAACCATAGCCCTAGCCCTAGCCCTAACCCTAGCCCTAACCCAAGTAGAAAAATATATATATATATTTTTTCTTTATTTTATTATTGTCCCTACCTATGGCGGTGATAAAGGGGGGGTTCATTTACTATTTTTTTTATTTTGATCACTGTGATAGGTTTTATCACAGTGATCAAAATGTACCTGGAACTAATCTGCTGGCAGGCAGATTTGGCAGGCACACTGCGCATGCGCCCGTTATTTTGCAAGATGGCGGCGCCCATGGAGAAGACGGATGGACACCGGGAGACTCGGTAAGTATGAGGGGGTGGGATCGGAGCACGGGGGGGGGGGGGGGGGGGGGTGGATCAGAGCGCGGTTGTGGATCGGAGCACGGGGAAGCGGACAGGACGACGGGGGAGCGGACAGGAGGACGGAGGGAGTACGGGACAGAACGGAGGACTGGGGAGGAGATCGGTGGCGGTGGCAGATCAGGGTTTCCAGCCATGGCCGATGATATTGCAGCATCGGCCATGGCTGGATTGTAATATTTCACCACTTTTCATAGGTGAAATATTACAAATTCCTCTGATTGGCTGTTGAAAGTGAAACAGCCAATCAGAGCGATCGTAGCCACGGGGGGGTCAAAGCCACCCCCCCTGGGCTGAAGTACCACTCCCCCTGTCCCTGTAGGTCGGGTGAAATTAGAGTTAACCCTTTCACCCAAACTGCAGGGACGCGATCATTCTGTGACACAGCATATGCGTCACAGGTCGGATTGGCACCGACTTTCATGACGCATACGCTGAGTCACAGGTCGGGAAGGGGTTAAATAATGAGCATCAATGGGACAGTGATGGTAATGTCTGAAAAACGCTGTGGAATTAGAGGTGTCTGCGGAAATTGTTGCGATCAGAGCCATGACTTGTATATAAAACACATTAAGACAGTCAATTCCTCTCTCACCTATTTATAATACATACTGTAGCAATGGTAGGTTATTTAGCGGCTTTCTTTTGTATATTTGCTTGGAGAAAATCAGCAGCACAATACATTAGTAAAGCAGAGAACATCATAAGTGTATATTGACAAACTGCAATGCAAGGGGTGAAAAAGCATTTCCACAACAAAAATCTGAAGACGTTATTGCTGCTGCAAATTTTTGCTGTAGACGTTCAGCTTCAGATACAGCATGTTAGAATGTACTGTAAATAACCTTAGCTTCTCATTAAAGGGGTTGTTCACTACTAGGACAATCCATTCTTGATCTAAAAGTTTGGCCCTGTTTAAAAAAAAAAAAAAAAGCTTAAACCCGCCTCCTGACTCATGCGCTTGTTATGACACACGAATCTACTGCCCAATCAGCGCTGGCGTCACTGTCCCCGCCTTTGCATGGATTGAACATCAAGAGAAAGTCAGAGCTGCAGCTGTTCTCAAGCTTCCTATTCATGTTCAATTTGTCGAAAGGCTGGCCAGTGACATCAGCACCGATTGGAAGCCCAGCTCACGTGTCATAACCGCACGGCAGCATCGGGAACAAGAGTTCCAACACCACTGGAACAGCGCCGGCACAGGAGGAAAGTACACAATGTTTTTTATTTTAACGGGGTCAATCTTGGGGTATGAGGAGTTGTAGAGGACAACTTCTTTAAGGTCCCAGAAACCTCAAAGAATCTAGGGCACCCAAAAAATAATGACAGCCAATACATCTTTTAACTGACCTGAAATATAAGAGAATAGCCTCTCCATACAGGAGACAATCCAGCAGCTGTCGGTAGTGCACTATAGCTAACAACTTGCTGCATCACCCACGATAAGTGTTTGCACAGTCCAAATCTGTTTAACCCCTTAAATGCTGCTGTGAATAGTGACTACATCATTATAAATGGTGAACAGAGTGTGGGGGCATCCTCATTATCCCAATTGGTGCCCTCAGATCATGATTATGTAGTCCTGATGTTTGACATGGCAATTCATGACCAAATAGCAGCCTAAGAGTCTGACGGCTGTAATTATCTGTTCAGAAGTTAGCGCCATTTAGGTGGTAAATATACACATTTTCATTTCTGGCATGCCATTTTGCATTAATTCCTGAAAAGCACCTGAAGGGTTAATAAACTACCTTACAGCAGTTTTCAAAATGTCAGGGGGTGCGGTTTTCAAAATAATATAACTTTTGGGGGTTTCCCAATTTATGTGACCCCCTAAAGTCACTTTAAACATGGATAAGTCGCTAAAAAAATTTATTTTGTAAATTTCCTTGAAAAAATGAAAAATTACTGCTACATTTTTAAACCTCCTAAAACGCTAACAAAATAAAATAACATTTTACAAATGGTGCTGATGTAAAGCAGACATGTTGGAAATGTTATTTATTAATATTTTGCTGTGGTACGACTACCTGGATTAAAGGGGTAACCATTTGTAGTTTGTAAATTGCTAACTTTTTAACATTTTTCTGATATTTTTTTTTATAATAAACAAAACATACCAACCTAAATTTATCATCATCATAAAGTATAATGTGTCACGACAAAGTCTCAAAATCAGTGGGATTTTTTGAAGTGTTCCAGACTTATTACCACATAAAGTGACCCTGGTCAGATTTCAGAAATTTGGCTCTGTCACTAAAGGGTTAAACTCTAGATTAACAAACATGTCATACGGTCTACAAAAGGGGTCTCAAACACATGGTCCGCATGCGGTCACTGAGGTTGCTTTATGTGGCCCTCAGGTGCTGCAGACCCCTTGACGATCACAGATCGGTCCAAGGGGTCGCTGACTGCTTTATTTATTTCAATTAAATATGCGTATGATGTCACTGCCATGCAGCGGCAAGCCGATTTAAGCCCCGATGTTGGCGGACACATGTTGGCGGAAAGGGAATGGAGGACAGGTGATAAGAATTATTTTTTTTTTCTTTTCATGTCTATGTGAAGGACGGCACAATAGTGGACATTACTACAATTTGGAGAACTGGATAGAGCATTACTACAATATGGGGACAAGAATGTGGCATTATAACAAAATGAAGATGAGGATGAAGACAGGATAGGACATTTCTATAAGATGGGACCAGGATAGGGCATTACTACTAGATGTGAACCAGGATGGGACATTACTACAAGAAGGGGTCCAGGATGCGGCATTACTACATGATGAGAATCAGAATGGGGACATTACTACAAATCAGAATGGGGACATTACTACAAGAAGGAGTCCAGGATGGGGGGACATTACTACAAGAAGGGATCCAGGATGGTGACATTACTAAAAGAAGGGGTCAATGATAGAGTATTATTACACGATGAAGACCAAGATGAGGGACATTACTACAAGAGGAGGATCAGGATGGAAACCTTACTACAATATGGGGACCTGGATGGCAACATTACTACAAGAAGGGGACCAGAATGGTGCATTACAAGATGGGCACCAGGATGGGGTATTATTGCAAGATGGGCACCAGAATGGGGCACATTACTACAATATGTAGTAGTTTGCCAGAATTACTCTATGGTGCGAATTGTAAGACAATATTACTGTATGTGGGCAAATGCGAAAAACAAAATTGTAAAAATATAAAAGAAAAAAATTAAAAATAAAACCATGAAAAAATATTTTGCCACTAAAAATGAGGCTTTATTTATAAATGAAACCAAAAAAGTGCACGTTTGTTATTGCCACATCCATAAGGACACAAGCTATAAAGAAGTACCATAATCCATATAATGAAAAAAAACAAAAACACTGAAAAATGAAAAAAAAAAAAAAAAAACTGCCAAAATGTTTAAAAAATGTATCAAAAAGGTGTATAGAAAAAAAAAAGGCATCACTAAAAATTTCACTTTGCCCTGCAATGAATGCGGCATCCCAAATTTAAAATATTCTCATGTGCGACCCATTTACACAGACGAGTTTGAGACCCCTAGTCTACACAATAAAATACAGTAAAAAAAAAAAAAATGTATACCTGAACAACCGATCTAGCTATTAGCGAATCAGACAGCCCTGGAAGAAGCACTGCAGGACTTCTTGATGATATTTGAAAGCTTCCGCTGCTACTAGATCCACTTAGACATCCAGATGCACTATTCTCCATTTTGAGCTTTGGACTAAGTGCAACTTCATCACCAGATCTACAGGAAAAAAATTGTTTAATGATTCTCTGAAATACACAAGAAAACGATCTCTATCTCAGAGTAAAGCTTGAATTCTAGAAACAATTATTTAATAAATAGGAGCAAAATCTAATACGTGGTGAAACATATATGTTTACTTCTAAATAATGCTTTGGATTGTATCTGAGGTACTTTAAACCATTTGGTTCCACGTAAGAGTTTTGAATTATCTTAAATTATGTTTAGTGGGATCACAACCAAAGTAATGTGCAGGCTACCAAAACTCCTTCACAGTAAACATGTAAATTCCTGTTTTTAGGTGCCATGCTTTTTTACATAGAGGTCATCACCAAATTTTACAAGAGGCACCAGGTTTACAGCTGGGAGACATTTCCCTGGTATCCATCAAATTAACATTCAAGCATAAAACTGCAAGCTAATAAGTGGTTTAGACACCCAGATTAACACATTTCCATTGCTCCAAAGGCTAGCTGGCAGCATGAGTTAACTTGACACATTATTCCCATCTTCAAAGATAGATATTGTCACACAGTACTGGTAAAAACAAGCACTTTTATAACTTACAGTTTTCTAAAATTTGCAGCCATTTTTGAGATACTAACACTTATTTAAAGCTTGATGCTTAGCCCCTTCCCGACCTGTGACGCCACATAGGCGTCATGAAAGTCGGTGCCAATCCGACCTGTGACGCCTATGTGGCGTCATGGAATGATCGCGTCCCTGCAGATCGGGTGAAAGGGTTAACTCCAATTTCACCCGATCTGCAGGGACAGGGGGAGTGGTACTTTAGCCAGGGGGGGGTGGCTTCACCCGCCCTTGGCTACGATCGCTCTGATTGGCTGTTTCACTTTCATCTGCCTATCAGAGCGATTTGTAATATTTCACTATGAAAACTGGTGAAATATTACAATCCAGCCATGGCCGATGCTGCAATATCATCAGCCATGGCTGGAAACACTGGTCTGCACCCCCCCACCGCCACCAATCTCCTCCCCAGTCCTCCATCCTGTGCTCCACTCCCCTCCATCGTCCTGTCCGCTCCCCCGTCCTCCTGTCCACTCCCCCATGCTCCGATCCCACCCCCCCTGCTCCGTCCCCCCCGTGTTCCGATCCCCCCCCCCTCATACTTACCGAGCTTCCCGGTGTACGTCCATCTTCTCCACGGGCGCCGCCATCTTCCAAAATGGTGAGTGCATGCACAGTGCGCCCGCTGAATCTGCCGGCCGGCCGATTCGTTCCAGCTACATTTTGATCACTGTGATAAAACATATCACAGTGACCAAAATAAAAAAAATAGTAAATTACCTCCCCCCCCCCCCCTTTTGTCACCCGCATACGTAGGGAAAACAATAAAATAAAGAAAATATATTTGTTTTTCCCCACTAGGGTTAGAAATAGGGGTAGGGTTAGGGTTAGGGGTAAGGTTAGGGGTAGGGTTAGGGGTAGGGTTAGAGGTAGGGTTAGAGGTAGGGTTAGGGGTAGGGTTAGGGGTAGGGTTAGAACTAGAGTTAGCGTTAGAATTAGGCTATGTGCACACGGTGCGGATTTGGCTGCGGATCCGCAGCGGATTGGCTGCTGCGGATTCGAAGCAGTGTTCCATCAGGATTACAGTACCATCCGCTGTGCCCATGGTGCGGAAAATACCGCGCGGAAATGCTGCGTTGTATTTTCCACAGCATGTTAATTCTTTGTGCGGATTCCACAGCGTTTTACACCTGTTCCTCAATAGGAATCAGCAGGTGAAATCCGCATAAAAAACACTGGAAATCCACGGTAAATCCGCAGGTAAAACGCAGTGCCTTTTACCTGTGGATTTTTCAAAAATGGTGCGGAACAATCTCACACAAATCCGCAACGTGGGCACATAGCCTTAGGGTTGGAATTAGAGTTAGGGTTGGAAATAGGGCTAGGGTTGGAAATAGGGCTAGGGTTGGAAATAGGGCTAGGGTTGGAAATAGGGTTAAGAATAGGCTTGTGGTTAGGGTTATGGTTAGGGGTGTGTTGAGGTTAAAGTTGTGGTTAGGGTTGAGGTTAGGGTTGGGATTAGGGTTAGAATTAGGGTTAGAATTAGGGGTAGGGTTGTGGTTAGGAGTGTGTTGGGGTTAGGGTTGTGATTAGGGTTATGGCTAGAGTTGGGATTAGGGTTAGGGGTGTGTTGGGGTTAGTGTTGGAGATAGAATTGAGGGGTTTCCACTGTTTAGGCACATGAGGGGTTTCCACTGTTTAGGCACATCAGGGGTCTCCAAACGCAACATGGTGCCACCATTGATTCCAGCCAATCTTGCGTTCAAAAAGTCAAATGGTGCCCCCTCCCTTCTGAGCCCTGACGTGTGCCCAAACAGTGGTTTACCTCCACATATGGGGTACCAGCATACTAAGGACAAACTGGGCAACAACTATTGGGGTCCAATTTCTCCTGTTACCCTTGCGAAAATAAAAAATTGTTTGTTAATACATAATTTTTGAGGAACAAAAAATGATTTTTGTTATTTTCACGGCTCTCCGCTATAAACTTCTGTGAAGCACTTGGGGGTTCACAGTCCTCACCACACATCTAGAAAAGTTCCTTGGGGGGTCTAGTTTCCAAAATGGGGTCACTTGTGGGGGGTTTCTACTGTTTAGGCACATCAGGGGCTCCGCAAACGCAACGTGGCACTCGCAGACCATTCCATCAAAGTCTGCATTTCAAAACGTCACTACTTCCTTTCCGAGCCCCGACGTGTGCCCAAGCAGTGTTTTACCCCACATATGGGGTATCAGTGTACTCAGGACAAACTGGGCAACAATTATTGGGGTCCAATTTCTCCTATTACCCTTGTGAAAATAAAAAATTGTTTGCTAAAACATCATTTTTGAGGAAAGAAAAATGATTTTTTTTATTTTCACGGCCGTGCGTTGTAAACTTCTGTGAAGCACCTGGGTGTTTAAAGTGCTCAGTATGCATCTAGATAAGTTCCTTGGGAGGTCTAGTTTCCAAAATGGGGTCACTTGTAGGGGAGCTCCAATGTTTAGGCACACAGGGGCTTTCAAAACGCGACATGGTATCCGCTAACGATGGAGATAATTTTTCATTCAAAAAGTCAAATGGCGCTCCTTCCCTTCCAAGCCTTACCATGTGCCCAAACAGTGGTTTACCCCCCACATGTGAGGTATCGGTGTACTCAGGAGAAATTGCCCAACAAATTTTAGGATCCATTTTATCCTGTTGCCCATGTGAAAATGAAAAAATTGAGGCTAAAATAAATTGTGTGTGAAAAAAAAGTACTTTTTCATTTTTACGGATCAATTTGTGAAGCACCTGAGGGTTTAAAGTGCTCACTATGCTTCTAGATAAGTTCCTTGGGGGGTCTAGTTTCCAAAATGGTGTCACTTGTGGGGGAGCTCCAATGTTTAGGCACACGGGGGCTCTCCAAACGTGACATGGTCTCCGCTAAAGAATGGAGCCAATTTTTCATTCAAAAAGGCAAATGGCGCTCCTTCCCTTCCGAGCCCTGCCGTGCGCCCAAACAGTGGTTTACCCCCACATATGAGGTATCATCGTACTCAGGACAAATTGGACAACAACATTCGTGTTCCAGTTTCTTTTTTTACCCTTGGAAAAATAAAAAAAAATATTGCTAAAAGATCATTTTTGTGACTAAAAAGTTAAATGTTCCTTTTTCCCTTCCATGTTGCTTCTGCTGCTGTGAAACACCTGAAGGGTTAATAAACTTCTTGAATGTGGTTTTGATCACCTTGAGGGGTGCAGTTTTTAGAATGGTGTCACTTTTGGGTATTTTCAGCCATATAGAACCCTCAGACTGACTTCAAATGTGAGGTGGTCCCTAAAAAAATGGTTTTGTAAATTTTGTTGTAAAAATGAGAAATCACTGGTCAAATTTTAACCCTTGTAACTTCCTAGCAAAAAAAAATGTTGTTTCCAAAATTGAGCTGATGTAAAGTAGACATGGGGGAAATGTTATTTATTAACTATTTTGTGTCACATAACTCTCTGGTTTAACAGAATAAAAATTCAAAATGTGAAAATTGTGCAATTTTCCAAATTTTCGCCAAATTTCCGTTTTTTTCACAAATAAACTCAGAAATTAGCGACCTAAATTTACCACTAACATGAAGCCCAATATGTCACGAAAAAACAACCTCAGAACCGCTAGGATCCGTTGAAGCGTTCCTGAGTTATTACCTCATAAAGGGACACTGGTCAGAATTGCAAAAAACGGCCAGGTCATTAAGGTCAAAATAGGCTGGGTCATGAAGGGGTTAGGAAACCAATCACCACTGCTGTTTAACTTGTAAGTAAGTGCAACCACAGCCCACATATGGATAGAAGCAAGGTGAGACACCAGACAGGAAATGTGTATAAAAAACGCCTTTATTGAATACAATTGGCAAACATACGTATATTTAAAATACATATAAAACAAAAAAAGTACACAGATGGACCAAAATAATATATACTTATACAAAAATATATAAATGATATATAGAAAAATGGCTGACCTCACCCGTAATGCCTATAAGATAGAGGGTGTGACTCCCACCCCATATATAAATTTAAAAGCTATATATATATATATATATATATATATATATATATATATATATATATATATATATATATATATATATATATATATATATATATATATATATATATCTAATATATAAAGCTGAATGTGTGTGTGTGTGTATGTATGTATGTATGTATGTATGTATGTCCGGGATTGGCATCTGAACCGTAGCAGCTACAGCCACAAAATTTTGCACAGTCACACGTCTGGACCCCGAGAGCGTCATAGGCTATGTTGTGAGGTGAAATTTTAACCCCGCGCTTTCCAATTCACCAAACAATTTTGCCCCTATCTACATAATGGGGAAAAAGTGAAAGGAAAAGTGTTGAAGGCGTCGCAGCTACAGGCACAAAATTTTGCACAGTCACACGTCTGGACCCTGAGAGTGTCAAAGCTATATTGTGAGGTGAAATTTTAACCCCGCGCTTTCCAAGTCACCAAACAATTTTGCCCCTATCTACATAATGGGGAAAAAATGAAAGGAAAAGTGTTGGAGGCAAATTAACAGCTGCCAGATGTGAACAAGGGGGACTTAAAGAATGACAGCGATGGCACCAAAGAGTATATACTGTACAGTTGCTAAGGTGGGGCCCCAACATGGGATAATCACACCACTACGGGGATATGAACACACACACAAAATGCGCCACACACTACCACGTGCTCGAACACATATACCACCCTCAGTGCACATTTCACCACACATACACCAACCTCGCCACATAAAAGTAGAAACACAAAAGTCGCCGCTCAAAACTCGCCACGCGCAAAACTCTCCACATGCAAAACTCGCCACACGTGCAAAACTCGCCACACGCAAAACTTGCACACGCAGAAAAATTGCCACACGCAGAAAAATTGCCACATGCACAAAAGTTGCAACCCATGCAAAAGTTGCCTCACACAAAACTTGCACATACTCAAAAGGCACCACACATAAAACTCGCCACGCGCAAAACTCGCCATGCGCAAAACTTGCTGCACACAACTTGCTACATTAACCTGTCACATGCAACTCGACACACAAAAAGTTGCTACACGCATGTCGCCACACAAAACTCATCTCACAAAAGTCCCTACATGCATGTCGCCACACGCAACTCAACACACACAACTTGACACACGAAACTCGCCCTAAAACACACACAAGTCTGGTATCCTTCAAAAATAAAAATCTGATTAATAAGCAGACAAACTACAAGAGCAACAAATGTACCATATAGGAATCCGGCAGCTGTCAGTCACATGACCAGTCTATTATGTGTATGTGTGAGCTAATATATACTGCCAGGGGGTGGGCTTACTGTTGGCTGGGGATTTATCAGGCTGCCATTTTAGCTTACAAATACTGAGGTAAAAATACTGACCAAATAACGTGTGAACGAGGGCTAATACAGGAGGAGATGGCATACAGCTATATACTATATACAGGAGATGACACACAGGTATATACTATTTACAGGGGAGATGACACACAGGTATATACTATATACAGGAGGAGATGACACACAGATATATACTATATACAGGAGAGATGACACACAGGTATATACTATATAGAGGAGGAGATGACATACAGGTACATACTACATACAGGAGGAGATGACATACAGGTATATACTATATACAGGAGGAGATGACACACAGGTATATACTATATACAGGAGCAGATTACCTACAGGTATATAGTATATACAGGAGGAGATGACACAGGTATATGCTATGTATAGGAGGAGATGACACACAGGTATATACTATATACAGGAGATGACACACAGATATATACTATATATAGGTGAGATGACACACAGGTATATACTATATACAGGAGATTACATACAGGTATATCTAATATATAAAGCTGAATGTGTGTATGTATGTATGTATGTGTGTATGTCCGGGATTGGCATCTGTACCGTCGCAGCTACAGCCACAAAATTTTGCACAGTCACACGTCTGGACCCCGAGAGCGTCATAGGCTATGTTGTGAGGTGAAATTTTAACCCCGCGCGTTCCAATTCACCAAACAATTTTGCTCCTATCTACATAATGGGGAAAAAGTGAAGGGAAAAGTGTTGGAGGAAAATTGACAGCTGCCAGATGTGAACAATGAGGACTTAAAGAATGAGAGCGATGGCGACAAAGAGTATATACCGTACAGTTGCTAAGGTGGGGCCCCGACATGGGATACTCACCACACACGGGGATATGAACACAAACACAAAATGCGCCACACACTACCACGTGCTTGAACACATATACCACCCTCAGCACACATTTCACCACACACACACACCAACCTCGCCACATAAAAGTCGAAACACAAAAGTCACCACTCAAAACTCGCTACATGCAAAACTCGCCATATGCAAAACTAGGCTCACGCAAAACTCGCCACACGTGCAAAACTCACCTCATGGAAAACTCACCTCATGCAAAACTTGCACACACAGAAAAATTGCCACATGTACAAAAGTTGCACCACATGCAAAAGTTGCCTCACACAAAACTTGCACATACTCAAAATGCACCACACATAAAACTCGCCACGCGCAAAACTCGCCATGCACAAATCTTGCTGCACACAACTTGCTACACTAACCTGTCACATGCAACTCAACACACAAAATGTTGCTACACGCATGTCGCCACACAAAACTCATCTCACAAAAGTCGCTACATGCATGTCGCCACACGCAACTCAACACACACAACTTGACACATAAAACTCGCCCTAAAACACACACAAGTCTGGTATTGTCCTTCAAAAATAAAAATCTGATTAATAAGCAAACTACAAGAGCAACAAATGTACCATATAGGAAATACGGCAGCTGTCAGTCACATGACCTGTCTATTATGTGTATGTGTGAGCTAATATATACTGCCAGGGGGGAGGGCTTCCTGTTGGCTGGGGATTTATCAGGCTGCCAATAGCAACCAATCACAGCTCAGCTTCTATTTTGCTACAGTTAATTAACCTGAGCTCTGATTGGTTAATATAGGCAACAAAGACATTCTCAGTATAACAAAGCTAATATATGTTGTGAAATGCTTCTATTTGCTTAGTTTTTGCCTTTTAATAATTACATTTCTATCTATTTGTTTTGTGGTTTTTGTGTGCAGAATAAATTTTTGTTAACACATTCTATTTTGCTAACAGCAGTCATTAACCCGGGCGAAGCCGGGTAGTACAGCTAGTATATATATATATATATATATATATATATATATATATATATATATATATATATATATATATATATATATATATATATAAGAACCGATGCAATAAGAATTAAGACAACGTGAGAACAAAGATGTATATAAGCACCACTATTTAGATAGTGCTTCTAGTGATTCACTGATGTGAATGCTCAGCCACATGGACCAAGAGTGCAAAATACAAAAGGATATATGGTAGGAATAAAATCAGTATATCGTGCAAACACTAGTGTACACTCCACATTACGAACCCATGTGCAAAAAAATATATGAAAATATTTAAAATATAAAATCCATGTGCAAAGCAGCACAAAAAGTGAAAAAAATAATAAGCACAAAAAATCCTCATATAAGGAAGTGCAAAAGTGCAATATTGCCACTGGGTGAGAACAAAAATGCACGGTATAGTGCTATATAGAATTTATATGGTGAAACTGTGTGGAAAGCTATTCCTGACCCAATATTGGGCCAAAAGCATACTAGGAGGTCACTGAGGATCGCATAAGGCAAAAAATGCCGCCGCGGTCCGAACAATCACACTGTGATAACAGTGAAGGGAGCACACTATACCTCAGATAATGACTCAAATCAGCGAGGTCAGCCCGGTCCTCATGTGAACGCGCCTCGACGCGCGTTTCGGATAGTAATCCTTCGTCAGGGGGATGGCTATTGGGGCGCAAAGGCGCTCAATATATAGTGTCCCTTTGACCGGCACCACGGCCCGGGTGTAAGCGGCGCATGCGCGGTCCCTTCGTTCCGGCACTTCCGCGTGGGCGGCGGAAGTGCCGGAACGAAGGGACCGCGCATGCGCCGCTTACACCCGGGCCGTGGTGCCGGTCAAAGGGACACTATATATTGAGCGCCTTTGCGCCCCAATAGCCATCCCCCTGACGAAGGATTACTATCCGAAACGCGCGTCGGGGCGCGTTCACATGAGGACCGGGCTGACCTCGCTGATTTGAGTCATTATCTGAGGTATAGTGTGCTCCCTTCACTGTTATCACAGTGTGATTGTTCGGACCGCGGCAGCATTTTTTGCCTTATGCGATCCTCAGTGACCTCTTAGTATGCTTTTGGCCCAATATTGGGTCAGGAATAGCTTTCCACACAGTTTCACCATATAAATTCTATATAGCACTATACCGTGCATTTTTGTTCTCACCCAGTGGCAATATTGCACTTTTGCACTTCCTTATATGAGGATTTTTTGTGCTTATTATTTTTTCACTTTTTGTGCTGCTTTGCACATGGATTTTATATTTTAAATATTCTCATATATTTTTTTGCACATGGGTTCGTAATGTGGAGTGTACACTAGTGTTTGCACGATATACTGATTTTATTCCTACCATATATCCTTTTGTATTTTGCACTCTTGGTCCATGTGGCTGAGCATTCACATCAGTGAATCACTAGAAGCACTATCTAAATAGTGGTGCTTATATACATCTTTGTTCTCACGTTGTCTTAATTCTTATTGCATCGGTTCTTATATATATATATATATGGCTTTTAGATTTATATATGGGGTGGGAGTCACACCCTCTATCTTATAGGCATTACGGGTGAGGTCAGCCATTTTTCTATATATCATTTATATATTTTTGTATAAGTATATATTATTTTGGTCCGTCTGTGTACTTTTTTTGTTTTATATGTATTTTAAATATACGTATGTTTGCCAATTGTATTCAATAAAGGCGTTTTTTATACACATTTCCTGTCTGGTGTCTCACCTTGCTTCTATCCATATGTGGGCTGTGGTTGCACTTACTTGGTAACCAGTGGGTCTCCACTAATTTTCCACAGCGCACTGGCTGTTCTTATAGTGAGATGTATGTTTGATATAGATCTTTGTTATATTTACTGTATATATAAATGAATACCACTGTGCTCTGCGGATCTGCTTATGTTTAACTTGTAAGCACAGCCTGAAAGCTGACTTGGATTAGGAAGCAACAGCGCTATTAAGGCTACGTTACCACGATCAGGAACTAGCAGCACTTAGGATGCAGTATATGTTCGCTGAGTCCAAAACACCGTGTTCCATTGAACACCGGTAAATTCACATGTGTTCACTGAACCGTGAGGATTTACCACACTTAATACGTTCCATTTGTTAAATATTTGTCGCAGACTAATTTTTTATTGCGGAGACAAATGTCAGTTTCCTCGGGTGATCCACAGGTGCCATGCACGCATAGTGGACATAGGACTTATAGAAATCCCACCCACTTTGCTGTACCATCTGGCCGCTGCAGTTTTGATGCTGGATAAGTATGTGTAAAACCCGCAGTTACTCCTGATTGTGGGAACACACCCCAAGTGATCACACCAGCTTCATAACATTGATGTCAGGACTCTAAACATTTTTTACCTTTTGTGCATTACTGCCCTTTTCCAAGATGGCGTCTTTTGGTCTCATGTGCACTGTGTCTTCCTGCTATATAACTCCACCCCAGCCTTCAGTCTGTGCTAGAGTATTCTGCCTTGCATCCAGCTCCTGACCTCTGATTACTCCCTGGCTATATGCCTGCTCCTGTGAACCTGTGTGGTGATCCTGCTACTCTGCTCTGAGTTCCTGCTGCATACACCAGTTTACAGTAATCCTCCATCTGCTGCTCATGTTTACTTCCATCTGCATTTGCTGGACATGTAAGCTGTTTGCTGCTCTGCAAAAACCTGAGACTATTAACCAGGCCTCCCTGGTTGAGCGAAGATATGATTTGAACTGCCTTATAAGCTTATCTACCTGTGTTTGGACTAAGACAAGGATTTATTCATGTCAAGTTTCCCCAAGAATAACTGTGCTTCATAGACTTTCTGCTTGATTGCATTTTCCTCTTAAGTTTCCTATAGACTGCTAAGCTGTGTTTATTATTTGCACCAACTGTTGTGGACTTGAGTTTCTCTCTGCACCTGTTTGAATCACCGTGTGATAATATAGACTTTACCACTTATAAAACTGTGTCCTGTAGTTGTCTTGTTCCATGCAAAGAGTCTCCTGAGTTATCCCTTATAATTATTACAATTGCCTACAAACTCAATAGAAAAGCTTCTAAGTACTGTAAATGTTCTGAGGTCTATTAGCGGTGGTTTGTCCCTAAGACAAGCTGATGTAAAGAAAAGGGTTAATATCTCATAAGGGGCTGAAAATTTTACTAAGAAGCAAATTGTTTGCATTTATAAGAACTACCCATTTATAAGGAGAATGGCATATTAAAGACACTGAAATTTTCATTTCAGTGATTTTATGCTCTGCCTCTTCTTACAAGACTCAATGTTTTGACTAATCTGTCAACATGGCCAAATCTGCATTTATTTTTGGAGAGACGAGACAGTTTTGAAATACACAATGTACTTTACTATTAAGTACCGTATTTTTCGCTTTGTATAAGAAGCTCCGGATTATAAGACGCACCCCAAATTTTGAGGAGAAAAATAGGAAAACTTTTTTTAATAAATTGGTGGGGCTTCTTATAATCCATGCGTCATATTCATTACCAGGGGTTGTGGCTGCGGTGGATCAGGGTCCCAGGGTCGTTGCTGGAGGCAGGAGTGGAGCATTGCTGCAGGCTGGGTTGAGGGGGCCTGCAGGGGGGCACCTGTGCTGCAGGGAGACTCCTGTGCTGCAGGGAGGCTCCTGTGCTGCAGGCTGGGATGAGGGGTCTGCAGAGGGGCTCCTGTGCTGCAGGCTGGGATGAGGGGGTCTGCAGTGGGGCTCCGGTGCTGCAGGGCTGTCTCCGGTGCTGAAGGCTGTCTCCGATGCTGCAGGGCTGTCTCCGGTGCTACAGGGCTGTCTCCAGTGCTGCGGGGGGCTCTGCCGACATTTTGTGAAAGGCCAGAGCCCCCAGCAGTTCGTCCATGCTTTCCTGTGCGGTGGACTTCGGGAAAATGGCCGCCGGGAGGCGGCGCATACGCAGATGGAGATCTTGGGACCAAGATCTCTAGAGATGAGAACTCAGCCCTGAAATCTCATCTCTCGAGATTTTGGCGGCCATTTTCCCGGAGTCAGTCATAAAGGAAAGCATGGACAAACTGCCGGGGGGCTCTGGTCTTTCACAAAATGTTGCCAGAGCCCCCCGCAGCACCGGAGCCTCCAGCATCAACCGAAGCAGCAGCCGACAACCGTGGCAGCGGTGGCGGGCGGCAGCGGTGGCGGGCAACCGCAGCAGCGATGGCGGGCGGCAGCGGTGGCGGACAACCGCGGCGGCGGACACCCCCTCATCCCAGCCTGTAACGGTAAGTGGTATATCCGCTTTGTAAGCTGCACCCCCATTTCCCCCCCAAATTTGGGGTAAATAAAGTGTGTCTTACAAAGCAGAAAATACGGTATATGATAACACATAGCGTCTTTACAGCTTTTTGTTTGTGTGCTTTTCAGGTAGAAAAGAAGCTACAAGCCAATATAGCCGTGATTCCAAAACAAGGCAGCAAACCCTCATCGGTATCAAGCTATAGGCCTATCTCACTGCTAAATTCAGATATAAAGATCTATGCCAAAACGATTGCCCAGAGACTGCTAAAAGTTCTCCTGGGTCTTATACATTCAGACCAGGTTGGCTTTGTTAAGGGAAGACAGGCTTCGGATAGAAGTTTGAATATGCTATCATCCATAGACTAGAGACGAGCCCCCTCAATTCTATTATTACTGGATGCCGAAAAGGTGTTTGACCGCATAAACAGGAACTACACATTTGCCACCTTTGAAAAATTTGGGCTTAAATAGCAAATTCTAAGAGTCATCTCTGCTTTATTCCCCATTAGTCTTTACCTTGATAATGGAGCCTTTTGCAGAATCTATTAGGTCAAAGCATTTAATAAGAGGTGTCATTGCAAATTCAAGACAGCATAAAATCGGACTCTTTGCGGATGATAAACTAATTACTCTTTCAGATGCTATAAATTCATTACGAGCAGTTTCCTCAGTGATGAAGTCCTTTTCCTTGGTTTCTCATTATAAAATAAATGGAAAGAAATAAAAAATACTGGGCTTTTTCATAGATTCCAGCCTAAGGAAATTCCTGAAAAAAAATGTCCTTACTCATGGGAGAAATTTTGTATTCCTTATTTGGGGATAAAAATAAATAATCCAAGCTACAAAATATTAGATGAAAATCTATGTAACATTCAGAACTCCATTCAAGATGACCGTGACAACTTTGATAAATCCGAAACATCTTGGTTAGGCAGGATTATTCTTTTTAAGATGATGATCCATCCTAAGTTCCAACACAAATTTAGTACTATCCATATTCAAATCTCTGACCATTGGATTAATAAACTGCTTCTCATAATTCCTCTTTATCATCAATGATAATATCCCATTTATTGAATCCATCTCTTCTTTTACCTACAGTGCCTTGCGAAAGTATTCGGCTCCCTGGCACTTTTCAACCTTTTCCCCCATATGATGCTTCAAACAAAGATACCAAATGTAAATTTTGGTGAAGAATCAACAGCAAGTGGAACACAACTGTGAAGTTGAACGAAATGTGTTGGTTATTTTACATTTTTGTGGAAATTCAAAAACTGAAAACTGGGGCGTGCAATATTATTTGGCCCCTTTGCTTTCAGTGCAGCAAACTCACTCCAGAAGTTCATTGTGGATCTCTGAATGATCCAATGTTGTCCTAAATGCCTAATCATGATAAATATAATCCACCTGTGTGTAATCAAGTCTCCGTATAAATGCACATGCTCTGTGATAGTCTCAGGGTTTTATTTGAAGCACAGAGAGCATCATGAAGACCAAGGAACACAACAGGCAGGTCTGTGATAGCATGATATGTAGGAAAAGGTTGAAAAGTTACAGGGAGCCGAATACTTTCGCAAGGCACTGTAATCATTCTTTGACAAAATATTCTCTCTCTCTTTGGAAAAAGCTATATACACTGCTCAAAAAAATAAACTTACAAAATACTAGGATTTCATCAGCTCACCTAACCAGACGTATTAGAATCCAATTCTCAATAGACATGAGCAGAGCATGGATCACCACCAAGTTCCTGCAGGCCGACTCGCAGGTTGAAATGCAAATCGCTCACTTGTTCAGCTTAAGCAAATATTGAATGGAGGAGATGAAAATAGAATAAAAAACTTGTCCTTGTGCATCATAAAAACAAGCTGATGTGTTTCAGGCAACACTGCCCTTAGTCATAGCTAAACAGTCAAAAAAATAAAGGGAACACTAAAATACCACATCCTAGATATCACGGAATGAAATATTTCAGTTGCAAATCTTTATTCATTACATAGTGTAATGTATTGAGAACAAGAAAACAAAAATGATCACTGTAAATCAAAATTAATATCCCATGGAGGTCTGGATTTGGAATTATATCAAATTACAGGCTGATCCAACTTCAGTGGAAATGCCTTAAGGCAATGATGATAGATTGGCCCCTGGGGTAGGAGATTTTGGACCGGTAGAAGGATTAGAGGACAGTCCACATAAAGGTTGGTTATGGTGCCGTATCAGCTTCTCTTCGGCCAGAGAGGTGCAACCAGAATGACTCTGGTCTGCTCAAATCTTACTTTTTGATGAGTCTTTGGTAAAATTGGGACTGGAGGAAAGACGTCAGCCAGATTCAACCAACACTGGTGAGAGAAAGTGTCTATGCCTAGACACGTGTTGTTTGGGTATAGTGAGAAAGCATTAAGCTACTTACTGGTAGCGGCATTTTTCGGAGGCCCATGACAGCACTACGAGAGAGAAGATCCGCCCTTCAGGAACAGGAAACCTACAGATACTAAAGGGCGGCACCTCTCCCTATGCATCAGTTGTATTTCAGAGCCTGAGAGGACTAACGCGTTTAGTGGCACACAAATATACAATATATACAGTTTAAACCAAAAACTATTTTATTACAATGTAGCTAGACACCACACATGAGATCTATATATCTCATTAAATACATATATACAGTTTTAGGAAGTGCAACCCCCATGTGAATAGGAAGAGAACTAAGGGTGCTGTCATGGGCCTCCGAAAAATGCCGCTACCAGTAAGTAGCTTAATGCTTTATTCGGACTCCCATGACAGCACTACGAGAGATTTACAGAGATGTAAGCTACCTTAGGGAGGGACTATAGTTTGTAGCACCCTTAACCCGAAGGTGAGATCAGAAGAGTACCCCTAATCCAACCGATAGTGTTTAAAAAAGGTGGAAGGGGATGACCATGTGGCCACCTTACATATCTGTTCCACTGATACTCCAGATCTTTCCGCCCAAGATGATGCCATGGCCCAGGTGTAAAGTGCCTTCAGATTCTGCGGAGCCAGCCCCCCACCTGCTGTGTAAGCCAGAGAGATAACCTACTTAATCCACTTAGCTAGTAAATACTTTGATACTCTACACCCCTTTCTCGGACCTTGGAAGGAAAGAAGCAGAGAATTATCTTTCTTCCACATATCGGTGACTGAGATATACTGCAAAAGAGATCTCCTAACATCTAACGTATGGAGCTCATGCTCTTTAGGATTAGAAGGAGTAGGAATAAAGGCTGGCAAGACTATCTCCTGTGATCTATGAAATTGTGTCGCTACCTTCGGTAGGTATGCTGGATCCGGTTTAAGGACCACTCTGTCTGATAAGAATTCTGTGTATGGAGGAAGTCTAGAAAGCGCCTGGATATCCCCTATCCTGCGAGCTGAGGTTATGGCAACTAGAAAAGCTGTCTTAAGGATCAACATTTTAATTGAGGCATCCTGTAGAGGCTCAAAGGGGGTTTTTGTTAAAGATGACAGAACTAAATTTAGATCCCATGGAACCGTTCTGTCTTTATGTATTGGTCTAGATCTATTCACCGCTTTAATAAATCTCGCTATCCAATAGTTGTTAGCTATATTACAGGAGAATAGGGCACCCAAGGCTGAAACCTGCACTCTTAGGCCATGTGCACACGTAGGTTCGGGTCTCTGCGGGTTATCCCTGCAGATTTATCGCGGTTAGTTTTGCGGTTTCCGCTGTGGGTTTACTCCTATACTATTGATGCTGCATATGCAGCAATATGCAGCATCAATAGTAATGTTAAAAATAATAAAAAATGGTTATACTCACCCTCTGACGTCCCTATCTCCTCGGCGCTGCCGGTCCGGTTATAAAGATGCTGTGCGAGAAGGACCTTCGTGACGTCACGGTCATGTGACCACGGCGCCATCACGGTCATGTGACCGCGACGTCACCGCAGGTCCTGCTCGCACAGCAACCCAGCGACCGGACGGCCGCGTGCAGCGCTGAGAGGTGAGTATATCATTATTTTATATTTTTATTCTTTATTTTTTACACTAATATGGTTCCCAGGGCCTGGAGGAGAGTCTCCTCTCCTCCACCCCGGGTACCATCTGCACATTATCCGCTTACTTCCCGCATCGTGGGCACAGCCCCATGCGGGAGGTTAGCGGATCAATGCATTCCTATGGGTGCAGAATCGCAGCGATTCTGCACAAAGAAGTGACATGCTGCGGGTTGTAAACCGCTGCGTTTCTGCGCGGTTTTTCCCGCAGCATGTGCACTGCGGATTGCGGTTTCCATAGGGTTTACATGTTAATGTAGACACAATGGAAACTGCTGCGGACCCGCAGCTGCAGAAACGCTGCGGGTCCGCGGTAAAACCCGCAAAGTGTGAACATGGCCTTAGGGTACTAGTAGAGAGCTTTAACTCAAACCCCTTCTGCAGAAACTCTAAAGTCTGGTGTATCGGTACCCCTTCTTGGATGTTACATTTTGAACAGGTTAAGAACTTCCTCCAGGTCCTAGAGTAGATTCTTGTGGTTATTTGCTTTCTACTCTTTAGGAGCGTTTCTACCAAGTTTGGAGAAAAACCTCTATCTAGCAACAGTGACCGTTCAAACTCCAAGCCGTTAAATGGAGCGGTGTCACTTGTGGATGGAAGATTGGCCCTTGAGAAAGTAAGTTCGGGATCTCTGATAGTACCCAGGGAGCCGATACCGACATTGTCCTGAGCGAGGCAAACCATGTTCTTCTGGGCCAAAAGGGGGCAAATAAGGATGACTTTTGTTCGATCTTCCCTGATTTTCCTCACCACTAGAGGTAACAGGTTCAACGGTGGGAAAGCATAGGCCAGTGGGAAATCCCATTTTATTAGGAATGCATCCACCGCCAGGGGATTCTCCCTGGGATTTAGAGAGCAAAAATGTTTTACTTTTTTGTTGCTTTTGGTGGCAAAACAGATCCACCACTGGCTGACCCCATCTGTGGACAATATGATTGAAAATGTCCTCGTTGAGACACCATTCTCCTTGCTTTAGTACATTTCGGCTGAGGAAATCTGCTGTCATATTTTCCTTTCCTTTGATGTGGAGAGCCGTCAAAGATCGAAAATTTGACTCTGCCATCCGGAACAAGCGGTCCGTGATCTGCATTAATGTTTGGGAACATGTTCCCCCTTGGCGATTTATATAAGCGACTGCAACTCTGTTGTCCGATAGGATTCTGACGTGCTGGCCCTGCAGATATATGAGGAATTTTTTAACAGCTAATTCAACCGCCAACAACTCCCTTTGATTGGTTGAGAATGTTGTGAAGGGTTCCCATTGTCCCTGGACCACCATGTCTCCCATATAGGATCCCCACCCCGAAGAGCTGGCATCTGTGGTTATTACCCGGGCAACATCTATTATCCAGGGAACCCCTGCTGATAAATTTTGTTTATCTAGCCACCACTTAAGGGATTCTAATGTTATTGACCCCAACGTTAATTTTCCATTTAAAGTGCCCCTTAAAGCTCTGTCATAGAATAAGACTTCTTTTTGTAGGGTTCTGGTATGAAACTGCTGGAATGTATGATGTGAGTGAGCCTAGTAGGGACATTGCTTGTCGAAGCGTCATGGAGGGTGTATTAATTGCTCTCGACACTTGATTCTGAATCTGTTCCAATTTCTCTATAGGGAGAAGACACTGTTGTGTTTTTGAATTTCACAGTAACCCCAGGAATTTTTGAACATTTAGGGGCTGTAATTTAGATTTTTCGAAGTTTATGACCCAACCTAGGTGTTCTAATTTAGTTTTAGTAATTTCCCATTGTGACAGGCAATGATCTACCAAATTTCCCACAATGAGGAAATCATCTAAGTAGGGGATTATAAGGATATTTGATTCTCTTAAATGCGCCATGACTTCAGCGATTATTTTTGTGAATACCCTAGGGGCAGAAGTTATCCCAAAGGGAAGTGCTCTGAACTGAATGTGGAATCATTCCCCCAATTAACACTGCTACCCTCAGGTAATGCTGGTAATGTGCATGAATAGGTACATGATAGTAGGCATCTTTTAAATCCACTATCATCATAAAACAGTTGTCAAAAAGCATTTTTACTGCTGAATTAATGGATTCAATTTTAAAAGTATGTTTCACCAAAAATTTATTGAGACCTTTAAGATTTATAATAGTTCTATAAGTCTTATCAGGTTTTTGAATCAGGAATAGGGGAGAGTAAAAACCTTTCCCTTCCTGAGAATGCGGGACGTCTACTAGGACGTTTTTAGAGCATACTGTCATTACTTCCTCTTCTAACGCAGATTGTTCAGTGGGAGATGAGCGCAAGGGGGTTAACTTAAAATTATTTCGTGGAGTATGAATAAACTCGAGTTTAAGTCCTTGAGATATAGTGTTTTTTTATCCAAACACTGATTGTCGACCATTCTGCAGAGAAATGTAACAATCTCCCCCCCACGGGAATTGCTAGTCATTGATCCTGTTTTTTTTCTTTCTGTCGAAGAACGTTGAAACATGAATCCTGTACCTCGTTTTCGTTTATCATCCCATCTGGCTCTATATCTAACTGGTGAGAAGGTAAGCTTCCTTCCCCGATTGAACTTCCTTTTGTTGAAGGGATGACGATATGAACCAAATAAGTTTGGAAATTTCTTTTTGTCATCTCCCGCTTTTTCTAATAGTTCATCCAAGGTGGGTCCAAATAAATATTCTCCTTTACAAGGGATAGCACAGAGCTTTGCTTTCGCTTGCATATCCCCAGGCCAGCATTTTAACCATAGGGCTCTTCTAGCAGCATTAGAGAGTCCTGCTGCTCTGGCTGCCAATTTAACGGAATCAATGGAAGCGTCTGACAAAAAAGCCACCCACTCCTGAATTACTGGTAATGCTGCGAGTATAGAGTCTCTAGAGGCTCCCTGTTTTAACTGTTCCTCTAATTGGTCCAACCAGATCATCATTGACCTTGCCGTACAGGTTGACGCCAACGCAGGTCTTAAGGAGCCGGCTGCCATCCCCCAAGTACCTTTTAGGAAGGTGTCCACCTTCCTATCCAGGTGCTCTCTAAGAGTTCCCATATCCTCAAATGGGAGAGAGGATCGCTTTGCCACCTTGGCAATTGCCGCATCTAATTTAGGGGCTTTCTCCCAATTGTTGACTGCTGGGTAATCAAAAGGATATCTACGCTTCTGCGCTGGCGGTAAAGACCCTTTCTTCCCAGGTTTTTTCCACTCTGTTAATAAGCCCTTGTATTTTCTCATTCAGAGGGAAAACTCTACGCCTCCTTTGCTCTAGTCCACTGAACATCATTTGTTCCTTGGACAGCTGAGGCTTGGGCTCCGATATTCCCATAATGCCTCTGACTGCCTTTATTAATTTATCTACCCTCTCTATGGGTAAACAAAAAAGAGCATTGTCTTCTTCCGAAGAGGATGATGCTGCTGAATTGTCTGAGATTCCGCTCTTGTCCTTATCCTCAGATGAATCGGATGTCCATTGAGTTTTTTGCTTAGAGCCTCCTGCTTGTGAAAGGTTCCTAATGGACTGTTTGACCTCCATTCTAATCATTTCCTTCAGACTGGCCGCAATAGAAGATGATTCTTCCACTACCTGAGGGGTCAAGTAAGGCAGACTAGTCTATAAGATCTAAATGTCATACCCCCTCCCCCTTTCCAAGACCTCACCGTCTGCTGGATACAGGGGTCGCATAGTTTTTTAGGGTGTGAGTCAGGCAAGGGAGCCCCGCAGATGGCACATTCCCTATGGTTCACCTTACTGACGTTTTTTCTTCCCTGTGGCAAAAACATATGAGGGGAGACTAGTCACTGAGTGAACTTTCTCGAAGATCACTTACCAGTGGTTGCCCACACCCAGAGAGATACCAAAGTACGAGGGGGATCTTTCTTGGCTGATGCTCCAGACCCCTGTCTGGAGGAGCTTTTGCGGCTAGATCCATCGCTCCTTCTCTCGTGTTCCTTCTCCTTAGGCTTTTGGGATGCTTCATCCAGCAGCAAAACCTGCTGATCTTGATCAGACTCCATCTTCAGCAATTTGGAGCCAGAAGCAGGGAACACGCAGCTGGAGCTCTCTTATATAGCCCCTCCTTCGGTCAGCACACCTTGCTCAGCGCCTGTACGGATTTACCACCTCCTCCGCAGCTGTAGGGAATCACCCGAGGCCCTGAGGGAGAGCAGCGTGCCATCTCCACTGGGCGCCGCCATCTTGGAGCCCCCGCGCATGCGCAGGAGCCCCGCGACCCGGAAGTCGTCGCCGGCTCCGCCTTTCGACGTCACCACAGCTTACAGCGCTTCCTGTCAGCACTGCAAGCATCGTGGGACGCCGAGGCCAGCCAGCTGCACTCCGGCTGGACGCCACCTAGGTGCTGCCGCCCCATCAGAGCCCCACAGCACTCGAGGGAGGGAGGATCTGATATGCTTACCACACGCTGGCTCCGGAGACAGGACACCCCCTGGCGACCACTCCTTGCTGATTAGGCCACTGTCGTGAAGCCCTGCCAGGACCACCGTGACCACATCAGGTACCCCGCACCGGCCGAGGTAGGAGACCCCCTCCCTACCTGAATTGGCCGGCCTGGAATCCCTGTAGAAAATCTTCTGTAGGATCCAGTCCCTTTAGGAACAGGAAACCAACTGATGAACTGATGCATAGGGAGAGGTGCCACCCTTTTGTATCTGTAGGTTTCCTGTTCCTGAAGGGCGGATCCCCTCTCTCGTAGTGCTGTCATGGGAGTCCGAATAAATAGCGGCTCACCTTTGCATGCTGGCATCTCACAAATAGATCGACTTATGGACTACCCCATTTCCTGGTCAACATCTGGAACACCTCTGGATTTAGACTCTAATCTCTTGGGTGGATGTCCCTTCTGCTTAGGAATTTGGCTTGCTTGTTGGCTGTTCCCTTTATATGAAGGGCTGACACAGAAGATTTTTCTTGGCCTAAGAAAATATTGTCGCTGAGATGCCTTTTAGATATTTGTACTATGAACTTCCCTGGTGACGGAAGTGTGCGACCATGGTCACATTGTCTGAATAGAACTTAATGTGGGTAAATCGGACCACTGACTTTGATGCCGTGAGGCTCTCTTCCACCGCCTTCAATTCTCTGAAATTTGAGGACTGTCTGCTGACTTCGGCTGACCAGTGACCAAGGAAAGATGTCTGGGAAACTATGGCACCCCATCCTCTCTTGCTGGCGTCTACTTCTATGGTGACCAGCAGGACCTGGATCCAAAGAACTCAGAGAACAGTTTTTTTGGGTTGTTCCACCAAGAAAATTATGTCCTTATTCGGGCAGGTATCGACACCTTATTGTCCAGTGATCTGGAGGATCCATCCCAGCATATAAGTCTGAAGGTGGCTGGTGTGCGCTTAGGCCCAGGCTACTGACTGGATACAAAATTACAAGATGACAGAGCAGAGGACCAACATGGCAAATCTCATGGTCATCTACTTCTTGCTCCCCAGGATCTTTATAGTTGCCCTCAGTTGGATCTGCTTTTGCTTGAGCAAAAAGGATGTTTGTTCCTGAGAATTTAGGAGAACTCCTAAGAAACTCTTTTTTGCATAATGGATATCTGTCTTCTAATGATTTATCAGCCACTCCAGTGACGTCAGAATCTGAGTTGATGTCAGTATGTGTTTTTGCAATGACCGCACTGACTGTGCCATTAGCAGGAATTCGTTGAGATACGGAATAATGCAGATCTGTTGACTTCTGATGTGAGCCATGACCTCTGCCATATTTTGTGAATATTTGGGGTGCCGAAGATATTCCGAATGGAAGCACATTGAACTGATAGTTATCCGCTCCCCCTGGGAAACTGCAAAACTCAAGAACTTTTGATAGTTTGGATGAATCAGGACATGATAGTATGCGACCTGCAGATAGACTGTTGCCATGGCAAAGTCTTTTCCTATCAGGGGAACTGCCGATTTGACGGACTCCAACTTGAACCTCCTGTAACTGACAAACTTGAAGCCACTGGACCAATATATGATCCTGTGGGATAGTTTTATTTTTTTTGCTTCTCTTTTAATTAAGAACAGCCGGGAGTAGTGACCCCTGTTCTTCTCCAGTTCCAGGACTAGTGAAAATGCCCCGAGGCAATAAGTTTCTGAGACCTGAGTTCAAGGCATCCTGGAGCGTCTAAGCAGAGAGTTGCATCATCCTTTCTTTCTGTGGAGGGTAGGAGGTAAACTCTTATCTTCACCCGTCCCTTGATGGATTTTAGGAAGCACGGGTGGGTGCATATCTCTCACCATTGCGGAAGGTAACGTGAAATGCGACCTCCTACTCACCCTTGAGCTTCATAGTTTACTCTGATGCTGGCCCTGGGAGAGAAATAAATGTCTGCATCAGCAGCCACTGGGGTAGCTCCACCTTCCTGTCTACCCTTTACCCCGTACTGGGAAGATTGCTCCCGAGGGGGCAGAAAGGACCCCTTTCTTGGCACTTTTTGGCTCGAGCAGACACTTTGTCTTGTCCAAAACCTTCTCCAACAAGTCATCCAGAGCTGGCAAGAACATATATTTCCCTTTAAAGGGAATGGAACATAGTTTGATCATTGATACTTCACCACTCCATGACGTCGGCCACAGAGCTCTTCTCACTGAGTTGGATAGGGCCGATGATCTCGCCACTACTCTGAGGGATATCCCTGAGGCTTCTGCCAAGAAGGTTGTAGTATTCTGAAGGGGTAGTGAGGCGAGGATCTGTCTGGGAGTCCCTACCGCCAGGTGTTCTTCTATCTGCCCCAACCAGCAAAACATTGACCTGGCTACAGATGTACAGACCACATTTGTGTTCAGTAATGCTGCTGATGTCTCCCAGGATTTCCTGAAGAGGCCCTCCATGTTGAGCTCTAGTGGATCCTTTAATTGGGAAAAATCCTCAAATGGCGAGGTAGTTTTTTTAGCCACAGGACAACTTGAACATCTACTTTGGGCACCTAGGACCAGCATTCTGCAGTCTCGTCATCTACCAAGAATCTATTCTTAGACTTTGAGGGAGTGCTCAGGCTCTTCACTGGAGCCTCCCATTCTTCCAGAACCAGCTTCTGGATATTTTTATGTATCGGGAAAATCATCTTCCTTTTTGATCGTTAACCTCCAAACATTTCCTCCCGCACTGTACGTGCTGGTCTTTCCTCTAACACCGCCATGGTTCTTCTCAAAGCTGTGTTTTTCCATGTTTTCTTAGGAAAAGTAGCATTTCTTTTCCTGTATGTCAGAACAGGGACTATGCTCACGCTCCTCCCGGAACTCGTCCGGCAAGGACTCCTGGGAATCCGAATCCTCTTCCTGATAAATTCTCCTCTTTTTGGTTGCTGGAGAGATACTGGGAGCAGCTATTACCTGGGAGAAGGAAGCCAGGGAAGATTGTATCTCCTGGTGGATTATCCCTTTAATTTTCTCTCTTAAGGAGGGCTGTTCCTCCTTCAGAACCTTGTCTATACAGTCCTGACAGAGGTTTTCCATGTGAGAAGACAAGCTTTTTTTTAACAAATTGCACGTCTATGGGCCTTGGATTTACTCCTTAGTGCAGATTCCTTGTCCCCCTGAAAGAAAGGAGAAAGTAGAAAGGACTTTAAATATCCATATGCACCATGAAGGGGATCCGGTGGCTGTATACTTACAGGGACCGGCCCAGCTCTAGGTTTCATATTAGCAGAGCAGGCAGGACCAGACTCAATGCTACTCACAGATTTGTCCTACCTTACTTGACATTATGTCCGGGTAGTAAGGTGACAGGACCAGCACCTACCTCTAATCAGTGAGGAACGCAAAACCGGAAGTGACAATCTCAGCATGCCGGCCAGCTTCTGATGTCACATCCGGCCGCCGGGACCACATCAGGTTTAATACTGAGGGAAGCCGGACGCACACGTCCCTCGCAGCAATGCGGCTCACAATCCAGCAGGAGCAGGAGGAGGAGATGGGACCCGGAGAGCTCAGAAAGGTCTCCTGTCTGGGAACTCCCCCAGACTTTACCCGGAGGTGCAGACTAGGGGAAACAAAATGCCCTGAGTCCAATGGAGGCAGGAACAGCATTAGGAGAGTGAGGGTAAAAGCATCCGATCTCCAGCTCTCTGGCTATAATAAATATCTGGTGTATCCCACAGGCACAGAGCACCAAAGTCTGACCTCTTCATCCCCAGAGGACAGGAAAAAAAACAGGGGAAAGGAGGTGGGAAGAGCTATTTGACATAATTTGTTTTTCCTGTCCCTATTAGGATGAGATGACATCCCCCTGTGTGCTGTCGTGCGGGGTTATTAGAGAAAACTAATTTTCGCAATAAAAAGCATCTTTTAACCCCTTCCCGACCTTTGACGCCACATAGGCGTCATGAAAGTCGGTGCCAATCCGACCCATGACGCCTATGTGGCGTCATGGAATGATCGCGTCCCTGCAGAGCGGGTGAAAGGGTTAACTCCAATTTCACCAGATCTGCAGGGACAGGGGGAGTGGTACTTCAGCCCAGGGGGGGTGGCTTCACCCCCCCCCCCCGTGGCTACGATCGCTCTGATTGGCTGTTGAAAGTGAAACAGCCAATCAGAGCGATTTGTAATATTTCACCTAAAAAACTGGTGAAATATTACAATCCAGCCATGGCCGATGATGCAATATCATCGGCCATGGCTGGAAACACTTATGTGACCCTACCCCACCGATCGCCACCCCAAGCCACCGATCTGTGCTCCGCTCCCCTCCGTCTTGTGCTCCGCTCCCACGTCCTCCTGTCCGCTCCCCCCGTGCACCTATGCCACCCCCCCGTGCTCCGACCCCCCCCCCCCCCCCCGTGCCTCGATCCCCCCCCCCCTTATACTTACCGAGGCTCCCGGTGTGCATCCATCTTCTCCATGGACGCCGCCATCTTCCAAAATGGCGGGAGCATGTGCAGTGCGCCCGCCGAATCTGCCGGATGGCAGATTCGTTGCAAGTACATTTTGATCTTTGTGATAGGTTCTATCACAGCGATCAAAATAAAAAAAATAATAAATAACACCTCCCCCCCCTTTATCACCCCCATAGGTAGGGACAATGATAAACCTTTTCCACTAGGGTTAGGGTTAGAACTAGGGTTAGAACTAGGGGTAGGGTTAGGGTTAGGGGTAGGGTTAGGGTTATGGCATGTGCACAGTGCGAATTTGGCTGCGTATCCGCCGCGGATCCGCAGCGGATTGGCCGCGGATCCGCAGCTGATTGGCCACGGATCCGCAGCGGATTGGCCGCTGTGAATTCGTAGCAGTTTTCCATCAGGTTTACAGTACCATGTACACCTATGGAAAACAAAATCCGCTGTGCCCATGGTGCGGAAAATTCCGTGCAGAAACGCTGCGTTGTATTTTCCGCAGCATGTCAATTCTTTGTGCGGATTCAGCAGCGTTTTACACCTGTTCCTCAATAGGAATCCGCAGGTGAAATCCGCACAAAAAAACACTGGAAATCCGCTGTAAATCCGCAGGTAAAACGCAGTGCCTTTTACCTGCAGATTTTTCAAAAATCGTGTGGAAAAATCTCACAAATCCGCAACGTGGGCACATAGCCTTAGGTTAGGGTTGGAATTAGGGCTAGGGTTGGAAATAGTGTTAAGATTAGGCTTGTGGTTAGGGTTACGGATAGGGTTAGGGGTGTGTTGGGGTTACAGTTGTGGTTAGGGTTGGGGTTAGGGTTGGGATTAGGGTTAGGGTTGGAATTAGGGTTACGGGTGTGTTGGGGTTAGGGTTGTGGTTAGGGGTGTGTTGGGGTTAGGGTTGTGATTAGGGTTATGGCTACAGTTGGGATTAGGATTAGGGGTGTGTTGGGGATAGTGTTGAAGTTAGAATTGAGGGGTTTCCACTGTTTAGGCACATCAGGTGTCTCCAAACGCAACATGGCGCCACCATTGATTCCAGCCAATCTTGCGTTCAAAAAGTCAAATGGTGCTCCCTCCCTTCCAAGCCCCGACGTGCACCCAAACAGTGGTTTACCCCCACATATGGGGTACCAGCGTACTCAGGACAAACTGGGCAACAACTGTTGGGGTCCAATTTCTCCTGTTACCCTTGCAAAAATAAAAAATTACTTGCTTAAACAATTTTTTGAGGAAAGAACAATATTTTTTTTTTATTTTCACGGCTCTGCGTTATAAACTTCTGTGAAGCACTTGGGGGTTGAAAGTGCTCACCACACATCTAGATAAGTTCCTTGGGGGGTCTAGTTTCCAAAATGGAGTCACTTGTGGGGTGATTCTACTGTTTTGGCACATCAGGGGATCTGCAAATACAACGTGATGCCCGCAGACCATTCCATCAAAGTCTGCATTTTAAATGTCACTACTTCCCTTCCGAGCCCTGACATGCGCCCAAACAGTGGTTTAACCTCACATATGGGGTACCAGCATACTCACAACAAACTGGGCAACAAATATTGGGGCCGAATTTCGCCTGTTACCCTTGTGAAAATAAAAAATTGCTTGCTAAAACATCTTTTTTGAGGAAAGAAAAATGATTTTTTTTATTTTCACGGCTCTGCGTTGTAAACTTCTGTGAAGCACTTGGGGGTTGAACGTGCTCACCACACATCTAGATAAGTTCCTTGGGAGGTCTAGTTTCCAAAATGGGGTCACTTGTGCGGGAGCTCCAATGTTTAGGCACACAGGGGCTCTTCAAACGCGACATGGTGTCCGCTAATGAATGGAGCTAATTTTCCATTCAAAAAGCCAAATGGCATGCCTTCCCTTCCGAGCCCTGCCGTGCGCCCAAACATTGGTTTACCCCCACATATGGGGCATCATCGTACTCAGGACAAACTGGACAACAACATTTGGGGTCCAATTTCTCCTATTACCCTTGGGAAAATAAAAAATTCTGGGCTAAAAATCATTTTTAAGGAAAGAAAAATTATTTATTTTCACGGCTCTGCGTTATAAACTTCTGTGAAGCACCTGGGGGTTATAAGTGCTCACTATGCATCTAGATAAGTTCCTTGGGGGGTCTAGCTTCCAAAATGGGGTCACTTGTGAGGGAGCTCCAATGTTTAGGCACACGGGGGCTCTCCAAACGTGACATGGTGTCCGCTAAAGATTGGAGCCAATTTTTCATTGAAAAAGTCAAATGGCGCTCCTTCCCTTCCGAGCCCTGCCGTGTGCCCAAACAGTGGTTTACCCCCACATATGAGGTATCAGCGTACTCAGGACAAATTGGACAACAACGTTCATGGTCCAGTTTCTCCTTTTACCCTTGGGAAAATAAAAAAAATTTCGCTAAAAGATCATTTTTGTGACTAAAAAGTTAAATGTTCATTTTTTACTTCCATGTTGCTTCTGCTGCTGTGAAACACCTGAAGGGTTAATAAACTTTTGAATGTGGTTTTGAGCACCTTGAGGGGTGCAGTTTTTAGAATGGTGTCACTTTTGGGTATTTTCAGCCATATAGAACCCTCAAAATGACTTCAAATGTGAGGTGGTCCCTAAAAAAAAATGGTTTTGTAAATTTTGTTGTAAAAATGAGAAATGACTGGTCAAATTTTAACCCTTATAACTTCCTAGCAAAAAAAAAATTTGGTTCCAAAATTGTGCTGATGTAAAGTAGACATGTGGGAAATGTTATTTATTAACTATTTTGTGTCACATAACTCTCTGGTTTAACAGAATAAAAATTCAAAATGTGAAAATTGCGAAATTTTGAAAATGTTCGCCAAATTTCCGTTTTTTTCACAAATAAACTCAGAAATTATCTACCTAAATTTACTACTAGCATGAAGCCCAACATGTCACGAAAAAACAATCTCAGAATCGCTAGGATCCGTTGAAGCGTTCCTGAGTTATTACCTCAAAGGGACACTGGTCAGAATTGCAAAAAACGGCAAGGTCATTAAGGCCAAAATAGGCTGGGTCATGAAGGGGTTAATGTGTGACAGCTGCCAAAGACCCGATAAAAATCTGACATTGCTGTACTCGCACCAAGCCAAACAATAAAGTCACCTAATCATTTATACCGCACGAGGAACAGCGTAGAAAATAAATTAAATAAATTCTTCACATGCTGTTGATTTTTTTTATTCTGAGGCCCAAAGATCGCAGTAAGGCTCGGCGCACATTTATCTTGTGCTCTACGCTACTCTACACCGGGATTTACGTGTCAATCTCTGAAACACATGATTCATACCCACAGCAGAATATTCCTTATAATGAGGCAGATGGAGGCACTGTGGATGC
Organism: Ranitomeya variabilis; assembly: GCF_051348905.1. Taxonomy (NCBI): domain Eukaryota; kingdom Metazoa; phylum Chordata; class Amphibia; order Anura; family Dendrobatidae; genus Ranitomeya; species Ranitomeya variabilis. The sequence continues at coordinate 539,028,591 of NC_135233.1, forward strand.
CATATAACCTGTGAACAGGCAGTGTCCATCAATTTAGAATTGCATAAAAGTGTCATCGACCACAGTTTTGAGCACTTCTGAAAAGGACACTGCTAAACTGAGGCCAGATGGACTCCTGAGTAACTCTGCTTCCTCATGATAGTGAATGAATCCATTGGGGGTTTCTTCTGTAATGTCACTTGGAGATTCAGATGGAAACCCCGATGTGAGTGCTCAGAGCAAAGAGACGGATAAATGTGATCATAAATGTTACGTTTAATGTTCCCAAATAAAAGCCTCATCTCAATTCCCAAAAAATGCAAGTCCCCATTCAGATCTGTCATCTATTAATGAAATATAGGGGGCTTCCACGTTACTGGTAGCACAAAGGCTTTGGAAAAGAGAAATGGCTCCTCACCCCTAAAGAAATTCAGCCAATTCTCCGCTCCCATATTCAAATGCCCAACCCTCCCTTCTGAGCCCAAGTGGGCCTAAACCACATTTAGCGCCCACGTTTGGCATTTCTGTAGTGATGAGAGCCCTCCTAATTTACAGGTGCGTGTCTCTAGAACCATGAACTGGGAACAATGTACTGGTCACTACAGCGGCAGTTTGCAATTTTCACTCTGCAACAAACACAGCTGCTTATTTCTGGAACACACCCATGAAGTCAAAATCGTCAATAGATCTACAAATAAATTCCTAAAGGGTTATATTTCCAAAATGGGGTCACTTGAGGGGGGATTCTGCTTTTGCAGCACTTAGGGGCTCTTTATATGGAATCCACAAACTATTCTAGGAGAATCTGCGCTCCAGGAGGCAAATAGTGCTCTGTCCCTCCAGAGTCTCACCGTATGGCTAAGTAGTACTGTACATGCACACATGGGGTACTCTACATTGAGTAGAAATTATGGGACAAATTTTGGTGCCATATTTTTTCTTCACTGTCCAATGGTATTAAAGTCTGTGACACACGTTTCTTCCCTTCTGAGCCTTACATTGTGCATCAAAAGTAGTTTTCGATCACATATGGGGTATCTAACTCAGGAGAAATTGCATGACAAATTTTGGGGTCCATTTTCTCCTGTAACTAGATTTTTGTGGGAACAATGTGATTTTTTTATTTTCACGACTAAAGGGGTTATCCACTACTTTCAATTAACCCTCCAATGTATCCCCCGTGGCCCCTGATGAATTGTGCAAATACCTTTCGTTGCCATTTTCGCCTGTGAGCGGCGCTATTCCTGCGGCTGAATCCGCTGCAGCCACCGCTTATTTCCGACGTCACGTAAATTTCCAGACTCTGGAAATTGACGTGACGTCAGCAGCAGGCGTGACCCAGCCTCACAGTCACTCATCAAGAGTCAGCTGGGGGCTGACTGCGGGGCTGTGCTGGGGGTGGGCGGGGCTAGGCAGGGCTGATTGTGCGGGCGCCGGTGTCTGCATGCCGGCGCCGGGGCTCTGCAGATGCGCCATTTCTGGGGCAGCTGCGGACTGGTATTTGTAGCCGGGGGGGGGGGACCAACATCCATGGCCCCTCTCTAGGCTATGAATATCAGCCCGCAGCTGTCTGCGTAGCCTTACTGGCTATAAAATATAGGGGAACCCCACGTCATTTTTTTTGGGGGGTCTCCCTATTTTAATAGCCAGTAAAGGCTACGCAGACAGCTGTGGGCTGATATTCCTAGCAGGCTACAAATATTGGCCCCTGGCCGTCGGCTTTCCCCCTCTGGTGCAGAAAATTGTGCGGGAGCCCACGCCGTTTTTTTTCTTTTATTAAATTAAACGCTCATAAAGGCCTATTTAACCCTTGCGTCAGTACAGTTCCGTCGCTATGCGTCGGGCCTACGTACTGACGCACGTTGAGAAATTTGTGCAGTGGATGCAGTTTTTCAACGCATCCGCTGCCCATTCTGAAGTCCAGGGAGGAGGGGGCGGAGTTTTGGCCGCGCATGCGCGGTAGAAAATGACAGAAGCGACAGACAAAAAAAACTTTCACTTCAACGTTTTTTTTTTTCGTCCCAACGGGCCGCCAAAACACGACACATCCGTTGCACAACGGACGCGACGTATGGCCATCCGTCGCGATCCGTCACTAATACAAGTCTACGGGTAAAAAACGCATCCTCCGAGCACATTTGCAGGATCTGTTTTTTTCCCAAGAAGATGGATTGCTAAAAACACAAGTGTGAAAGTAGCCTTAGGCTGCTTTCACACTAGCGTCGGTAAGGGGCCGTCGGGCTGCGTCGGCCCGACGTACCGACGCATACTGGTCCAGTCTTAAGACGCTTCCACTGCCCCATTGCAAGGTTCGGGGAGGAGGGGGCAGCGTTTCGCCCGTGCATGTGCCGTCGAAAATGGCGGACTAGAAGCACAAAAAAAGTTACATGTAACTTTTTTTGTGCCGGCGGTGCGCCAAAACACGGCACAACCATTGCGCGACAGTTGTGACGTGTCGCAATGCGTCGCTAATAAAAGTCTATGGAGAAAAAAACGCATCCTGCGGGCAACTTTGCAGGACGCATTTTTTCTCCACGACGCATTGCGACGTGCAGTGCACGACGCTAGTGTGAAAGTAGCCTTAGAAACATCGGCCTTTCTATTATATATCTATGGATATATCTATCCATAGATATATTTATAGATAGATATATCTATAGATACATAGATGGATGTATCCATATATCTGGCTGCTTTCACATCAGGTTTTTGCCTTAAGGCACAATCCGGTGAGTTTTGAAAAAAACGGATCCATTTTTTTCCGCCGGATCCGTTTTTTTCTCATATAGTTGTATTAGCGCCGGATTGCGCCTGATGGCCACACGTTTCATCCGTTTTTTGCCGGATCCGTCAAAAAAGCTGTTTCCGCTGGACGGAAAACACATACAGAGGAACGTTTTTTCTGTCCGGCGAAAAAACGCACAGCGACGGATCCAGCAAAAAAAGTATGAAACTGAGATGTGAAATGATGAATCCGGCCTTGGAATCCGTTTTTTCATGAATGTTTCCATTCAAATCATGCACATTTTCAGTTTATTTATTTCCAAAAACGGCATTAAAACCGTGCATAAACCGCACCAAAAAAAGCATCAAAACTACACCAAAAACTGCATAAAAACTGCATCAAAACCTGGTGCAGTTTTGCAGTTTTAGTGCGGTTTTGATGCAGTTTTTGGTGCAGTTTTGGTGCGGTTTTGATGCAGTTTTTGGTGCGGTTTTCATGCGTTTTGGAAAGCTAAATAAAGATGTATTATTGAAAACAAAAAAAAAAAAAAAGATTTGTGATGTCATTATTGTCCAACCTCCTCTTTTACATTTGTCCAACCCACACTCCATTACACACACAGATACACAGATAGATGAAATGGATAGACAGAGCTACGTATAGATAAATCTACAGATGCATACATCTATCTATTCATATATCTATCTGTAGATGTGTCTGGATAGATATATCTATTGATAGATGTATGGATAGCGTAGGGTGTGTGACCACTGTTAGGATTGCATCCGAATGAGCTGCAGATTGGATGCTGCGTACTTGTAGTCCCATCGGATGATGCCTGCACACACACCCCAAAAAGACCCCCCGCACACACCCGAACAGTCCCGCACAGGGCAGCACATCTGAACAGTAACGCACACATCCGAACAGCCTGCAAACCCCTCACACACCTTAACAGTCCCGCACAGCACCGCACACATCCAAACAGCCCGCAGACCCCGCCCGCACACACATACACGCACACAGTCACCGCCCACACACTTCCCTCCTCCCGAACTGCAGCGTTTCTCGGACCCACATCCGCATTTTAACTGCAGATCTTTTTTACATCTGCAGTTTTGCTGCGGATGTGCCCAACTCAATGAAAGTCTATGGGTGCAGAAACGCTGCAGTTCCGCACAAAAGTAGTGACATGCTGCGAGAAAAAAAAGCTGCGTTTCGGTGCGGCTTTATCCGCAACATGTGCACAACAAGTCTGCGGCTCCCATAGACTTACATTGGTTGTGCACTACACTGCGGATTTGATGCAATTCAGTGCGGCAAAAAACCCTGCGGATCTGCAATCAAATATGCAACGTGTGCACACAGCCTTAGCATTTAGTGAACCTAGCAAAAAAGCCAAGCAAAAAACAAGTGTGGGATTTGCACTTTTTTGCAATTTAATTGCACTTTGAATTTTTTTCACATTTTCTGTTACATGACATGGTAAAACCAATGGTGTCGTTCAAAAGTAGAACTTGTCCCGCCAAAAATAAGCCCTCACATGGCCATATTGACAGAAAAATTATGGCTCTGGAAAGAAGGGGAGTGATAAACAAAAAAGCTCCAGGGGTGAAGGGGTTTAGAAACATGGATATGGACATATCTATGGAAATAGACATAGATATATAGATATATCTGTATGTATTCATCTATCTTTTTGTTATCTATCTGTGTGTAATGTAGTGTGGGTTGGACAAATGTAAAAGAGGAGGTTGGACAGAAATCACATCACAAATCTTTTTGAAGATAGAGGGGGGGAGAGGAGAGAGGGGTTGGGGTGTATTTTGGAGTGGGTGTGCCAGGTGCAGAGTTACAGGCGAGTGCAATGCATCATGGAACTTGTAGTATTAGAGCACAGTAAGTCAGGAGAAAGGAAGTTGTTGATTAACCCCACGAGAGCTGGATCCAGCACTAAAGAGGTGCTGCTACAGCATGATAAAAGGTAATCTTGCTAAAATAAACACAGTAGATGTTTTCAGTGGCACATAATAGCAAGATTTATGAAAAAAAAAAAAAGGTTATAGTAGTGGACAACTTCTTTAACGTTATAAACATCTATGAAGCACCTGGGAGTTCAAGGTGCTCAATACACATCTAGATACCAGGGCTATTTTCCAAAATGGTGTCACTTGTTGGGGGTTTACACTGTTTAGGCATATCAGGGGCTCTCCAAATGCAACATGGCAGCTGCTAATTATTCCAGCAAATTTTACATTCACAAAGTCAAATAGCGCTCCTTCCATTCCAAGCCCTGACGTGCACCCAAACAATTGTTTTCCTTCACATATGGGGCACCTGCGCACTCAGGAGAAATTGCACAACAAATTCCATGATCCATTTTCTCCTGTTACGCTTGTGAAAGTTAAAAAAAAAAAAATTATATATTAGACCTACCGGTAATTATGTTTCCAGGAGTCCATCCTGAGAGCACCATGGAGGTCGTCCTCCTCCTTACAGGAAATCACACGAGGTTAAAAGGTTGTTCCCCATCCACCTCCCTCAGTGCTTTGACAAGTGCCACACCATGGCTGTTGCAACTTGAATTTATTTGAACCGATATCATATTAAAACATCATGAAAACAACACAATCAGGGAGGGAACTAACCGTGCTGTCAGGATGGACTCTGTCAGGGTTAGGGGGTGTATATGACCCAACTTATGTTTCCACTTTCAGTTCCAGTTAGGAACTTGCCGCTCTCTGGCGCCCCCCTTATCCTCAGGTCAGTCAGGGAACTGCACCTAAGATAACTAAACAACAGCTTATATGGTATTTCGGCATGGTATATTAATGATTTAGTAATCAATACCTCTATAAGACAGGACTATTTGACCTATCATCATTGTTATAAAACAAACACTGAAAGGATGATACTGGGTCGAAAACGGTATCAAAGAAATATATAACTTTATTATTAAAAACATCAACCACAGGTGAACAAAGTGACAAAAAGAGCCGTGTCTAAAAGAATGCTGTGCAGGAGGCACATGCCCAGGGAATCAAATGCAACCTATAATTTCTAATGCTAACAGATCCCACATCTCCAATTTACAGACATCTCTATTGTTTAGTTCTATAGTCAATCAATATTACCCCAATCTAGGTCTGTTGAAGTAGAGAGGTATATAGGAAACTGAACTATTCACTGCAAAGACACATGACAGACAGCACTCCTGTGGATGATTTCTGAAACAATCACCCACACATTGGCAATAAAGCATTTTGGGGCGGAGGCTCATTCCTGGGATCTAGTGACTATATTTTGACAAGAGCTTCCGGCTCAGGTACAACACCGGGTGCTCTTGGTTCCCCGACTCGAGCTGGATGAGCACAGCACCGAGGCCAAACTCGCTGGTGTCAGTCTGTACTAAGAATGGCCGACTGCTGTCGACTGACCTTAGCACCGGGGAGCTGCTCACGGGTGTTTTAATGCCCGAAAGGCCACCTCACAGTTGTTTGTTTAATCGACTGTATGGGGTAGGCTTTTCTTGGTGAGATCCGTCAAGAGCTTGGCAAGGCCACTATAGTGTTGTACAAAGCACCTGCAGTGCCCAAGGAGGACCTGTTTTTGGTATTTGAGATGGGCCAGGATGCGATTGTGTCCATTTTCCCAGGCTTTGGCCTCATAGAACCCCCTGCCTACCTGGTGCCGCAGGTTTTGGACCTCGCTCATGCCCATCTGGTACATTCCCAGCTTGAGGGTCAGGTCTGCTGCAGATGCTCGAGGTGCTCCTCCCATGTAGAACTGTAGATGACTATGTCATCCAGGTATGCCACCGCGCACCTCTCCAGTCCCTAGAGCAGGTGGTTGACCATCCGCTGGAATGTAGCAGGGGGATTACTCATGCCAAAAGGCATGACAGTGGACTCGTACAGTCCGAAAGGGATGATAAAGGCAGACTTCTCTTGTGCCTCGGGGCTCAGGGGAATCTGGCAATATACTGACTCAGTTCCATAACTGATAGATAGGGCGCGCCAGCTAACCGCTCAAGCAGCTCCTCGATGCGTGGCATTGGGTGTGCGTCAGAGGCGGTTATGGCATTGAGCCCACTGTAGTCCACACAGAACCTGGTGCCGCAAGTATTGGACCTCGCTCATGCCCATCTGGTACTTTCCCAGCTTGAGGGTCAGGCCTGCTACAGATGCTCGAGGTGCTCCTCCCATGTAGAACTGTAGATGAAAATGTCATACAGGTATGCCACCGCACACCTCTCCAGTCCACTGCAGTCCACACAGAACAGGGTGGTCCGATACTTTTTTGGTACCAGCACTACAGGTGAGGCTCACGCACTCTTGGACTGTTTGATCACCCCCAGCTGTAACATCTCCTCGATCTACTGGCGCATGACGTGCTGCACCTCGTCCAAGATCAGATAGGATGTCCGCTAGATTGGAGCATGATTCTCGGTGCCCATTCGTGGACCGCTAGTTCAGTCATTCCAGGTCTGTTGGTAAATACGTCCCGGAAGGATTCCAGCGTGGCTCGCAGCTGCGACAGCTGGTGTGCGGTTAGCGAAGTGCTTACCTCCACATCCTTTATGGACCTGCAGGCTTTAGCCTGGGCCAGCATGTCCAGGAAGGGGTCTTCCTCCCCATCCTCAGGCAGGTTGCAGACCTTTAGGACGCAGGCTCTAAGTTCTTGGTGAGCTTTCATCATATTGACGTGGAAATCCTTCCACCTACCCTGAGTGTGGTCACGAGTGACCACGTAGGTTAAGCTGTTCTGGTCGTACCAGTGCATCTAGTCAGCCTGGGCCTGTGCCATGTTGCCATGTACTAACTGCGTCAAGGTCTGTATCCTGTCACGGAAGCACATGACATACTCCAAGATGGACAGTTCTGAATGGCTTGGGCTCTTCTTCCCACGATTCCCTTACCAACCCAAGGGGTCCCCGGACTTGCATGCCATGCAGGAGCTCGAAGGGGAAAAACCCCGTCGAGGCCTGCGGAACATCTCTGTAAGCGAATAGCAGGTGTGAAAGAAACTGCAGCCAGTCGCACCCCTGGGTCTCAATCAGCATTTTTAGCATCTGTTTGAGGGTATCGTTGAAGTGCTCACACAAACCATTGGTTTGGGGGTGATACACACTCGATACCTGCATTTTCTTACTAAGAGCCTCCATTAGGCAAGACATAAATTGAGTCTCCTGGTCGGTAAGCATCTCCCTGGGAAATCCTGCTCGGGAAAAGATGGCCAGGCCAACAGGGCATCAGTCACCTCATCCACTCTAGATAAGGACAGAGCCACTGCGTCCAGATACCGGGTAGTATAGTCTACCACAATAAGGAGCGCTTTTCTGAGCTGCTGGGTATAGCCAGTAGTCCCACAATGTTTACAGCAAGCCTCTGCAGGCCCAGACTTCCCCACTCTTTGACATGTAATACAGGAGCGGCAATAGTTGGTTACATCTGTCCCCATCTTGGGCCAATAGAAGTGTTGAGACAGCCGGGTCTTCGTTTTGCTGATCCGTGTTAGTGGAATCTCATGGACAATCCGTAACAAGTCACTCCTAAATTGGTAGGGTACAACCAGCTGTCTTTCCCGCAACCACTCCTGTTGGGCTTTGCTGGGAACCTTCTTCCTGTACAACCTCCCTTGTTCCCAAAATACCCTCTCCTTATCAATCTCTGAGGTGGGCTTCTCATCGAGGTTTCTCAGGGCCTCAGGCTAGCATCGGAGTGCAGGACAGCCTGGAACTCCTGGTTGGAGGCAGCCAGAAGTGACGTTAAGGCCCCTTCCTCACACGGACTCTCTGGGACCTGCTCTGGATCCATCTCTAGTTCAGTCATCCCTTTGACTGAGGAGGGTCCAGAAAGCAGGGTGTTACCTGCATTCTGGGCACTCTGACTGCGGGTGACAGCAGCTATATAGGCTGTCTCCCCGGGGATTACCTCAGTCTAATTAGCCTGTGCAGCTATGGGTACTACCTCCTCATCCTCCCCCATTACCTCAGGAGCAGAGCTATATATGGGGCAGTTACATTCGGCAAGGTCACCTTCTTTTATGGCACTGGTCAGTTGCGTGGCATCCCCTTCTTCATGGTTCCGTGCCTCTCCCCATTTGAGGCAGAGAGGGGGCTGGAAGCTGCAAGGCGGATTTTTTGTGAAGTTTGTCATTCACTAACCAAGGAAAGGCAACCCTGGATGGGTACTACGGTTATTTAGGAATTACTCACTTTCCTGACAGACTCCTGCAAACAATTACCGGTAGGTCTAATACCTATTTTCCAGGAAGTTCCTCCTGACATCACAATGGAGAATACCAAAGTACCTCCTCAGGGTGGGACCACTGTCTGGAGAACCTTTCTCCCAAAAGCAGTTTGTTGACTAAACAACACATCTAATTTATAATGCCTGCAAAACGTATCTAGACTGGCCCAGGTGGTAGCCTTAGGGTACCGTCTCACAGTCGCACTTTGGTCGCTACGATGGCACGATCCGTGAAGTTCCAGCGATATACTTACGATCTCGCTGTGTCTAACACGCTACTGCGATCAGGGACCCCGCTGAGAATCGTACGTCGTAGCAGATCGTTTGAAACTTTCTTTTGTCGTCAAGTGTCCCGCTGTGGCGGCATGATCGCATCGTGTAACAAAGGTGTGCACGATATTGTATACGATGTGTGCACAGTAACCAACGGCTTCTACATCGCAAATACGTCATGAAATTATCGCTCCAGCGCCATACATTGCGAAGTGTGACCGCAGTCTACGACGCTGGAGCGATAATGGAGCGACGCTGGAGCGTCACGGATCGTGCCATCGTAGCGACCAAAGTGCCACTGTGAGACGGTACCTTTACAAATTTCCTCGACTGATGCCCCCGTCCTTTCAGCCCAGGAGGTGGATACTGCTCTCCTCGAGCTCTTAAACTTTTGGGGGGACTGTTCCTTCTGACAGGCTAAGAAGATTGCAGAGGTAATCCATCTTGCAATGGTTGCTTTAGAGGCTTTTTACCCCTTATTTAACCTCCAAATAAGACAAACAAGTTAAGATCCTGTCTCCAACTACTAGCCTCTAGATATTCAATGACTGCCTATCTAACATCAAATGCGTGAGGGGCTTGTTCATTCTGATTTGAGAGGTTCTCACAAAAGGAGGGTAAGATAATCTCCTGATTTAGATTCTGACAGGACACTACCTTTGGTACGTAAGCGTGGTCTAACTTTAGGATTATGCGATCTTCCCATATCCGAAGATACGGATCCCGAGTTGACAGGGCCTGAATTTCCCCCACTATTTTTGCAGTAGTAATGGTCACTAAAAATGCAGTCTTGATGGTCTGGACTGAGATGGACATATTTCCCCATTACATAAGGCACATTGCAGAGGGCTCTAAGGACCAAATTTAGATCCCAAGGGGGCACCGACCGCCTAATAGTAGGTCGCAACCTCTAAATCGCCATCACAGATCTAGCTATCCAAGGTGAGTGGCCAGTGAATAATCAAAAAATGTACTTAAAGCCGATATCTGGACTTTTAGTGTGCTAGATCTAAGCCCTTTATTAAATTCCGCTTGGAGGAAGTCTAAGACCCCTGGAATATCGGGTTTGCGTGCAACAAAGTCGGACCTACCACCTTCCAGACAGAACATTTTCCATATTTTGTTGTATATTGCGGAAGTAACAGGCTTTCTACTAGCCTGAATCGTGGTTATGACTTGGCCCGATAATCCTTGAGCTCTCAGGATGTCCTGCTCAGGATCCAAGTTGATAGATGAAGCCTTCCTGGGTTCTGATGAAAGACTGGGCAATGGTAAATGATATCGTCCCTCTGAGGAAGAAAAACCGGGTCTTCTAACGCCATAGCTCTTAGCAGTGGAAATCAACTTCTGGTTGGTCAATACGGGGCGATCAGAAGTACCTTCGCCTGATCCTCCTGGATGTTCCTGAGAACCCCTGAAATAAGCGCCATCGGGGGAAAGGCATAAGAAAGAGACCTGCTTCATTTCTGTCTCAACGCATCGACGGATTCCGGATTGTCTGATCGATTGAAGGAGTATAATCTGGAAATCTTTGTATTCTTCCTGGTCACGAAATAAGTATGAGGTGTACACCAGAGATGACAAGTACTGGAAAACCTCCTCGTTGAGTTTCAATTCCGTCAACCAGACATTCTGTCTGCTCAGGTAATCTGCCACAACATTTTGGGACCCCTCGAGATGAACCGCTGCCACTGACAGAAAAGTTTTTTTTCTGCCCAGGATAAAACCCTGTACGCCACATCCTGGAGTGCCCGAGGTCTGGGACCCACTTGCTGTTGCAGGAAAAAAAAATTTGGTCACCATCAGGGCACGAAGGAAAGACCCGAAAGTAGAACCTCTGGGTTATAGTGCTAGAGCCCCCAAGGGCGAGCGGACCTGATGGAACCATTCCCTATACAGAAAGCGTTAGGGGCAGGCCCAAGGGGGCTGGAACCACAAGGGCTGAAGCCAAAGCGGCGACTAAGGGTAAATAAAGAGAGTGAAGAGACTGGGGTATGGAGGCGGTAGATCAGAACAGAGAACAAACGGAAACTATGGAATATGGGAGGTAGATGGGACCAGGAGGACCAGAGACTGAGCGGTGGCACGATGCTGCAAGAGAGGAACGAAAAAGGTAATAACTAGCAGGAATAAACGGAACTGGTAGGCACAAGTGGACACAGGGCAGGAATGGCTAAGACACTGAGCAGGCACAGCAGAGACACGGAGCTGATACAACAGACACAGGGCAGGTACGGAAGAGACACAGAGCAGACACGGCAAGACACAGGGCAAGTACAGCTGAGGCACAGGGCAGGTACGGCTGAGAGGCAGGAAGAGCAAACAGAGATAGGAAGCCAGGGAACAAGGGAGTACGCCAGCAGGAAAGCTAGCGTAACCACTATAGATAACCAGGCATCTTACCTATGCAGACGCAGAGAAATACCCAATGGGCGCCGCCATGATGGGGCGTAGCCAGCGGGTCACGACCTCTCAGAGGGCTTAGCGGTGGGAAAAGCGCGACCGAGAATGTGCTAAGCGCTGACGTGCCGCGACCCTGAGAAGACCGGGAGCGGCGAGGGACCCTGTCAAAGACGCGCCGGAGGCAGGAGACGGACGGGTGAGTATTCGCAGATGTGACAGTACCCCCCTCCTTACTCCCCCTCCTTTTAATGCTATAGAGGAACCTCCTCATGATATAAAGAGCATTGATGTTCTCCCGGGGCTCCCACAATCTCTCCTCAGGACCAAATCCCTTCCAATCAATCAGAAAAAAGGTCCGCCTTCTAACAACCTTTTTGGCTAGAATATCTTTTACATCAAAGACATCATCCGAAGTGCTGGGTTGGGGAGCGCGAGGTGGAGAAGAGTGAAAGCGATTAAACACTGCGGGTTTAAGAAGCGAGACATGAAAAGAATTGGGAATTCGTAACGAGGCAGGCAATTTCAATTTGTAGGCCACATCATTGATGCGACTTAAGACCTCAAAGGGACCAATGTAGCGTGGACTTAGTTTATGAGAGGGTATCTTAAGTCTAATATAGCTTGAAGAAAGCCAAACATTGTCGCCTGGAAGAAATGGAGGAGTGTGCAAGCGTTTCTTGTCGGCGTACTGCTTCATCCTGCAAATGGCCTTTTCAAGAGCCTCTTTAGTCTCCCTCCAAATTTTAGAGAATTCCAAGGACAAGGAGTCTGCCGCAGGTACACCCGAGGCGGGGGAAATGGGAAATGGAATGCCAGGATGTTGCCAAAGACCACAAAGAAAGGAGACTTGGAAGAGGATTCACTGGGATGATTGTTGTAAATGAACTCTGCCCATGGGAGAAGAGAGACCCAATCATTCGGATGAACATTGGAGAAATGCCGAAGGTAGGAGGTTAAAGGGAACCTGTCACTCCAAAATCATAGGTGAGCTAAGCCCACCAGCATCATGGGCTTATCTTCAGCATTCTGTAATGCTGTAGATAAGCCCCCGATGTAACCTGAAAGATGAGAAAAAGAGGTTAGATTATACTCACCCAGGGGAGGTCCCGCTGCGGTCCGGTCGGCATCGCGGTCCGGTCCAGGGCCTCCCTTCTTCTTACGATGATGTCCTCTTTTTGTCTTAACGCTGTGGCTCAGAAGCAGGCATACTTGAGGGCAGAGCAAAGTACTGCAGTGTGCAGGAGCCGAGAAAGGTCAGAGAGGCCCGGCGCCTGCGCACTGCAGTACTTTGCTCTGCCCTCAACAGGGCAGACAAAGTACGCCTGTGCCGGAGCCGAAGCGTGAAGACAAGAAGAGGATGTCATCCTATGAAGATGGGAGGCCCCGGACCAGACCGCGACACCCATCGGATCGGAACGCCCGCCCAGGTGAGTATAATCTAACATCTTTTCTCATCTTTCAGGATACATCGGGGGCTTATCTACAGCATTAAAGAAAGCTGTAGATAAGCCCCTGATGCCAGTGGGCTTAGCTTACCTTCGATTTTGGGGGTGACAGGTTCCCTTTAAAACTTGATTGACTCGTTCCACTTGACCGTTGGACTGTGGATGATAGGCAGAAGAGACGTCCAGTTTTACCTTCATTAGTCCGCAAAGAGCTCTCCAGAAATGAGAGGTGAATTGGACCCCCGGTCAGACACAATATGCTGTGCAAAGCTGTGAAGTCGGAAGACATGATGTACAAAAATCTTCGCTAACTTGGGAGCAGAAGGCAGACCAGGCAAAGAAACAACGTGAGACATCTTGGAGAATCGATCCACTATCACCAAAATGACAGTACAAGTTGAGGATGGAGGTAAATCGGTAACAAAGTCCATAGCAATATGACTCCAAGGAACGGAAGGCACAGGCAGTGGAAGTAGAAGTCCAGAAGGTAGATGCTGGGAACCTTGTTTCTAGCACAGGAAGAAATGAACTCCAAGACGTCTTGTCGAAGTGACGGCCACCAATTATGGCGGGAGATAAGAGACAGAGTTTATTTGACTCCGACATGACCAGAAAACTTGGAGTAATGTCCACATTGTAAAACTCTTTATTTGTCATGATCCAATACCAATGTCTTGCCAGGTGGTGGAGTGATCACTCTAAGAGGAGCCAGGGTAATGATCCTAGCTGGATCTATGATGTGTTCGACTCTCCTCCACGTCTGCTGGCTGGAAGGATCTAGATAGGGCATCCACTTAGACGTTCTTATTACCAGGACGAAAGTGGAGTTCAAAGTCAAAACGCCCGAAGAACAAGGACCATCTGGCTTGCCGCAGGTTGAGTCTTTGAGCAGACTGAATGTAGGCTACATTCTTGCGGTCTGTTAATACAACAAAAGGATGAACGGCTCCTTCAAGAAGATAACGCCACTCCTCTAAGACCAATTTAATATCCAGTATTTCTTTATCTCAAAAGGAATAATTTTGCTCAGAAGAGAAGGCTTTGGAGAAGAAGCCACAAGACACTAAGCGACCAGAGGTGTTTTATGGAAAAGGACTGCCCCAGCTCTAAAAGAAGACGTGTTGACCTCGAGGATAAATGGCATATTAGCATCAGGGCAATGGAGCACAGGAGCCGTAGCAAACTTTTGTTTCAGAGTCTGGAAGGCGTTCACAACTTCTGAGGTACAATGATTGGGGTTGACCCCTTTGCAAACAAGAGCAGAAATTGTTTGGCTCATTGGTTTGGAAAAATGATTAATTGTCTATAGTAATTGGAAAAGCCAAGAAAACGTTGGATTGATTTTACTCCAAGAAGACATGGCCAATTAAGGACAGCGGAAACCTTCTCGGGATCCATCTCCAAACCGAACTTCGAGACTATGTAACCAAGGAAACGCAAAGACGACTGCTCGAAGGAGCACTTCTCGATCTTAGCGAATAGATGATTCTCCTTTAAGACGTTGCAGAACTTGACGAACGTCTCGTCGATGGATGGATAAACTCAGAGAAAAGAAGAGAATGTCGAAAAAGGTAAGACCACGACACAGGAGTAGAGAAGATCCCGGAATAAGTCATTAACGAATTCTTGGAACACCGCAGGAGCGTTGCAGAGACCAAACGGCATAACCAAATACTCACACTGACCGTCACGTGTATTGAATGCGGTCTTCCACAAATCCCTAGCACGAATTCGAACCAAGTTATAGGCTCCTCGCAAGTCGAGCTTGGTAAATATGTGCGCTCCCCTCAGGCGATCAAAGAGCTTTGGGAAAAGTGGCAGCGGGTATTTTTTCTTCACCTCGATGTTGTTTAGGTCTCTGTAGTTGATACAAGGACGAAGGGAACCATCTTTTTTTTAAGAAGAAGACACCAGCACTGGCAGGAGAAGAGGATTTCCTAATGAAGCCTTTGGCCAGGTTCTCCTGAACGTACTCTGAAATGGCTAGAGTCTCCGCAGGCGAGAGAGGATAGATCCTTCCTCTAGGAGGAATGGCTCTAGGAAAACGGTCACTAGGGCAGTCAGAGTTGGTGCGGAAGAAGACTCAGCTTCTTTCTTGTCGAAGACATCCGAAATGGAACTATAAACAGAAGGCAACCCAGGGATGATAGAGAGGGGACGAGGAACACCTACAGGATGCACCGGCAGCAGACAATGTGCCCGGCAAGACTCTTCCCAGCGCAAAATATTACCAGTATGCCAATCCAAAGTGGGCTTGTGGGTTCGTAACCATGGAGGGCCAAGAAGTACCGGATGAGAGATTCTGGCTAAAACATAAAACGTAATTTTCTCCGTATGCAGGGCCCCTACCTGAAGTTCCACCTCTTGCATAACCTGAGTAATGGTCTCCTGCAGGGGTTTGCCATTCACGGATGCGAGGATCCGGGGATATTCTAAGGTTCTCACAGGGACAGAAACTTTAATGACCTCATCGAACCTAATAAAATTCCTTGCTGCGCCCGAGTCTACATAGGCGGCTGATGAAAAACTCTCACGGGCTCGCTCCTGGAAAAAAAGGTCAATACGGGTAGCCAGGGAAATCAAATCCTCCAAGGCAGTTGGGGTATCGCGACCTGCCAACTCGTCTTTAATTCGCCCGGAGAGACCCCGCCAGAAGGCTCCCACCAAGGCCTCATTATTCCAGCCCAGATCGGATGATAAAGCACGGAACTGGATAGCGTACTGACCTACAGTTAGAGACCCCTGGTGGAGGTTAAACAGGGCTTCTGTAGTAGAAGCTAGACGTTCCGGCTCATTGAATACTGGCCGAAAAGTCTCCAGAAAAACTGACAACTGTGAGACCACAGGATCATCGCGCTCCCAGAGGGGATTAACCCATGCCAAGGTGTCCCCTTCCAGGTGGGAAATCAAGAAGGCCACTTTAGCCTGATCAGTAGGGTACTCCAGAGGAGGGAGCTAAAAATGGAGGAAACATTGATTCAAAAAACCCAGACACCATTTGGGATCCCCATTATACCAAGGTGGTTTTGCCAAATGGGGAGGAGGGTGGGGCGCCGAAACAGAGGTGGAAGTAGAGGCGGCTGACTGCAAGGAGAGCAACCGGTCGTCCACCGAAGCCATATAACTAAGAATATGAGCCTGGGTGTCTCGCTGCTGAGTCAACTCCTGTTGCAGACCTGTCAGCTGAGGCGCGCTCCCAGGATCAGAGGTCTGGAGTGCAAAGAGGCGAGAGTCCATAGTTTTCATAAAGGACATCACACGGGTCTGATTTTCCTATAAGACAAGCTATTTCTGAGTGTCAGAGGCTCCACCGGGATCCATGGCCAGGTTGTACTATCAGAGAACGAAGGAAAGACTCGAAAGTGGACCCTCTGGGTTATAGTTCTAGAGCCCCCAAGAGTAAGCGGACCTGATGGAACCACCCCCTATAAAGGGAGCGTTAGGGGCAGGCCCAAGGGGGATGGAACCACAACAGCTGGAGCCAAAGGGGCGACTAAGGGTAAATAAAGAGAGGGAAGAGACTGGGGTATGGAGGCGGTAGATGAGAACAGAGAACAAACGGAAACTATGGAATATGGGAGGTAGATGGGACCAGGAGGACCAGAGACGGAGCGGTGGCACGATGCTGCAAGAGAGGAAGAAAAAGGTAATGACTAGCAGGAATAAACGGAACTGGTAGGCACGAGTGGACACAGTGCAGGTGCAGGTGAGACACAGGGCAGGTGCGGCTGAGACACAGGGCAGGTGCGGCTGAGACACAGGGCAGGTGCGGCTGAGACACAGGGCAGGTGCGGCTGAGACACAGGGCAGGTGCGGCTGAGACACAGGGCAGGTGCGGCTGAGTCATTGGCTGCTATGGGCATAAAAGGAGATAAACTCATGGTGTGGCCACCTTCTTCCCCTGTCCTCAACCCTATAGAGAACCTTTGGAGTATCATCAAGCAAAAGATCTATGAGGGTGGGAGGCAGTTCACATCAAAACAGCAGCTCTTGGAAGCTATTCTGACTTCATGCAAAGAAATACAAGCAGAAACTCTCCAAAAACTCACAAGTTCAATGGATGCAAGAATTGTGAAGGTGATATCAAAGAAAGGTTCCTATGTTAACATGTAACTTGGCCTGTTAGGATGTTTTGGAGTTAAATAGCTTTTTTTGTTGAGTGAATGTGACCTCTTAATGCTGCAAATTCCACAAATGAGCATTTTCAGTTCTTTAAAACATATCAAATGTCTAGAAATTCTACTGTGCCTAACAATTTGGAACAGTGCATTTTGAGGTTTTATTCATTTTGGAGATTATACTGTTATCAATGGGAGGTTTCTTCAATAAAATTCGATGTATACTTGAAAGGGTGATGACTTATTAGACTGACTGTCATTTGGACCGACCATTTAGGAAAATCCGAGAAAAATAGAATTTGCATAATAATTTGGAACATAGTGTAGAAGCTTGGGCTGATAAATGGCAAGTGAGCTTTATCCCCTTTCTGCCAGCTGACGGAATAGTACGTCAGCTGGCAGAACCCACGCTTTAAGGAGGACTCCGGCGGTGAGCCCACCTCAAAGCCGCGACATGTCAGCTGTTTTGTACAGCTGACATGTGCGCGCAATGAGCGCGAGCGGAATCATGATCTGCCCGCGCCCATTAACTAGTTAAATGCCGCTGTCAAGCGCTCCCGGCAGCGCGGCCGGGGGTGCTCGCACCTCTGAACCCCGTCACATGATCGGGGGTCATCAGTGCATTGTCATAACAACCAGAGGTCTCTTGAGACCTCTATGGTTGTTGATGGCCGATTGCTTTGAGCGCCAACCTGTGGTCGGCGTTCAAAGCAACCCTGCATTTCTGCTACATAGAGGTGATCTGTGCTTCACCTCTATGTAGCAGAGACGATCGAGTTGTGAATGCTTCTAGCCTCCTATAGAGGCAATTGAAGCATGCCAAAATAAAAAAAAAAAACACTGTTTAAAAATATCAAAAAAAATAAAAAATATATAACAGTTCAAATCACCCCCCCCCCCTTTCGCCCCAATCAAAATAAAACAATAAAAAAAAAATCAAACCTACACATATTTGGTATCGCCGTGTTCAGGTTCGCCCGATCTATCAATAAAAACAAAGGATTAACCTGATCGATAAATGGCGTAGCGAGAAAAAAAACTCAAAACACGAAAATTACGTTTTTTTGGTCACCGCAACATTGCATTAAAATGCAATAAAGGGTAATCAAAAAAACGTATCTGCACCAAAATGGTATCATTAAAAACGCCAGCTCGGCACGCAAAAAATAAGCCCTCACCCGACCCCAGATCAAGAAAATTGGAGACGCTACGGGTATCGGAAAATGGCGCAATTATTATTTTTTTTTTGCAAACTTTGGAATTTTTTTTTACCACTTAGATAAAAGAGAACCTAGACATGTTTGGTGTCTATGAACTCGTACTGACCTGGAGAATCATAACGGCAGGTCAGTTTTAGCATTTGGTGAACCTAGCAAAAAAGCCAAACAAAAAACAAGTTTGAGATTGCATTTATTTTTGCAATTTCATCGCACTTGGAATTTTTTTCCCGTTTTCTGTTACACGGCATGGTAAAACCAATGGTATCATTCAAAAGTACATCTCATCCTGCAAAAAATAAGCCCTCACATGGCCATATTGACAGAAAAATAAAAAAGTTATGGCTCTGGGAAGGAGGGGAGCGAAAAACGATAATGAAAAAACGGAAAAAGCTCCAGGGGTGAAGGGGTTAATGGAGATAAATGTAAGGTCATCATGCATTTGGGTAGAAGTAATAAGATGTATAACTATGTGCTTAATTCTAAAACTCTGGGCAAAACCGTCAATGAAAAAGACCTGGGAGTATGGGTGGATGACAAACTCATATTCAGTGGCCATTGTCAGGCAGCTGCTACAAAAGCAAATAAAATTATGGGATGCATTAAAAGAGGCATAGAAGCTCATGAGGAGAACATAATTTTACCTCTATACAAGTCACTAGTTCGACCACACTTAGAATACTGTGTACAGTTCTGGTCTCCGGTGTATAAGAAAGATATAGCTGAACTAGAGCGGGTGCAGAGAAGAGCGACCAAGGTTATTAGAGGACTGGGGGGTCTGCAGTACCAAGATAGACTATTACACTTGGGTACTATTTAGTTTGGAAAAACAAAGTCTATGGGGTGATCTTATTTTAATGTATAAATATATGAGGGGACAGTACAAAGACCTTTCTGATGATCTTTTTAATCATAGACCTGAGTCAGGGGCAAGGGGGCATCCTCTACGTCTTGAGGAAAAAAGGTTTAAACATAATAACAGACGTGGATTCTTTACTGTAAGAGCAGTGAGACTATGGAACTCTCCGCCATATGATGTTGTAATGAGTGATTCATTACTTAAATTTAAGAGGGGACTGGATACCTTTCTGGAAAAGTATAATGTTACAGGGTTTATACACTAGATTCCTTGATAGGGCGCTGATCCAGGGAACTAGTCTGATTGCCATATGTGGAGTCGGGAAGGAATTTTTTTCCCCAATGTGGAGCTTACTCTTTGCCACATGGGTTTTTTTTTGCCTTCCTCTGGAACAACATGTTAGGGAATGTTAGGTTAGGCTATGGGTTGAACTAGATGGACATAAAGTCTTCCTTCAACCTTAAAGGGACTGTCACCCCCTCCAGCAGTTATAAACTAAAAGAGCCACCTTGCGCAGCAGTAATGCAGCATTCTGACAAGGTGGCTCTTTTAGTTATTGGTGCAGTCAAAGCAGAAATAAAGCGTTTTATAATTTCACAAAAATACCTGTTTTTAGTCGTGGAGGCAGATCTTAACCCCCCTGCTGCACATGCCACACTGCCGTCACTCAAGGCTTCTTCAGCGCCGGGCGCCGCCCCCTCCGCACTGTTTTCTAATCAAATCCGGCGCCTGAGCTGTTTTGTTCTGCCTGGGGCAGGCGCAGTGAACGCTGCCCGTCTGACCTCAGAAGCAGTCTCGCAGACTGCGTCTGTGCGGCCACCCGGCTTGTGAATCCCAGCCCCGCAGTGTGTTATGCATTATGCACAGTGCGGGGCTGGGATTCAGAAGCTGGGTGGCCGCACAGGCGCAGTCTGCGAGACTGTATCTGAGGTCAGACGGGCAGCGTTCACTGCGCCTGCCACAGACAGAACAAAACAGAGCAGGCGCCGGATTTGATTATAAAACAGTGCGGAGGGGGCGGCGCCCGGCGCCGAAGAAGCCTTGAGTGACGGCAGTGTGGCGTGTGCAGCAGGGGGGTTATGACCTGCCTCCACGACTAAAGACAGGTATTTTTGCGAAATTATAAAACGCTTTATTTCTGTTTTGACTGCACCAATAACTAAAAGAACCACCTTGTCAGAATGCAGCATTACTGCTGCACAAGGTGGCTCTTTTAGCTTCTAACGGCTGGAGGGGGTGACAGAGTCCCTTTAATAACTATGTTACTATGTTGTCTGATACAATTTTCACATGTTGACCCTTTAGCACTGCCTGATTTCGTTTCAGGGCTTCCCACATGGCGTAGAGCTCCCTGTAATTGGACGACTTGGACAGGATCTCTGATGGCCATCTGACCAGAATAATCCTTCCCTCCAAGTGTGCTCTCCATCCCCACTTGATGGCGTCCGTGGTGATTACCACACATGGTGAGGTGATCCAAGGAATGCCCACCTGTAGATTTTCTGGCTGAGTCCACCAAAATAGTGATCTTCTCACCGCTGGGGGATAAAGACATTTTTCTGTCGAGTGATGACTGGCACTGATCCCAGACAGACAAGACTTCCCTCTGCAAGGCTCTTGAGTGGAACTGGGCCCACAAGACACAGGAGATGCAAGCCGTCAAAAGACCTAAAATTTTCATTGCCGACCTGACAGAAGCACGACTTCTCAGGAACTCTGACTCTGTTTCACCTCCAGTAGGAAGGATGTTCTGCATCTGGAGTCCAGTAGTACACCCAGGAAGATCATCTTGTTTTCTGGTACCAGGTCCGATTTCTGCCTGTTGATAATCCATTTAATGTACTCTATTGTGGACACTGTCTTTTCCCTGTGAGCTCAGAGCTCTATCGCCGAATTTGCCACCAAGAGGAAATTGTCTAAGAATGGCACTATGATAATCCCCTGGCTTCTTATGTAGAATATGACACCAACTTGGTAAATACTGGAGGAGCTGATGCTAGGCCACATGGAAGGCACTGAAACTGAAAGTGACAGGTTCAATTCAGGATCATCACTGCAAATTTCAAGTATCTTTGGGACGCTGGGTGAATAGGGACCTGGTAACATGCACTTTTTAGATCGAGGGTGCACATAGAGGCGTCCCTGTCTAAAAGAGGAACAGAAGATTTTACCGACTCCATTCTGAACTTTTTGTATCTGACCCAAAAGTTTAGGGGCCTCAGGTTTATTATGGTGCAGGACTCCCCTGATTGCTTTATGATTGTGAACAGAGAGGAGCAGTGACCTTCGTCCTTTTCTGCGTGGGGAACTGGGACTATGACCGCCGTGTTGAGCAGCTACTTTAAGTCTGCTAACATAGGAGACTCTGTCGATAAGGTACGGGGAGCGATAAACCTTTCGGGGGGAGGTGTAGTAAACTACCACGTAACCCTCTGCTATGAATCTGAGAATCCACTGATCGTGAATAATCTGGGACCAGTTTTTAGTTGAGTCACCCCCCAATCAGAATTTTTGATCTTGAACTCGACCCAAATAGGGACCCCTTTACTCTTCCCTCTTTTGTGGTAGGCTCCTCTACTGGACTTCCCTTGGCCCCTGTAATCGGATTATCTCCGAGAAGGACTTGGTTTACGAAAGGACTGGTTCCTTCTAAACCTATCCTCAGGGAACCCTTTATTTTTGTCAGATGCCTTCTCTAAGAGGTCATCTAATGCCGACTCGAACACCCTTAACCCCGAGAAGGGAATGGAGAATGGATTATTTTTGGAGGCATTATCCCCTGACCAGGTTTTCATCCAGATAGCCCTATGAACCGCATTGGAGAAAGAGCTATTCCTAGCTGAGACTCTTACAGATTCAGCAGATGTATCAGCCAAAAAGCGTGTAGCAGATTTCATCAGAGGGAGGCTATGATTTCCTCTCTAGGAGCTTTGTTGGTCAAATGCTCCTCCAGTTGTCCCATCCATAAAAACATAGACCTGGCAACTAAAGTAGTGGCTATGTTGGTTTTGATCAAAGCCGCGGATGTCTCCCATGCCCGTTTCAGGAGATTATCCGCCTTCCTGTCCATAGGGTCTTTTAGACTTGAGTATTCAAACGGGATGGATATCTTCCTGTGAACCGGCACATCAATGTTGGGGACCTCTTCCCAGATATTAACTTCCTCAGGATCGAAGGGTAGACAAATCTTAAAATCCTGTGGTATCACCAAGCGTCTCTCAGCATCCTCCCACTCCTCCAGGACCATAGCACGGATATGGTCTTTAACTGGGAATACATGCTGTTTCTGAGCCCTGAGACCCCCGAAAATCAAATCCTGTCTGGACTGTGGTTTTGGGACATCCTCCACCTGCATGGTATATCTGATAGCTTGGATTAGGTCATCGGTAACCTCTGAGGCAAACAAGTATCTCTTGCCCCGTTCTGGATTTTCCGATACTACCTAACCCTCTTCTTCCTGGTTTGACCCCAGGGGATGGAATTCCTCGTCCGAGCTCAGTTACATCTCACATCGAGGTCTCTTAGCACACGGACCCGGACTGGGAGATTGTGGACGGGTAAGGCTGGATATGGAGGTCTGGACCTCCTCCCAAATAAGGCACCTCATCTCAGACAGTAGAGATGGCTGTTCTTCCCCCACAACTCTGCTGGTGCATGTGTCACAGAGCGTTCTGACAATATGTCTCTGGTAACTTTATATGGCATATAGGGCATCATCTGTTTTTTGCAGTGGCTTTACCAGACCATTTGGGAGTAGGCAGGGGCATAGATGGGGTTCCCTTATCCTGTACATCATAAAGAAAGGGTATAGTCAGGGGCTGTGTAATGCGGACGGGACTGGACACAGAGAACTTACCCCACAATCCTGATCGACGTTGCCCGGATCCTCCGTAATGGTCCTGAAAGCCCTTTGCCCCTCGAGATCCAGGTAACTGCTTTATTACTCGTCTTGCTCTGTTACTTCCATGTTCCACCCTGGAAAGCACGCCGCCCTGTGTTCTGGCACCTCCCCTGACGTCACCGGAAGAGCAACAGTTTTCTCAACCACGCTACTTCCGGAAGCAGCGGCATCATGCCGGCTGGGGTCAGAGCCGAAAGCCCCCCCCATAGGAAGGAAGAGGCTCTAGCCAGGGCTTGTCTGCTCAACAGGTCTCTGTGGCTTAGGGACTCTCCACCAGAGAGTGTCAACCTCGGGCCTTCTTGGCAGGGAGGAATGGCCGCCCTGCACGATCTCCCTGAGCCCCATCCTGGTAAAATGTGCTTCTCCTCTCATGCGTCCCTCCATGCAGGGACAGGAAAAAACAGTGAGGTAGGTGGGTGGGGAGGGGCCTGTTAACCTCTCGTGTGTTTTCCTGTCCCTGTAAGGAGGAGGAGGATGACCTGCATGGTGCTGTCAGGAGGGACGTCCTGGAAATTACTAAACGAGAAATTTTGTGAAAAAAGTAAATATTTATTTTTTCCTTCCACATTCCATTAATTCCTGTGAAGCACCTGAAGGTGCTACTTGAATGTGGTTTTGAGTACTTTGAGTGGTGCAGTTTTTAGAATGGTGTCACTTTTGGGTATTCTCTATCATATAAGCCCCTCATAGTTACTTCAAATGTGAGGTGGTACCTAAAAAAAATGTTTTGTTTTTTTTCGAATTTTGTTGTAAAACTTTAAAATCGCTGGTGCAATTTTAACCCTTAAAACTTCCTAAAAAAAAAAAAAAAAGTTGTTTCAAAAATTGTGCTGATGTAAAGTAGATATGTGAGAAGTGTTATTAACTATTTTGTGCGATATGGCTCTCTCATTTAAAAATAATAAGTTTGGAAATTACAACATTTTCTCCAAATTTACACTTTCATAACAAATAAACATATCATATCAAATAAATTTTACCACTATCATAAAGTACAATATGTCACAAGAAAATCTCAGAATTAGTAGGATCCAGTGAAGCGTTACAGAGCTATGAACTCATAGAATGACAGTGGTCAGAGTTCTAAAAATTGGCTTGGTCAGGAAGGTGAAGAATTAATGAAAAAAAAATAGGTCAATTCAACTCTCCCATTATTTTATGGACAAGCAAGTTGACTTTCAAATGCTGCATAGAAACACCCATCCCAATTTACAGTTGTCGTTAATTATTCAAGGAAATCTACCGTATAAACTCGAGTATAAGCCGACCCGAGTATAAGCCGAGGCACCTACTCTTGCCAAGGAAAACTCGGTAAGCTTTTTGTCTTGAGTATAAGCCGGGTATGCATAGTCCCCTCATCCCTGTCCTGCTATGTGTCCCCCATCCTATCCTGATATGTATGGCTCCCCCTGCCCTGGTATGCCCCTCCCATACTGGTATGTGGCTCCCCCGGTCCCGCATGGCTCGGCTCCCCCAGTCCCCCATGGCTCGATTTCCCCCATCCCATGTTTGCATGCATGTCTCACTCCCCCCCCCCCCACTCCTGCATCTCCATCCCTGCATCTCAGATGTCCGGCTCTCCTCTCGTGTGCCGAGCGGTCACGTGGTACCGCTCATTAAGGTAATGAATATGAGTTCCACGCCTGTGGGAGTAAAGATGCATACATATTCATTACTTTCATGAGCGGTACAACGTGACTGCTCAGCACAGGAGACTAGATCTGCCAGCGCTCGGACAATGGAGATGCAGGGATGGAGATGCAGCAACGGAGGGTGAATATGATGTCTTCTGTTAGCAGGTGGCTGCAGCTGTCACTGTGCCACAGCCGCCGGCTCCAGTCGCTGCTAAGCCGTTCCCCCTCACCTGCCAGCGTTCTGGACAATTGACTTGAGTATAAACAATGGGGGGCGTTTTCAGCACACAAAAAATGTGCTGAAAATCTCGGCTTATGCACTAGTATATACGGTAATTTAATTTTGCACTCACTGAGAGCGCAGCCTCGGTGACTGGCAGTGACGTCATTGAGAATACCTGTGGTCACTGAGGCTCCGTTCCCAGCTGGGCTGAACTGCAGTGACCTAAGTGACATCCACCGCTAGCACCGTGTTTCTCTCACCCAGTGACAAACATCCGGTGTTTGGGCAGCCGAACCCTAAAAGTAACACTGACTTCCTTTTGAAGTTCATGTTTGGTGTCCGTGCCCGAACAGTAGGTGTTTGGTACGGACGCCAAACTTCATTGTTCGGGTTCGCCCATCTCTAATTATAATTAAAAGTTTTAAAAATTGGGCTTGTTTAAAAGAGAAAGAGGCTTTAAAGGGGGCTGTCCAGCCTTACAGTGACTGCAGACTTGTGAATCCTAACATCACACATACTGAGCGCTGTGAGGATTCTCTGGTTCTGGCTGGCAAATGACCGCAAGTTTGGGATAGGCCAGACTCAGTCTAATCAGAATGTGGCCAGCATACTTGCTGTCACATGATCGAACCGTTAATGGCGCAGGATAATACTAACAGAGCGCGCATTGTGAGGATTCACAAGTGTGCTGCCACATACAGTGGTAGCCTAAGGCCGGACAACCTTTGAGGTGAATTTACCCTGTAATGATCAATTCAAAGATGTGGCACATGTTTATTCTTATAAATGACCCTGCAAAGAAAGGCTTCTTTACAATTAGTTGGACTACGCTATGGAATACTTTACTACAGGAGGTAGCAATGTCTTCAGATAATATTTTAAATTGTCTGGATTACTTTTTCCAATGAATTTATTGATTAATATAGCATAACTGATCGAGTAAGGTTGAATATGTGCACCCTTGCCTTTTCTGTTTTCATCATATGTAAGTATGAAATTATTAAATCGTATCCAAATGCAACAAAAATGCAAATGCAGAAAGCCTTTACACATATTTTTGCAAAATTTAAAAAATATCCAAGAAGATGAAGACTTTAAGCTGTGTATAATCATTGGTTGTAAAACAGGAAATAATGAAAAAACTTAAAAACAAAATTGATGCAATTAAAGCAATAACATGTTATATATAAAATTAAGAGACAAATGTGTTACCTTGAAATATCACTAGTTGAAGAATTATTTAGAGGAGTAACATTATTGAGTAAACCAAGATTTCCAGAAGAGGTGAGCTGTCATATAAAAGCATAAATGTTAATGAAGTGATTTTAGCATGTACTTTCCATTTTTAAGACAATTGCAAACCTTTAGTAGAATCTGAATTTTATGCTAACATGAGAAATCAGAAAAAAAAATGTAATTTTAAAAATTACAAAATTGAAAATGGGCAAATGTAAGAGTTTTGACAACCTGCATGTTTAGTAATTAGTAGCTTCCCCTATTATAAGTATCACACCATGTAAATGCTTTTTGTAGCCAGCAGAGAGTCTTTCAATTCTTGTTTGAGGGATTTTCATCCATTCTTCCTTGGAAAAATCTTCCATGTTCTGTGAGCTTCCCAAGTCGTCTTACATGCACTGATATTTTGAGGTGTAGCCACAGATATTCAATGATGCTCAGATCAGGGACTGTACAGTAAGTGCTGTTGTAAAACTTTTAGCTTGCGCCTTTTCGGACAGTCTGCTGTGGATATTGACGTATGTTTAGGATCATTATACATTTGTTGAAGCCATCCTCATTTCAACTTCATCTTTTTAGTTATGGTGTTATGTTTGCATCAAAATTTCCTGAAATTTGCTGACATTGTTGAATCCATTCTTCCCTATACTAGTGAAATGTTGCCCATGCCATTTGCAGCAACACACCCCTAAAAGCATGATTGATCCACCCCCATGTTTTTCAAACTGAAATGCAGAATCCACGTTCAGTTATGCAGGAGTGTTAGAGTACAATAGCAGTCGTTAGTTTATTTACAGACGGCGCCTCAGTCAATGGAGCACAACGGCAAGTCTTAGAAGCTGAAGGAGCTTAATAAAGTCCATGTCCATCTGTGCTGAGGAACTACAGTGAAAACGTGTTGTGTGACGTCACGATGGCTGTAAGTATAACTAAATTGAACAAATCCAATGAGCTTCAGAAGCAATCAGCTTCCTTCATCAGGGATGGTCCATATTAAGCAGGTTAGAACTTTTATAGCCCAGTCTGTACACTGGCAAAAACCTGGGAGAATTATTATACTTGTCCAATCCTATTAGAATCCAACAGCTATCCTTACAGCCACCTTGACGTCATGCAATACAGGTTCATTTATCAGTATATAAAAAAGAAAACTGAGTCTTAGCTAATTTATCAAAAATGCAAAAATACCTTTATTTAGACCATATAAAAACACAAGATACGAAAATCCATAAGACAAGCAACGTGTGAAACAGTAGGTCCCGGCTCCATCGCTCTGCACCATGATGGGTAATGATATCTGACTTCAGTTTCTCATTTTATACTTTGTGCCGCCAGTGTAACATTCTTATGTAGCGAGTGGTTAGCAATGAATATGAAGGCATTATAGGGGCTCCCATTTATCCAGGAGTAGCATACAGCACCTGTGGGAGCATCCCTGCGAAACCCTTGCTATATCTGTGTTTGTAGTTAACCCTACTTTGTCTATGAGTACTATCTCTATGGTGGCACAACTAATGTTACAAGCCCTTGGTGCACTGCTCTGCAGCCGGTACCCAACATCTTGGGACTTCTTGATCACTGACCCAGTGTTTACTTATTAGTCTATCAGGCTGTTTCACACGTTGCTTGTCTTATGGATTTTCGTATCTTGTGTTTTTATATGGTCTAAATAAAGGTATTTTTGCATTTTTGATAAATTAGCTAAGACTCAGTTTTCTTTTTTATATACTGTTTGGTTAGAGTCGCTAACTCATAACATGCAATCAGCATATAGATGTAGATTTGTACATCGTACTATATATTTGAAATAATGATTTGGAGAGGTTATATAAGGTTCATTTATCAGCAGAGACAAGAATATTATTATTAAATAGGTTGTCCCCAGGGCTGTAGAGTGGAGATGAAAAGTATGAGTCCATTTTGGTGGATTCAGAGTCAGAGTCGGTATAAAATGGACCGACTCAGACTCTAAAATATATAAATATTGGGTTTAGTGGTTCAGTGCAGGATGTGCTGTAAATGTTCTCAGAATTTTGTAAAGTTATAAAATGTCCTATAAATGTTTGTTCTATTCCTGATCAAAGATTCTAGACTTTTAGCCAAGATGAATCTGTTCTGCACTTTATGCATTTACTCAGTAGTAACCAGTGCTGTGGAGTCGGAAGTCAGGGAAATTGAAGGGTCTGAGTCGGAGGCTTAGCTTACCGACTCCACAGCCCTGGTTGTCCCATGAGCAAAGTTTATTTTAATCAATTGATCTTGGAATAATAAGAATTTCAACAACTGGATGTTTTAAAAAAAATGTTCCTGTGCGGAGATAATCTTATAAATGTGACCATGCTAAGTACTGTGTAATGGTTGTTCCTGACCTTGAGAGAATATGGTGTGATCATAGCACATATCCTGAGCAGGAGAGGAAGTTAAAAATTATACAGATGCAGCACAGGAATACAGACAATTCTTCGAGGTAAAAAATATTTAGAATGGTGAGTCCTAACTGAAAAGATGGCAACAAATTGCAAGCTTTCGAGACTACTCAGGCCTCTTCATCAGGCATAGACTAATTTTAGGTCAGTGTTGCCCAGTGACAGGCCCAAAACATCACTGCTCTAGAGGAGATCTGAATGGAGTAATGGGCCAACATACCAACAACAGTGTGTGCCAACCTTGTTAAGACTTGCAGAAAATGTTTAACCTCTGTCATTGCCAACAAAGGATATGTAACAAAATATTGAGATGAACTTTTGTTAATGACCAAATACTTATTTTCCACCATAATTTGAAAAACAAATCTTGCCAAATCAGACAAGGTGATTTTTTCTGGATTTGTTTTCTCATTTTGACTCTCATAGTTGTGGTCTATGATTTCAATTGCAGGCCTTTCTCATCTTTTTAAGTGGGAGAACTTGCACAATTGATGGCTGACTGCCGTATATACTCGAGTATAAGCCGACCAGAGTATAAGCCGAGACCCCTAAATTTGTCACAAAAAACTGGGAAAACTTAATGACTCGAGTATAAGCCTAGGGTGGAAAATGCAGCAGCTACCGGTAAATGTCAAAAATAAAAATAGATACCAATAAAAGTAAAATTAATTGAGACATCAGTAGGTTAAGTGTTTTTGAATATCCATATTGAATCAGGAGCCCCATATAATGCCCCATACAGTTCATGATGGGCCCCATAAGATGCTCCATACAAAATATGCCCCATATAATGCTCCATACAGTTTATGATGGGCCGCATAAGATGCTCCATATTAAAATATGCCCCATACAGTGCTGCACAAATGCTGATTAAGGCCCCATAAGATGCTCCATAGAGATATTTGCCCCATATAATGCTGCACAAATGCTGATTATGGCCCCATTAGATGCTCCATAGAGATAATTGCACCATATAATGCTGCACATGGCCCCATAAGATGCTCCATAGAACTATTTGCCCTGTATAATGCTCCACAAATGCTGATTATGGCCCCATAAGATGTTCCATAGACTATTATGCCCCATATGCTATTGCTGCGATTAAAAAAAAAAAAGTCACATACTCACCTCTCGTCGCTCAGGCCCCCGGCACTTGCTATATTCACCTGTCCCCCATTTCACCAATGGGCGCCGCTGTGTCTTCCACGTCCTCTGCACTGACTGTTCAGGCAGAGGGCGGCACGCACGCTTATCGCATCATCGCGCCCTCTGACCTGAGCGTCACTGCAGAGGATGCGGAAGACGGAGCGGCGAGACGGTGGAACAGGGGACAGGTGAATATCGTGCACTGCCCCCATCATACTCACCTGCTCCTGGCGCAGTCCCTGCACGTCACTGGTTCTCCGGGCGCAGACAGCTTCTTCCTGTATTGAGCTGTCACATGGTACCGTTCATTACAGTAATGAATATGCGGCTCCACCCCTATGGGAGTGGGGTAGGGTCCACATTCATTACTGTAATGAGCGGTACCATGAGACAGCTCAATACAGGAAGAAGCTGCTGGTGCCCGGAGAACCAGGGACTTGAAGGGACCGCGCCAGGAGCAGGTAAGTATAATTAGACAGCTGCCGCTCTCCCTCCCCTGCCGACCCCTGGGAATGACTTGAGTATAAAAAAAATGGGCTGAAATTCTCTGCTTATACTCGAGTATATACGGTAAATACTTTTTCCTCACTGTACATCCTGTATTAAGTAAATAACGAACAGTAATAGTATATACCCGTAATTAACACAGGGTACCCAGCTAGCACCATTTTGATCAAAAAAGCATAATAGTCATCCTACTGCGACAAGATGTACCCAATAAGGCAGTCCTGTGCTGTCTCTAGCTAGTATTTAACCCCTGTCCGACATGTAGCGTAATAGTATGCACATGTTAGACTCCCCGTTTCCCCCTGACATGTGCCCACAACAAGCCGCGGGTGGAATTGTGATATATATAGTTAGGTCCATATATATTTGGACAGAGACATTTTTCTAATTTTGGTTATAGACATTGCCACAATGAATTTTAAACAAAACAATTCAGATGCAGTTGAATTTCAGACTTTCAGCTTTCATTTGAGGGTATCCACATTAAAATTGGATGAAGGGTTTAGGAGTTTTAGCTCCTTAACATGTGCCACCCTGTTTTCAAAGGGACCAAAAGTAATTGGACAGCTTCAATAATTTGAATGTTCATTTTTAGTACTTGGTTGAAATCTCTTTGTTGGCAATGACTGCCTGAAGTCATGAACTCATGGACATCACCAGAAGCTGTGTATCCTCCTTTTTGATGCTCTGCCAGGCCTTCACTGCGGTGGTTTTCAGTTGCTGTTTGTTTGTGGGCCTTTCTGTCTGAAGTTTAGTCTAAACAAGTGAAATACATGCTCAATTGGATTGAGATCAGGTGACTGACTTGATCATTCAAAAATATTCCACTTCTTTGCTTTAATAAACTCTTGGGTTGCTTTGGCTTTATGTTTTGGGTTATTGTCCATCTGTAGTATGAAACGACGACCAATCAGTTTTGCTGCATGTGGCTGGATCTGAGCACACAGTTTGTCTCTGAATACCTCAGAATTCATCGGCTGCTTCTGTCCTGTGTCACATCATCAATAAAACACTAGTGACCCAATACTTTGGATCATGAGCTGTCCCACCCCTTCGCCATACTTTTCTCTTTCCATCATTCTCGTAGAGGTTGATCTTGGTTTTATCTGCCCAAAGAATGTTACTCCAGAACTGTGCTGGCTTTTTTAGATGTTTTTTAGAAAAATCCAATCTAGCCTTTTTTATTCTTGATGCTTATGAGTGGCTTGCACCGTGCAGTGAACCCTCTGTATTTACTTTCATGCAGTCTTCTCTTTATGGTAGATTTGGATATTGATACGCCTACCTCCTGGAGAGTGTTGTTCACTTGGTTGGCTGTTGTGAAGGGGTTTCTCTTCACCAAGGAGATTATCCTGCGATCATCCACCACTGTTGTCATCCGTGGGCGCCCAGGTCTTTTTGCATTGATGAGTTCACCAGTGCTTTCTTTCTTTCTCAGGATGTACCAAAATGTAGATTTTGCCACTCCTAATATTGTAGCAATTTCTCGGATGGGTTTATTCTGTTTTCGCAGCTTAAGGATTGCTTGTTTCACCTGCATGGAGAACTCCTTTGACCGCATGTTTACTTCACAGCAAAACCTTCCAAATGCAAGCACCACATCTCAAATCAACTCCAGGCCTTTTATCTGCTTAATTGAGAATGACATCACGAAGGGATTGCCCACACCTGTTCATAAAATAGCCTTGGAGTCAAATGTCCAATTACTTTTGGTGTGTATATATATATATATATATATATATATATATATATATATATATATATATATATATATATATATATATATATATATATATATATATTTTTTTTTTTTTTTTTTTTTTTTTTTTTTTTTCAATTCACACCCCTTTCACCCTACACTACAGGTCTCGGAAAATGGTTCCTCTTTATTTTTTTTTATTTTTTTTTGTAAACAAAAATGTAAAAAAAAATTTTTTTTCACTGCTTACATAGAAAGAAACAATACATCTTTGGTGTCTGTGAACTCGTAATGACCTGGAGAATCATAATGGCAGGTCAGTTTGAGCATTTAGTGAACACGATAAAAGAAAAAAAAAAAAAAAAAGTATGTGTGAAATTTCACTTTTTTGCATTTTCAATGCACTTTGACTTTTTTGCCCCCGTTTTCCAGTACATGATATGTCAAAACCAATAGTGTTGTTAAAAAGTACAACTTGTCACGTGTAAGACAAGCCCTCAAATGGTCATAATGACAGAAAAATAAAAAAATATTATGACTGGGAAGAAGGGGAGCAAAAAAACGAAAACTCAAAAACTGAAAATGCCCCGGAGGTTAAGGGGTTAAACACCTTAACTTGTGTCAGTCAACCTCAATGTAGGTAAGGGCAGAGCAGGAAAGGGGACCAACTGTTTGGACATCTGACAACGGTAAGGCCTCTTTCACACTTCCGTCGGTACGGCGCCGTCGCAACAGTCGGCCCGACGGAAGTTGCGCTAAAATCAGCACAACGTGGGCAGTGGATGCAGTTTTACGACGCATCCGCTGCCCATTGTGAAGAGCGGGGAGGAGGGGGCGGAGTTTCAGCTGCGCATGTGCGGTTGGAAATGGTGGATCCGATGGACAAAAAAAAATGTTCCATTGAACGTTTTTTGGTCACGACAGACCGCGAAAACACGACGCATCCGTCGCATGACGGATCCGACGTGTGGCCATCCGTCGCAACCAGTCGTCCATTAAAGTGTATGACAAAAAACGGATCCTGCGGGCACATTTGCAGGATCCGTGTTTTTGCCATAACGACGGATTGCGACGGAGGCCTGAAAACTGAAGTGTGAAAGAGGCCTAAGCTACATAGATGAAATGCACAGTTCAAAAAGGGGCCAAACTCTTGTTTGTAAAAGTAGAAGAAACTACACCAAAATCAAAGAAATAAGCAGAAGCTGGTATATGTGCAATGAGTAAGAGCATGCACACACTGTGGTCATTTTACAGACAAAACTGAAGAAAAAAAACAAAGTTACCATAAACCCTGTATTAAGAATTTTATTTTCTGTTTGGTGTCGCCTAGTCAAAAGTGGCCACCTTTTGCTCATATTTTATTCCTTCTGCTCCCCTAGGTATTGTTTTTTTTTTTCTTTCTAGTAAATCCGCCATATGGTTCAAGACACATGGATTTTTTTATTTAATGCTAATATTTATGGTCCATTACAAAGGGGATATGGCTCACAGGACTCCCTGAACGATTGTCTTTAGGCTGCTCTGCATTACTACCCTGTGAAACACAACCATTAAAATTAGCACTGAAAAAAAGACCCATGTCTCTAGAACTATATGGTAGATTTAACAAAAAAATGGAACACTCAAATGAGCAGCACAAATAAAATAAGAGCAAATATAGGATACATAACTGGTGACCGGTAGTCTTTAATAGTATGCAACTATACTTACAATTGTATGCCATTATGCTTACAAGCGTATCTGTGGATTCACCCATGATGAATTTAAATAACTTACAAGATTTTATAGACACATGGAAATAAGCACATAAATATTAAAAGTACAATTTTCAGGATGTACCTGTTGAACTGTAACACTGGGCATCATGAAAGCATCAGGTGTCATCAGTTTAGGCTTGGAGTCTGTTGGCAGCATTAAAAAATCAGCAGTGGTTCTGAGATTTTCGGACACAGATTCATGAAAAGATTCTGAAACAGACTGCCTTTCCGATCCAATTTCTAGTATTTGAGTGGAAGTAACTGAAAAACGGACAAAATTTCGTATTAGTACAAAGAAGTTTGAAGATATCTGGAGATTATTTTTACATTATGTGTGGTTTTGGTAAGAACATGGTTCAAAAGCAGGGAACTCAGTCAAAAACAGGTGTTCATGCATTCCTCAAGTTCTAAAGAGTGGAGCAGCTTAGGTTCGTAGGTCAAGTTAAAGCCTTATACCTACGTATCAACTGGCAAGAGATCAAAGAACCTGCAAAATCAGGCCTGTATGTGCTCCACACAGCAATGAAGCACACTCAGGTGCCAAGCATACAGCAAGCCCCATTTATCAAAACTAACAAAAAGACTGTCAGTTTTGATAAAACTCTCGAAGGAAATTGAAAGATGAAGTTAAGGTGCTCAAAACAAAAATTGTCGATTGAGAGGACAAAAATCGCCACAATAATTTAAACGGGAATATGTCCCCAAGTTTTTGCTACCTCATCTGAGAGCAGAAAAACATAAGAGACATTGAATCCTACTACCATATACACTCGAGTGTAAGCAGATATTTTCATCACTTTTTTTTGTGCTGAAAACGGCTCCCTCAGCTTATACTCGAGTCCTTGTCCCAGATGATGGATGGGGTGCGGCATGAGCAGCGGGTCACATAGGCTGGCGCCGGCTACTGTGGCTAACTCCTGTGCCTGCTTCTAACGAGAAATGAAAATTTACTGCGCTGGCTGCGAGTATTAAGCAGCGGCCGGGCGATCACGTGTCCCCACTACTTAAGAGAAATGAATATTCACGTCTCTCCCTCTCATAGGTGTGGAGCACACTGAATACTCATTATCTTAAGTAGCTGGGACAAGTGACTGCATGCTGGCTGACACTGTGTGCACTACTTAATAGCAATGGATACTCACTGCCCTCCATGCACATAGTCCCGGTGTGGAGAGCAACGTGTATTCCAGGAGCAGTGCTCTGCTTGGAAGCAGCGCATGACCTCCCTGCCATGCGCTGCTTACACGTAAGGAGAAAGTTGGTGTGCACTAGGATAATTATATGGCGAGGTGCTGGTGTAGTGGACTGGATAAGTCCATAAACATTAATGCAAACAATATACACCGCACTCTCTTGAAGCATATGATGCAAATATAATGGGATTTATTAGTGTTACATCAAATTTAGAACTCAAAACTGTGGAGGGCGACCAGAAGTACAGGCTGATGTTTTGACTCTTCCCGAGTCTTTATCAAAGAAGGTCGCTAGGAGGAATAAAACATATGTGAGCACATAATATGAACAATACCGTATACATAAGAAACAAAATAAATACAGAACCAAAAGAAAAACAAAAAAAATGGTCCCCAAGTAAAAACAGTGAATCCTATCACACAATAGTCACCAAACCAAATAAACATAGGGTAAAGGTCCAGAGTGAAGTAAATAAAAAGAACATCACGTCCCTTGCAAACAATGCAATGCTATTAAGTACATGTGAGGGTGTGAAGCAGAGGATTAGAAGACGTGACTGGGTAGAAGAACTGAAAGTCCAGGGTAAAGGCCCCGTCACACAGAGCGACGCTGCAGCGATACAGACAACGATGCTGATCGCTGCAGCGTCGCTGTTTTGTCACTGAGTGGTCGCTGGGGAGCTGTCACACAGACCGCTCTCCAGCGACCAACGATGCCGAGGTCCCAGGTAACCAGGGTAAACATTGGGTTACTAAGCGCAGGGCCGCGCTTAGTAACCCGATGTTTACCGTGGTTACCAGCGTAAAAGTAAAAAAAAACAAACAGTGCATACTTACATTCCGGTGTCTGTCCCCCGGCGTTCTGCTTCTCTGCACTGTGTAAGCACAGCGGCCGGAAAGCAGAGCGGTGACGTCACCGCTGTGCTGTGTTTTCCGGCTGGCCGGCGCTCACAGTGCAGAGAAGCACAGCGCCGGGGGACAGCCACCGGAATGTAAGTATGTACTGTTTGTTTTTTTTTTACTTTTACGCTGGTAACCACAGTAAACATCGGGTTACTAAGCACGGCCCTGCGCTTAGTAACCCGATGTTTACCCTGGTTACCAGTGAAGACATCGCTGAATCCGTGTCACACACACCGATTCAGCGATGTCAGCGGGACCTCAATGACCAAAAAAAGGTCCAGGCCATTCCGACACGACCAGCGATCTCACAGCAGGGGCCTGGTCGCTGGTACGTGTCACACATAGCGAGATCGCTACTGAGGTCGCTGTTGCGTCACAAGCTAGCGATCTCGCTATGTGAGACGGGGCCTTAAGAGGTGGCTAAGGCTACGTTCACATTAGCGTCTAGCGCCGCAGCGTCGGGCGCCGCAGCGGCGCCGCATGCATCATGCGCCCCTATATTTAACATGGGGGCGCATGGACATGCGGTGCACTTGCTTTTTGCGCCGCATGCGTCCCTGCGGCGCCCGCGTCGGGGCGCAGAGGACGCAGCAAGTTGCATTTTTGCTGCGTCCAAAATCAATGGAAAAAAGGACGCATGCGGCGCAAAAAGCAGCGTTGTGCATGTGTTCACATTTGCGCTGTGCGTTGCGGCGGCGACGCTGCGGCGCACACCGCAAATGTGAACGTAGCCTAATAGAGTCACGCTGTATCAGCCTAAGTAGGGATGATGCTGGCGTACAACCACACACTGAGTTTTACCTTCACAAGTGGAGGATAGAAATAGATATAGGGAGATCCCTTGTAGGGATAAAGTATCCTGTAAAGAATAGGCAGAATTAATGGTGATGTAAAAAGAAATGCAAAGCAAGGTAAGGCACCCATGTGCTGTGCACAATACCTGTAGATTAATGTGTGGGGTATAAATAGCTGTCCCGACGAGCTTATAGTCTAGGAAAAAAGTTCATGTTTAGGCATTGGTGGCAGCGTTGGCAATGCGGGCAAAGGGGCACCCACGCTAACTAGAGCAGCAAATTACCTAAGTGGAGTGTAGGATCCTAGCGGCGCTCTCGCGCCTAGCTGAATGTGGCCTGCTGCTGCCAGAGAGAGCGCTCTGGAATATGAGCGCGCAGGAGCCCGCAGTACCGGAAATGCGTCATCCGGTACCGGAAGTGACGTTGCGCGAGTGGTAGGTGCAACTGCACCTGTGTGAAGGGAACAGAAGCGTCCTGGGGAGATGGGGGAGCGTCTCCCTGTAGAGAACGATACCCGAAAGGATGCTGGGAAGGCCCTGCGTTATGGGGCGTTGTGGAAAAAGAAGGGGGGAATAGGCATCGGGAGCCCATAGGTGTAACCGGACATATTATATATATGTAATTATATAGTAACCCTGTGCACGGATGTATGGGCATAACAAATAAATGTCCCCAGTGGCTGAGGGTCTAGCTGGGTCGGAAAAATTGTGTAATTGCATATGAATGGGTGCATAAAAAATAGAATGTAGGAGTATGAAAAAATAAAAAATGAAATAAAAATAAAATAAAATGAGAATAGGAGGAAGAAAGGGGAGGGGAAAAAGGAGGTACAGTAAGTAAGGTATAGGAGAGGAACTCACCGGTGGATTCATCGGGTCTAAGGTGAGGGAGAGAAGAAAACAAAATTAGTCACAGTTTAAGCGAGCCAGTCCATATCCCTATTAAGGCCCCTAGGTGTAAGGGTATCTAGGGTGTATATCCAGTAAGCTTCTCTGGATTTAAGGAGCTTGATATGATCCCCCCCCACGTCAGGGTCAAGGCACAAGTTAATGGAATTAGGGGACAGTTCAGATTTTTGTAAGAGGTCCTTAGTTGCGGTGATACCTTTTTCATGAGAGATGGACGTGTACAAGCTGTTCACATCGAGTGTGACTAGTAAACTCTGTTTAGGAACTTGCCGTACATGTTTAATAGTGTCCAAAAACTGGCTAGTGTCTAGTAGGAAAGACCTAGTACCCTTTGTGAGTGGAGTCAAAATATTTTCAAGGAAGACATGTTTCTTATGTATACGGTATTGTTCATATTATGTGCTCACATGTTTTATTCCTCCTAGCGACCTTCTTTGATAAAGACTCGGGAAGAGTCGAAATGTCAGCTTGTACTTCTGGTCGCCCTCCACAGTTTTGAGTTCTAAATTTGATGTAACACTAATAAATCCCATTATATTTGCATCATATGCTTCAAGAGAGTGCGGTGTATATTGTTTGCATTAATGCACTGCTTACAAGCATTAGGCTATGTGCCCATGCTGCGGAAAAAAACACGCGTAAACGCAGTGGTTTACATTCCACAGCATGTCCATTCTTTGTGCGGAATCCGCAGCGGTTTTACACCTGCTCCAGAATAGAAAACCGCAGGTGTAAAACCGAAGTGGAATCCGCACAAAAACGGCTGTAAATCCACTAGAAATCTGCAGGAAAAACGCGTTGTTTTTGCCCTGCGGATTTATGAAATCCGCTGCGGAAAAATCCACAGAGGACCATTCTACTTGTGCACATAGCCTAAATCAGCTGCTGGCCCCAGAACAAGACGCTGTGAGTGAGCGCAGGAAGGGCAAGTAAGATTTTTTTTTTTTTAATGCATGGGAGCAATGCATACCAGGATAGGGATGAGGAGCCATGCATACCAGGATGGTGATGATGGTGCCATGAATACAAGGATAAGGATGAAGGGGACCATTCATACCAGGATAGGGATGAAAAGGCCGTGAATACCAGGATGGGGATGAGGAGGCAGTACACACCAGGATGGAGATGAGGAGGGCGTACATACCAAGATGGGAATGAGGAAGCCATGCATACTAGGTTAGGGATGAGGAACCATACATACCAGAATGGGGATGGGGGTGCCATGTATACCAGGATGGGGATGAGGGGGACAATGCATACCAGGCTTATCTGCAAGTCAATAAGTTTTTCATGGCAAAATTAGGTGCCTTGGTATATGCTCTGGTCAGCTTATACTCTAGTGTATAAGGTATTTATCATTATTAAAAAAATGAATAGAAGAAAGTCATATAAACATATGGTCCTAAAGATGTACTGGATCTTGGGTAGTAAGATCATTTAATCTAAAATGTTCCTACCTAACCAGGATGTTTCCAATTGAAAGAAACTCTTTAATTGTTTCTGTAATCTCACTGACACAAATAATGAAGCAGTCTTATTTTGTACCGCATAAAAAAAGGTACAAAATTAAAAAAACTTCTTGAACTATCAATTACCGTATATACTCGAGTATAAGCCGACCCGAGTATAAGCCGACCCCACTAATTTTGCCACAAAAAAATAGGAAAACTTATTGACTCGAGTATAAGCCTAGGGTAGTAAATGCAGCAGCTACCCCCATAGATGCTCCATTTCAAACTGTGCCATATATAATGCTCTATAGCGTTCATTATTGCCCCAAAAGATGCTCCATTTCAAGCTGTGCCATATATAATGCTCTATAGCGATCATTATTGCCCCATAAGATGCTCCATCTCAAGCTGTGCCATATATAATGCTCTATAGTGATCATTATTGCCCCATAAGATGCTCCATTTCAAGCTGTGCCATATATAATGCTCTATAGCGATCATTATTGCCCCATAAGATGCTCCATCAGAAGCTGTGCCATATATAATGCTCTATAGCGTTCATTATTGAGCCATAAGATGCTCCATCTCAAGCTGTGCCATATAGAATGCTCTATAGCGATCATTATTGCCCCATAAGATGCTCCATTTCAAGCTGTGCCATATATAATTATGCTGCTGCTGCTGCAATAAGAAAAAAAAAAAAAAAACACTTACTCACCTCTCTTGCTGCCCGCAGCTCCCCAGCGTCCCGTCTCGGCGTCTCTCCGCACTGACTGTTCAGGCAGAGGTCGGCGCGCACACTAGTACGTCATCGCTCCCTCTGACCTGCACAGTCAGAGCAAGGGGACGGGGAGATGGAGTGGCGCCCGGCGTGTGGAACGTGGACAGGTAAATATGACATACTTACCTGCTCTGGTGCGGTCCCTGGCTCCTTCTCCCGGACAGATGGTCTCCGGGTGCCGCAGCCTCTTCCTCTGTCAGTGGTCACCGTTACCGCACATTACAAGGAATGAATATGCGGCTCCACCCCTATGGGAGTGGAGTCCATATTCATAACTTTAATGAGCGGTCCCACGTGACCGCTGACAGAGGAAGAGCTGCGGCACCCAAAGACCATGTGACAGGCAGGGACAGCGACAGGAGCGCCGGGACTAGGTGAGTATATGACAGTCCTCACCCGCCGACCCCACCACCGATCATGACTCGAGTATAAGCCGAGAGGGGCACTTTCAGCCCAAAAATTTGGGCTAAAAATCTCGGCTTATACTCAAGTATATACGGTATTTGTTCACTTTGCCTGACAAAAATCAGGTAAGGTACACTTCACACCTATCCTGCACTCTCCACTGAATGCTAACGTCAGGGTTTCCACGTGAAATTCCAAAAAATGTGATTCATGCACGATAATGAGGCATGTTGAAAGACTTTGAACTCCTTCTTTTAATGCAGTTTAATCCATTATTGTAGGTGTCTTTTTAGCGCACAAGTGTGGTCGATCACGGTGTTTACGGAAAGTATTCCGACCCCTTTAAATTTTTCACTCTTTTATTGCAGCCATTTGGTAAATTCAAAAAAGTTCATTTTATCTCATTAATGTACACGCTGCACCCCTTCTTGACTGAAGAAAAAAAAAAAAAAAAAACAGAAATGTAGAAATTTTTGCATATTTATTAATAAAGGAAAACTGAAATATCACATGGTCATAAGTATTTAAACCCTTTGCTCAGACACTCATATTTAAGTCACATGCTGTCCATTTCCTTGTGATCCTCCTTGAGATGGTTCTACTCCTTCATTGGAGTCCAGCAGTGTTTAATTAAACTGATAGGACTTGATTTGGAAAGTCACACTTATCTATATAAGACCTCACATCTCAGTGCATGTCAGACCAAATGAGAATCATGAGGTCAAAGGAACTAGCGAAGGAGCTGAGAGACAGAATGGTGGCATGGCACAGATCTGGCCAAGGTTACAAAAGAATTTTTGTAGTACTCAAGGTTTTTAAGAGCACAGTGGCTTCCATAATCCTTAAATGGAAGAAGTTTAGGACCACCAGAAGTCTTCCTAGACCTGACCGTCCAGCCAAACTGAGCAATTGTGGGAGAAGAGTCTTGGTGAGAGAGGTAAAGAAGAACCCCAAGATCACTGTGGCTGAGTTCCAGAGATGCAAGTAGGGAGATGGGAAAAAGTTCCACAAAGTCAATTATCACTGCAGCCCTCCACCAATTGGGGTTTCATGGCAGAGTGGCCCGACGGAAGCCTCTCCTCAGTGCAAGGCATATGAAAGCTTGCATAGTGTTTGCCAAAAAACACATGAAGGACTCTCAGACTATGAGAAATAAGATTCTCTTGTCTGATTAAACAAAAATAGATCTTTTTGGTAATAATTCTAAGCGGTATGTGTGAAGAAAACCAGGCACTGCTCATTATCTGCCCAATTCAATCCCAACCGTGAAACATGGTGGTGGAAGCATCATGCTATAGGGGTGTTTTTCAGCTGCAGGGACAGGACGACTGGTTGCCATTGAATGAAACATGAATGTGGCCAAGTACAGCGATGTCCTGGATGAAAACCTCTTCCAGAGTGCTCTGGACCTCAGACTTGGCCAAAGGTTCACCTTCCAAAAAGACAATCACCCTAAGAACACAGCTAAAATAATAAAGGAGGGGCTTCAGAACAACTCTGTGACCATTCTTGACTTGCCCAGCCAGAGCCCTGACCTAAACCCAATTGAGCTTCTCTGGAGAGACATGAAAACAGCTGTCTACCAACGTTCACCATCCAACCTGACGAAACTGGAGAGGATCTGCAAGGAAGAATGGCAAAGGATCCCCAAATCCAGGCGTTGTATCATTCCCAAGAAGACTCAAGGCTGCACCATCTCAAAAGGGTTGTTCTACTCAATACCGAGCAAAGGTTCTGAATACTTATGACCATGTGATATTCAAGTTTTTCTGTTTTAACCCCTTTCTGACCCCGGACGGGATAGTACGTCTGAGGTCAGATACCCTGCTTTGATGTGAGCTCTGCGCGAAATAGAGGCGAGTGGAATCGCGATCCACCCGCCGCTATTAACTAGTTAAATGCCGCTGTCAAACGCTTGACAATGGCATTTAACTACCGCTTCTGGCTGCGCAGCCGGAAATGCGCTCATCGCCGACCCCCATCACATGATAGGGGGTCAGCGATGTGTCAGCATAGTTACCAGAGGTCCCCTTGAGACATCTATGGTTACTGGTGCCGGCTTGCTGTTAGCGCCAACCTGTGGTCGGCACTCATAGCAAGCCTGTAATTACGCTACACAGGAGCGATGTGATGATCGCTGCTATGTAGCAGAGCCGATCAGGCTATGCCAGCTTCTAGCCTTCCATGGAGGCTATTGAAGCATGGCAAAAGTAAAAAAAAAAAAAAGTTTAAAAAAATATGAAATAAAAAAAAAAATATATAAAAGTT
Source organism: Ranitomeya variabilis (assembly GCF_051348905.1). Classification (NCBI taxonomy): domain Eukaryota; kingdom Metazoa; phylum Chordata; class Amphibia; order Anura; family Dendrobatidae; genus Ranitomeya; species Ranitomeya variabilis. The sequence continues at coordinate 539,071,093 of NC_135233.1, forward strand.
TAAATCACCCCCCCTTTCGCCCCATTCAAAATAAAACAATAAAAATAAAATATATACATATTTGGTATCGGCGCGTTCAGAATCGCCCGATCTATCAATGAAAAAAGGATTAACCTGATCGCTAAACGGCGTAGCGAGAAAAAAATTCAAAACGACAAAATTACGTTTTTTTTGTCGCCGCGACATTGAATTACAATGCAATAACGGGCGATCAAAAGAACCAAAATGGTATCACTAAAAACGTCAGCTCGGCATTCAAAAAATAAGCCCTCACCCGACCCCAGATCACAAAAAATGGAGACACTACGAGTATCGGAAAATGGCACAATTTTTTTTTTTTTTTTTAGCAAAGTTTGGAATTTTGTATCACCACTTAGATAAAAAATAACCTAGACATGTTTGGTGTCTATGAACTCGTAATGACCTGGAGAATCATAATGGCAGGTCAGTTTTAGCATTTAGTGAAGCTAGCAAGAAAGCCAAACAAAAAACACGCATGGGATTGCACTTTTTTTGCAATTTCACCGCACTTGGAATTTTTTTCCCATTTTCTAGTACACAAAATGGTAAAACCAATAATGCCGTTCAAAAGTACAACTCGTCTCGCAAAAAATAAGCCCTCACATGGCCATATTAACGTGAAAATTAAAAAGTTATGGCTCTGGGAAGGAGGGGAGCGAAAAACAAACAGGGAAAATCTCAAATACATTAATAAATTAATAAATAAATTTGCAAAAATGTTTACTTTTTTTTCCAGTCAGGATGGGGTGCAGAGTGTACATTAATGAGAAAAATAATTAACTTTTTTGAATTTACCAAATGGCTGCAATGAAACATGTAGCAGTCTTCTATATCGTATTGGTTATACTGCAGTGGGTATACCATAATGTACACTGCTACGACATAGTGCTCATGGGAGGTTAACTTCCCGATTTATATATAATTGTGTGTTTGCCTCAGAGCTTGTATTGTTCATGGCCTTCATTTTTTAATTCCTCTGTCCATGTACCGTATATACTCGAGTATAAGCCGACCAGAGTATAAGCCGACCCCCCTAATTTTGCCACAAAAAACTGGGAAAACTTATTGACTCGAGTATAAGCCTAGGGTAGAAAATGCAGCAGCTTCCGGTAAATGTCAAAAATAAACATAGATACCAATAAAAGTAAAATTAATTGAGACATCAGTAGGTTAAGTGTTTTTGAATATCCATATTGAATCAGGAGCCCCATATAATGTTCCACACAGTTCATGATGGGCCCCATAAGATGCTCCATACAAAATACACCCCATATAATGCTCCATATTAAAATATGCCCCATGTAATGCTGCACAAAGGTTAATAATGGCCCCATAAGATGCTCCATAGAAACATTTGCCTCATACAATGCTGCATAAAGGTTGATGGCCCCACAAGATGCTCCACACATTATGGCCCAATAAGATGCTCCACAAATTATGGCCCCATAAGATCCTCCACACATTGTGGCCCCATACGATGCTCCACACATTGTGGCCCATACGATGCTCCACACATTGTGGCCCATACGATGCTCCATACATTGTGGCCCCATATGATGCTCCATACATTGTGGCCCCATACGATGCTCCATACATTGTGGCCCCATACGATGCTCCATACATTTGCCTTATAGGCTGTTGCTGCGATTAAAAAAAAAAAAAAAAAAATCACATACTCACCTCTCTTCGCTCAGGCCCCCGGCACTTGCGATAGTCACCTTCCTATTTCAACACTAATCACGTCATTGCGCCCTCTGACCTGAACAGTAAGTGCAGAGGATGGAAGACAGAGCAGCGTGCAGCGGTGGAACGAGGAAGGTGACTATCGCGCACTGCTCACCTCCCCCATCATACTCACCTGCTCCCGGCGCGGTCCCTGGCAGCGTCTCACTGTCAGATGGTCTCTGGGAGCCGACGGCATCTTCCTGTGTTCAGCGGTCACATATCGCTCATTACAGTAATGAATATGCGTCCATATTCATTACTTTAATGAGCGGTACCACGTGACCGCTGAAGACAGGAAGATGCCGCCGGCTCCCGGAGACCATGGGACATGCAGGGACAGCGCCAGGAGCAGGTGAGTATGTCACCGCGGCGCTCTCACTCCCCCGCTGACAATGACTCGAGTATAAGCCGAGAGGGGCACTTTCAGCCCAAAAAAGTGGGCTGAAAATCTCGGCTTATACTAGAGTATATACGGTAATTCCTTTCAATTATTTAATCATGATGGTATAATATTATTTAAAGGGCCACTGTCACCCCCTCCAGCCGTTATAAACTAAAAGAGCCACCTTGTGCAGCAGTAATGCTGCATTCTAACAAGGTGGCTCTTTTAGTTTTTGGTGCATGTATTCCCAAGATAAAGAGTTTTATAAGTTCTCTAAAATACCTGTCTTTGGCCAGGGAGGCAAGTCCTCACCCTCCTGCTTGAAACGCCAAAACTGCCGTCACTCAAATGTTCAGGGGCGCCGGGCACCGCCCCCTCAGCTCTGTTTTCGCATGAAATCTGGCGCCTGCGCTGTGTAGTAATGTCTGTTGCAGGCGCAGTGAGCTCTGGCCGTCTGACTTCACAGCCATGGCTCGCAGACTGCGCCTGTGCGGTCACCCACCTTGTGAATCCCAGCCCCGCAGTGTGTTATGCATTATGCAGAGTGCGGGGCTGGGATTCACAAGCAGGGCGGCCGCACAGGCGCAGTAGGCAAGCCTGGCTGACGTCAGACGGCCAGAGCTCACTGCGCCTGCACCAGACATTACTACACCGTGCAGGCGCCGGATTTCATGCAAAAACAGAGCGGAGGGGGCGGTGCCCGGCGCCCCTGAACATTTGAGTGATGGCAGTTTGGCGTTTCAAGCAGGGGGGTGAGGACCTGCCTCCCTGGCCAAAGACAGGTATTTTGGAGAACTTATAAAACGCTTTATTTTGGGAATACATGCACAAAAAACTAAAAGAGCCACCTTGTTAGAAAGCAGCATCACTGCTGCACAAGGTGGCTCTTTTAGTTTATAACAGCTGGAGGGGGTGACAGTGGCCCTTTAATAAAATATTTTTTTGTAAGTTTTAAAACGGGTTCTTTGTACTCCTTGTTCTCGCTGTCTACACAGATGTGCCTAAACAGCACTTTTTGACCATATATGGAATACTGTCATGTTTGGGAGAAAATGTGTAATACATTTTAGGGTTTATTTTCTCCTATTATCCCTTGTGAAAATTAAATATTTGCAATGAAAGCAATATTTTAGTGGAAAAAATGTAATTTTTCATTCCACTTTGCCTTAATTCCTGTCTGCAGCTGAAGGGTTAACAAATTTCCCAACAGCAGTTTACAATAATTTGAGGGGTGCAGTTTTAAAATGCAATCACTTCTGGGGGTGAAGTTAGGGAAGACCAACATAAGATCTCTGCCAAATGAGGACAAATGAGTTTCTGAAAAAAAAAAAAAAAAAAAGTTTGCATATGAAGTGTAAGGCCCCGTCTCACTAAGCGATTTACCAACGATCACGACCAGCGATACGACCTGGCCGTGATCGTTGGTAAGTCGCTGTGTGGTCGCTGGGGAGCTGTCACACAGACCGCTCTCCAGCGACCAACGATCAGGGGAACGACTTCGGCATCGTTGAAACTGTCTTCAACGATGCCGAAGTCCCCCTGCAGCACCCGGGTAACCAGGGTAAACATCGGGTTACTAAGCGCAGGGCGCGCTTAGTAACCCGATGTTTACCCTGGTTACCAAAAAAACAAACAGTACATACTCGCCTTTCGGTGTCCAGGTCCCTTGCCGTCTGCTTCCTGCTCTCACTGAGCCGCCGTACACTGAGAGCAGAGCGCAGCGGTGACGTCACTGCTGTGCTCTCACTTCTCACTGTACGGCCGGCAGTCAGTGAGAGCAGGAAGCAGACGGCAAGGGACCTGGACACCGGAATGTGAGTATGTACTGTTTGTTTTTTTTTACATTTACGCTGGTAACCAGGGTAAACATCGGGTTACTAAGCGCGGCCCTGCGCTTAGTAACCCGATGTTTACCCTGGTTACCAGTGAAGACATCGCTGGATCGGTGTCACACACACCGATTCAGCGATGTCAGCGGGGCCTCAACGACCAAAAAAAGGTCCAGGCCATTCCGACACGACCAGCGATCTCGCAGCAGGGGCCTGATCGCTGGTACGTGTCACACATAGCGAGATCGCTATGGAGGTCGCTGTTGCGTCACAAAACTTGTGACTCAGCAGCGATCTCGCTAGCGATCTCGCTATGTGAGACGGGGCCTGTAGGCTATGCCAATTATCTGCAAATCAAGTATTCTACAGACGTTTTGGCAAATAAGTTTGTGTAGGGGGTTGAGGTGTACTTATTCGGCAGGTAAGGAGCCTGTCTAAATGGTTAATTAGTGTACTATCACTAGTACTAGGATTAGTTAGTCCAGAAAAAGAACACAACTTTAAAGGGAAGGTGCCACCAGTTTTCTTGTATTTTTTTTTGTGAAATTAAGCTTAAAATAGTAAATAAAATGTACTAATGCAATGTTTGCACTGTTTGCAAACATTTCTATATGAAAAATATTATATATTTTCTTACAAATATATATATTTACCACTAGGGGGAGCATTTTCCGTTTTAGACCTCAAGCAGCTATAGTGAGACTTACCACCTTTACTGTTAGCTGGAAAATTGGGGCAGTAACTGCTGACATCACCATTTCCCTCCCCTTTTGGGTGGTCTAATATCCCTAGGGAAGAATGAAGAGCAGCATCACAGGGCAGAGCCATTTTGTGTGTGACTGCCCTGTGATCTGCTATCACCAGCAGTTACTGCATCAGAAACACAGCTACACAGTTTACAGAAGAGCAGAAGAGAGTGGGCTCAGCAGCATGGTGGACTGGAGGAAGAGTGAAGTGGTGTGCGTGTTAGTGATGTGTCGTTCGTGAACGAGCCGATGCAAAGAGCCGGCTCCCTGCTGTGAATGAAAGGAGTTGGCTCTGCAGCGTGAGGGAGCCGAGTCTTTTTTTTTTTTTTCTTTCTTGTCTGGGCCTGGCAGCTTCTCAGATTCAGCCAGTGAAGTGTGACTGTGACTCATGTGGGAGGAGCAGACAGCAGAGAGGTAGAGTGGAGTTTGTGGACTGTAAATAAATGCATGTGAGTTACCATGTGAACCAAATAAAGGTGCAATATTACACTGGCTTGAGTAGCTTCCTCCCTGGTATGTGACTGTGTAGGAGGAATGACAAATTGTATGTTCATCATCATCTGCAATGACCTGTGAGTTACCTTTTGTCCCAAATAAAGATACACTTTACTGTGGCCTCATCCATGGCATATATACATATATGGTACTAGATTGTGGCCCGATTCTAACGCATCGGTATTCTAGAATATGCATGTCCACGTAGTATATTGCCCAGTCACGTAGTATATTGCCCAGCCACGTAGTATATTGCCCAGCCACGTAGTATATTGCTCAGTCACGTAGTATATTGCACAGCCCACACAGTATATTGCCCAGACACGTAGTATATTGCCCAGACACGTATGTAACAGGTTAAAAAAGAGTTAAAATAAAAAATAAACATATACTCACCTTCCGAGGGAGCCCTTGTAGTCCTGTCGCCTGTGTGTGGTGCACGCGGCAGCTTCCTGTCCCAGGGTTGGATGCGCGCAGGACCTGTGATGATGTCGCGGTCACATGATCGTGACGTCATGGAAGGTCCTTCTCGCATACCATCCTTGGCACTGGAGCCTGTTGCTCGCACTGCCGAGGAGAGGACGCGACGACGGAGGGTAAGCATAGCAGGTTTTTTTATTATTATGTTTAACATTACATTTTTTTTTTACTATTGATGTCGCATAGGCAGCATCAATAGTAAAAAGTTGGGGACACACAGGGTTAATAGCAGCGGTTACGGAGTGCGTTAAACACGGCATAATGCGGTCCGTTACCACCGGCATTAACCCTGTGTGAGCGCTGACTGGAGGGGAGTATGAAGCGGGCACTGACTGCGGGGAGGAAGGAGCGGCCATTCTTCCGCCAGACTGTGCCGGTCGATGATTGGTCATGGCTGTCTGTGCGGCATCTCCGAGGTCTGTGCGGGACCGTGGGTGGTCTGTACGGCCTGCCGGGGGGTCTGTACAGCCTCTCCGGGAGGGGGGGTCTGTACGGCGTCTCTGGGGTCTGTACGGCCTGCTGGGGGTCTTTGAGTCTGTGCAGGCATCGTCCGATGGGACTACAAGTCCCATCGGACGATGCCTGCTACACTGACAGTGATTGACACATTAGCCAATGATGGGACAGTAGTAGTCCCATCATCCGGCTAATGTGTTGAATATAAAAAAAAAAATAATAATAATAATCCATACATACTCCATACATGCTACATACATGCTACATTCATACTACATTCATACTACATTCATACTACATTCATACTACATTCATACTACATTCATACTACATTCATACTCCATTCATACATAGTACATACATACTACATACATACAGTACATTCATACATTACATACATATAGACATACAGTACATATAACAGAGTACATACTCACTGTTACTTGTCACTTTGTTCCCCGAAGCCAGTGTCATCTGTAAAAAATATGAAAAAAACAAAAAACCAATATACTACCTGTCCGCAGAAATCCACGAGTGTCCCACGACGATCTCCCGTGGAGAGCAACATCAGATAAAAAACCGGATCCGGCGAAAAAAAACCGGATTCAGCGGGAAAAAAACGGATCCGGCGAAAAAAAAACGGATCCGGCGGGGAAAAATGGATCCGGCGGAAAAAAAAACAGATCTGGAGGAAAAAAACCAGCATGCGCTGCCAAAACTCCGCCCCATCCTTCCAGACTTCAGAATGGGCAGCGGATGTGTTGAAAAACTGCATCCGCTGCCCATGTCGGGCACAAATTTCACAACGTGCGTCGGTACGTCAGCCCGACGCATAGCGACGGACCCGTACCAACGCAAGTGTGAAAACGGCCTTTATGAGCGTTAAATTAAAAAGAAAAAGAAAAGAAAAAAACGTCGTGGGCTCCCGTGCAATTTCCTGTGCCAGAGGGGGAAAGCCGATGGCCGGGGGCCAATATCTGTAGCCTGCTATGAATATCAGCCCGCAGCTGCCTGCGTAGCCTTTACTGGCTATTTAAATAGGGGGACCGCAAAAAAAAAAAATACGTGGGGTCCCCCTATATTTTATAGCCAGAAAGGCTACGCAGACAGCTGCGGGCTGATATTCATAGCCTAGAGAAAGGCCATGGATATTGCCCCCCCCCCCGGCTTCAAATACCAGTCCGCAGCCGCCCCAGAAATGGCGCATCTGTAGGATGCGCCAATTCCGGCACTTAGCCCCTCTCTTCCCACTCCCGTGGAGCGGTGGGATATGGGGTAATAAGGGGTTAATGTCACCTTGCTATTGTAAGGTGACATTAAGCCGGGTTAATAACGGAGAGGCGTCAATAAGACGCCTATCTGTTATTAATCCAATAGTAAAAAAGGTTAATAAAACACGCACACATTAGGAAAAAGTATTTCAATATTCTTCATTTCACCATACTTACCATACTTCAGTGCCTGCAAAAAACGTAAAATAATAAACCGTATACTACCTGTCCGCCGTAGTCCAATTAATAACGAGAGTCCCACGACGATCTCCCCTATAGAACAGTGACATCGGGTGATGTCAGTGCTGACAATGGCTCCTGCAGTGCATCACTGAGAGGTTGCCTTAGGACAAAGTCTCACTTCATGCCAATTGCTGCCTGGGAAAATTTATCATACAGCAATGCCAAAGTGAGACTAGGGACTTTTTTTTTTTACAGCGGCGGAGGAATACAGTGGTGGAAGGATACCTTCCTGCCGTCATTGTGTTCCTGGAGCCCCTGGAGAGCAGTCACATTATCTGATGCTGCTGCTCTCCACGGGAGTTTGTCGTGGGACACTCGTGGATTTCTGCGGACAGGGAGTATATTGGTTGTTTGTTTTTTTCATATTTTTTACAGATGACACTGGCTTCGGGGAACAAATTAACAAGTAATGGTGAGTATGTAATCTATGTTTAATGTACTGTATGTCTATATGTATGTCATGTATGTAATGTATGAATGTACTGTATGGAGTATGTATGTATGTAGCATGTATGTATGTAGCATGTATGTATGTAGCATGTATGTATGTAGCATGTATGTATGTATGTATGTAGCATGTATGTATGTAGCATGTATGTATGTATGCATGTAGCATGTATGTATGTATGTATGTATGTAGCATGTATGTATGTATGTATCTAGCATGTATGTATGTATGTAGCATGTATGTATGTATGTAGCATGTATGTATGTAGCATGTATGTATGTAGCATGTATGTATGTAGCATGTATGTATGTAGCATGTATGTATGTAGCATGTATGTATGTAGCATGTATATATGTAGCATGTATGTATGTAGCATGTATGTATGTAGCATGTATGTATGTAGCATGTATGTATGTATGTAGCATGTATGTATGTATGTATGTATGTATGTAGCATGTATGTATGTATGTAGCATGTATGTATGTATGTATGTAGCATGTATGTATGTATGTAGCATGTAGCATGTATGTATGTAGCATGTATGTATGTAGCATGTATGTATGTAGCATGTATGTATGTATGCATGTAGCATGTATGTATGTATGTATGTATGTAGCATGTATGTATGTATGTAGCATGTATGTATGTATGTATCTAGCATGTATGTATGTATGTAGCATGTATGTATGTAGCATGTATGTATGTAGCATGTATGTATGTAGCATGTATGTATGTAGCATGTATGTATGTAGCATGTATGTATGTAGCATGTATGTATGTAGCATGTATGTATGTAGCATGTATGTATGTAGCATGTATGTATGTAGCATGTATGTATGTAGCATGTATGTATGTAGCATGTATGTATGTAGCATGTATGTATGTAGCATGTATGTATGTATGTATGTAGCATGTATGTATGTAGCATGTATGTAGCATGTATGTATGTATGTATGTAGCATGTATGTATGTATGTAGCATGTATGTATGTATGTATGTATGTAGCATGTATGTATGTATGTATGTAGCATGTATGTATGTATGTAGCATGTATGTATGTATGTAGCATGTATGTATGTATGTATGTATGTAGCATGTATGTATGTATGTATGTAGCATGTATGTATGTATGTAGCATGTATGTATGTAGCATGTATGTATGTATGCATGTAGCATGTATGTATGTATGTATGTAGCATGTATGTATGTATGTAGCATGTATGTATGTATGTATCTAGCATGTATGTATGTATGTAGCATGTATGTATGTAGCATGTATGTATGTATGTAGCATGTATGTATGTAGCATGTATGTATGTAGCATGTATGTATGTATGTAGCATGTATGTATGTAGCATGTATGTATGTATGTATGTAGCATGTATGTATGTATGTATGTAGCATGTATGTATGTATGTAGCATGTATGTATGTATGTATGTAGCATGTATGTATGTATGTAGCATGTAGCATGTATGTATGTAGCATGTATGTATGTAGCATGTAGCATGTATGTATGTAGCATGTATGTATGTAGCATGTATGTATGTAGCATGTATGTATGTATGCATGTAGCATGTATGTATGTATGTAGCATGTATGTATGTATGTAGCATGTATGTATGTATGTATCTAGCATGTATGTATGTATGTATGTAGCATGTATGTATGTAGCATGTATGTATGTAGCATGTATGTATGTAGCATGTATGTATGTAGCATGTATGTATGTAGCATGTATGTATGTAGCATGTATGTATGTAGGATGTATGTATGTAGCATGTATGTATGTAGCATGTATGTATGTAGCATGTATGTATGTATGTAGCATGTATGTATGTATGTAGCATGTATGTATGTATGTATGTAGCATGTATGTATGTAGCATGTATGTATGTATGTAGCATGTATGTATGTATGTATGTAGCATGTATGTATGTATGTATGTAGCATGTATGTATGTATGTATGTAGCATGTATGTATGTATGTAGCATGTATGTATGTATGTAGCATGTATGTATGTATGTATGTATGTAGCATGTATGTATGTATGTATGTATGTAGCATGTATGTATGTATGTATGTATGTATGTATGTATGTATGTATCTAGCATGTATGTATGTACACTCACCGGCCACTTTATTAGGTACACCATGCTAGTAACGGGTTGGACCCCCTTTTGCCTTCAGAACTGCCTCAATTCTTCGTGGCATAGATTCAACAAGGTGCTGGAAGCATTCCTCAGAGATTTTGGTCCATATTGACATGATGGCATCACACAGTTGCCGCAGATTTGTCGGCTGCACATCCCAAAGATGCTCCATACAAGGCAGGATGGATCCATGCTTTCATGTTGTTTACGCCAAATTCTGACCCTACCATCCGAATGTCGCAGCAGAAATCGAGACTCATCAGACCAAGCAACGTTTTTCCAATCTTCTACTGTCCAATTTCGATGAGCTTGTACAAATTGTAGCCTCAGTTTCCTGTTCTTAGCTGAAAGGAGTGGTACCCGGTGTGGTCTTCTGCTGCTGTAGCCCATCTGCCTCAAAGTTCGACGCACTGTGCGTTCAGAGATGCTCTTAGGCCTACCTTGGTTGTAACGGGTGGCGATTTGAGTCACTGTTGCCTTTCTATCAGCTCGAACCAGTCTGCCCATTCTCCTCTGACCTCTGGCATCAACAAGGCATTTCCGCCCACAGAACTGCCGCTCACTGGATTTTTTTTCTTTTTCGGACCATTCTCTGTAAACCCTAGAGATGGTTGTGCGTGAAAATCCCAGTAGATCAGCAGTTTCTGAAATACTCAGACCAGCCCTTCTGGCACCAACAACCATGCCACGTTCAAAGGCACTCAAATCACCTTTCTTCCCCATACTGATGCTCGGTTTGAACTGCAGGAGATTGTCTTGACCATGTCTACATGCCTAAATGCACTGAGTTGCCGCCATGTGATTGGCTGATTAGAAATTAAGTGTTAACAAGAAGTTGGACAGGTGTACCTAATAAAGTGGCCAGTGAGTGTATGTATGTAGCATGTATGTATGTATGTATGTAGCATGTATGTATGTATGTATGTAGCATGTATGTATGTATGTAGCATGTATGTATGTATGTAGCATGTATGTATGTATGTAGCATGTATGTATGTAGCATGTATGTAGCATGTATGTATGTAGCATGTATGTATGTATGTAGCATGTATGTATGTATGTAGCATGTATGTATGTATGTAGCATGTATGTATGTAGCATTCATGTATGTATGTAGCATGTATGTATGTATGTAGCATGTATGTATGTATGTAGCATGTATGTATGTATGTAGCATGTATGTATGTATGTATGTAGCATGTATGTATGTATGTAGCATGTATGTATGTATGTAGCATGTATGTATGTATGTATGTAGCATGTATGTATGTATGTAGCATGTAGCATGTATGTAGCATGTAGCATGTATGTATGTATGTAGCATGTAGCATGTATGTAGCATGTAGCATGTATGTATGTATGTAGCATGTATGTATGTATGTAGCATGTATGTATGTATGTAGCATGTATGTATGTATGTATGTATGTAGCATGTATGTATGTATGTATGTAGCATGTATGTATGTATGTAGCATGTATGTATGTATGTATGTAGCATGTATGTATGTATGTATGTAGCATGTATGTATGTATGTAGCATGTATGTATGTATGTAGCATGTATGTATGTATGTATGTAGCATGTATGTATGTATGTAGCATGTATGTATGTATGTAGCATGTATGTATGTATGTATGTATGTATGTAGCATGTATGTATGTATGTATGTAGCATGTATGTATGTATGTATGTAGCATGTATGTATGTATGTAGCATGTATGTATGTATGTATGTAGCATGTATGTATGTATGTAGCATGTATGTATGTATGTAGCATGGATGTATGTATGTAGCATGTATGTATGTATGTATGTAGCATGTATGTATGTATGTAGCATGTATGTATGTATCTAGCATGTATGTATGTATGTATCTAGCATGTATGTATGTATGTATCTAGCATGTATGTATGTAGCATGTATGTATGTATGTAGCATGTATGTATGTATGTAGCATGTATGTATGTATGTATGTAGCATGTATGTATGTATGTAGCATGTATGTATGTATGTAGCATGTATGTATGTAGCATGTATGTATGTAGCATGTATGTATGTAGCATGTATGTATGTATGTAGCATTTATGTATGTATGTAACATGTATGTATGTATGTATGTAGCATGTATGTATGTAGCATGTATGTATGTATGTAGCATGTATGTATGTAGCATGTATGTATGTATGTAGCATGCATGTATGTATGTAGCATGCATGTATGTATGTAGCATGCATGTATGTATGTAGCATGTATGTATGTATGTAGCATGTATGTATGTAGCATGTATGTATGTATGTAGCATGTATGTATGTATGTATGTAGCATGTATGTATGTATGTAGCATGTATGTATGTACGTAGCATGTATGTATGTATGTAGCATGTATGTATGTATGTAGCATGTATGTATGTAGCATGTATGTATGTATGTAGCATGTATGTATGTAGCATGTATGTATGTATGTAGCATGTATGTATGTATGTATGTAGCATGTATGTGTATGTATGTAGCATGTATGTATGTACGTAGCATGCATGTATGTATGTAGCATGTATGTATGTAGCATGTATGTATCTAGCATGTATGTATGTATGTAGCATGTATGTATGTATGTATCTAGCATGTATGTATGTATGTACGTAGCATGTATGTATGTACGTAGCATGTATGTATGTATGTAGCATGTATGTATGTAGCATGTATGTATGTAGCATGTATGTATGTATGTAGCATGTATGTATGTATGTAGCATGTATGTATGTATGTAGCATGTATGTATGTATGTAGCATGCATGTATGTATGTAGCATGTATGTATGTATGTATGTAGCATGTATGTATGTATGTAGCATGTATGTATGTAGCATGTATGTATGTATGTATGTAGCATGTATGTATGTAGCATGTATGTATGTATGTAGCATGCATGTATGTATGTAGCATGTATGTATGTATGTATGTAGCATGTATGTATGTATGTATGTAGCATGTATGTATGTAGCATGTATGTATGTATGTAGCATGCATGTATGTATGTAGCATGTATGTATGTATGTATGTAGCATGTATGTATGTATGTATGTAGCATGTATGTATGTATGTATGTAGCATGTATGTATGTATGTATGTAGTATGTATGTATGTAGCATGTATGTATGTAGCATGTATGTATGTAGCATGTATGTATGTAGCATGTATGTATGTATGTATGTATGTAGCATGTATGTATGTATGTATGTAGCATGTATGTATGTATGTATGTAGCATGTATGTATGTATGTATGTAGCATGTATGTATGTATGTATGTAGCATGCATGTATGTATGTAGCATGTATGTATGTATGTATGTAGCATGTATGTATGTATGTATGTAGCATGTATGTATGTATGTATGTAGCATGTATGTATGTATGTATGTAGCATGTATGTATGTAGCATGTATGTATGTAGCATGTATGTATGTAGCATGTATGTATGTAGCATGTATGTATGTAGCATGTATGTATGTAGCATGTATGTATGTATGTAGCATGTATGTATGTATGTAGCATGTATGTATGTATGTAGCATGTATGTATGTATGTAGCATGTATGTATGTATGTATGTAGCATGTATGTATGTATGTAGCATGTATGTATGTAGCATGTATGTATGTAGCATGTATGTATGTAGCATGTATGTATGTAGCATGTATGTATGTATGTATGTATGTATGTATGTATGTAGCATGTATGTATAGAGTATTTTTTTTTTTCATTCAACACATTAGCCGGATGATGGGACTATTACTGTCACTGTCAGTGTAGCAGGCATCGTCTGATGGGACTTGTAGTCCCATCGGACGATGCTTGCACACACGCATAGAGACCCCCCCACGCCGCAGAGAGGGAGAGCGACACAGGGGGAGAGTGCAGCTTACCGGAGATCTCCGGGACTGTGTGTGAGGGGGGAGGCGGAGACAGAGCAGGAGAAGCACCCAGGGAGGGCAGCGTGTGAGAGCAGGGGATGTCTGCCCAGAACGTGCAGTGCTTGGAGTACAGAGGAGCAGGGAGGTAAATCACCCGCACTCCCCACTCTCCTGGCTCCAGTCAGTGCTTCTGTCCTGCAGCGATAGAGAGCAAGTGGAGCTCGGCAGATAGCACTGGGCTATAGTAAAATGGTTGCTAGTCACACCTACAGCAGTGAATTGTGCAGCCCACAGAGGCGTACCCAGCTCACTGCTAATGCTGCTCCAATGTTATAGATAGGAGATAATAGACCGGCGCTGACCCTATGTCCATGGGGTGCCGTAAAATGACACTGCTAGTGTTGTGCTACTGCTGTGAAACCAAGATGTCAGCCCCCAGTTCCTTCTTTCTACTGGTATAACACACAAAGTCTGTTTTACATGCATTCAAATCTTGGTTATAACAGCATGTTATACTACATTACATTGATTAATGAATGATCTACAAACGCGGTACCTTACCTTTATGAAAACAAAGGTTTGCTGGAGATGGAATACCCATTGCTATTAAGATCAACGGGTGCATGAAAATCTTACTTCTGATAGCCACGTATCTACCATACTGCTTAATTTTGAGTTCTGAAACTGAAAAAGTATCTTACAGATGTGAAGGTCTTCTGGTACCCCAAGCCCAACCATGGTTTTTCAACTGTGTTAACTGCAAGTTCATGAGTTGCGTCTTTGTAAAATATTAAAATCAAGTGCATGTCTTTTAAAAAGTTGAAAAACAAATGTGCAATTATTTAACGCCCCTGATTTTCTGCACCATGCATTTTAATGGTCAAAACCGTACAGTCGTGTTTGTCGGAAAAGTCGCATGAGACTTTCATATAAAGAAAAGGTATAGATCAAGCATGAAATTATGTCAATAAAATTAAAGTGAACCTGTCAGCAGGATTGTGCTCAGTAACCTACACACAGTGTCAGGTCGGCGCCGTTATACTGATAAAAATGATACCTTTGTTGCTGAAATTAATCTTGTGGTTGTGGTTATACACCTAAAGAAAAGCTCAACCACATGTAGTAACTACATAGTAAACATGAATTATGTAAGTGCCACAGCCTGCACCTGCCTGAAGACGGGTTTTTTTTTCCTTCACTATGTACAGGTATTTATCACGCAAACTAGAGGGCAGGTCAGTGAGGGATTAGAAACCTGTCAGCCGTCTGCATTCTGAATACCTAATAGAGCACCACATGAAGATCCCCATAGACTCGCCCCGGGGCACGGGCATATCATTAAGGCTTCTTTCACACTTCCGTCATTTGGCCAACATCGCAATGTGTCGCTTTGGAGAAAAAACGCATTCTGCAAAGTTGCCCGCAGGATGCGTTTTTTCTCCATAGACTTGCATTAGCGATGAATTGCGATGTATGGCCATACATTGCATGCGTCGTCTACTGGATGCGTCGGGTTTTGGTGGACCGTGGTCTCAGAAAACCGTTCAAGGGAACGTTTTTCCGTACGTCGCATCCAGTGTTTCACACTGTGCATGCCCAGCAGGAAATAACGCTCTCCCGATCTTTCCTGCTCGGCAACGCAGACGGAAATGTGAAAGCAAACACTTCCATCCGTACGTCGCCCCGACGCTTCGTGACGGCCCCGTACCGATGGAAGTGTGAAAGAAGCCTAACTCAAAACTGAAAATAAAGACAAAAGAACAACCATAAGATGGATTTCATCAACCAAGGTATCATTTTAATCAGTATAACGGCAGCAAACTGACACTATCTGTAGGTTACTGTGCACAATCCTGCTGACAGGTTCCCTTTAAAGGTCAGTTTTAACCCCTTCGTGACCAAGCCTATTTTGACCTTAATGACCAGGCCATTTTTTGCAATTCTAACCAGTGTCCCTTTATGAGGCAATAACTCAGGAACGCTTCGACGGATCCTAGCGATTCTGAGATGGTTTTTTCGTGACATATTGGGCTTCATGTTAGTGGTAAATTTAGGTCGATACTTTTTGCATTTATTTGTGGAAAAGATGGAAATTTGTCGAAAATTTTGAAAATTTTCAAATTTTTAATTTTTATTCTGTTAAACCAGAGAGTTATGTGACACAAAATAGTTAATAAATAAGATTACTCACATGTCTACTTTCCATCAGCACAATTTTGGAAACAACATTTTTTCTTGCTAAGAAGTTATAAGGGTTAAAATTTGACCAGTGATTGTCATTTTTACAACAAAATTTACAAAATAATTTTTTTTTAGGGACCACCTCACATTTGAAGTCAGTTTGAGGGGTCTATATGGCTGAGAATACCCAAAAGCGACACCATTCTAAAAAGTGCACCCTCAAGGTGCTCAAAACCACATTCAAGAAGTTTATTAACCCTTCAGGTGTTTCACAGCAGCAGAAGCAACATGGAATGAAAAAATGAACATTTAACTTTTTAGTCACAAAAATGATCTTTTAGCAACAATTTTTTTTATTTTCCCAAGGGTAAAAGGAGAAACTGGACCCCGATAATTATTGTACAATTTGTCCTGAGTACGCCGATACCCTATATGTGGGGGGGAACCACTATTTGAGAGCAAGACAGGGCTCTGAAGGGAAGGAGAGCCATTTGACTTTTTGAATTAAAAATTGGCTCCAATCTTTAGCGGACACCATGTCGTGTTTGGAGAGCCCCTGTGTGCCTAATGATTGGAGCTCCCCCACATGTGACCCCATTTTGGAAACTAGACCCCCCCAAGGAACTAATCTAGATGCATAATAAGCACTTTGAACCCCCAGGTGCTTTACAAATAGATCCGTAAAAATAAAAAAGTACTTTTTTTTTTTTTTTCACAAAAAAATTCTTTTAGCCTCAATTTTTTCATTTTCACATGGGAAACAGGATAAAATGGATCCTAAAATGTGTTGGGCAATTTCTTCTGAGTACACCGATACCTCACATGTGGGGGTAAACCACTGTTTGGGCACACGGCAGGGCTTGGAAGGGAAGGAGCGCCATTTAACTTTTTTAATGAAAAATTAGCTCCAATCGTTAGCGTACACCATGTCTCGTTTGGAGAGCCCCTGTGTGCCTAAACATTGGAGCTCCCCCACAAGTGACCCTATTTTGGAAACTAGACACCCCAAGGAACTTCTCTAGATGTGCGGTGAGCACTTTGAACCCCCAAGTGCTTCACAGAATTTTAGAACGCAGAGCCGAGAAAATAAAAAATCATTTTTTTCACACAAAAATAATTTTTTAACCCCCATTTTTTATTTTACCAAGGATAATAGGAGAAATTAGACCCCCAAAATTGTTGTGCAATTTTTCGTGAATACGGTTATGCCCCATATGTTTGGGTAATCCACTGTTTGGGCGCACGTCAGGGCTCGGAAGGGAGGGAGCACCATTTGACTTTTTGAACGCATGATTGGCTGGAATCAATGGTGGCGCAATGTCGAGTTTGGAGAACCCTGATGTGCCTACACAGTGGAAACCCCTCAATTCTGACTTCAACACACCCCTAACCCTAATCCCAACCATAACCTTAACCACAAGCCTAACCCTAACCCCAACACACCTCTAACCCTAATCTTAACCCTATTTCCAACCCTAACGCTATGGCTATGTGCGGATTCCTGCGTGGATTGTTCCGCACCGTTTTTTAAAAAATACAGTGTTTTCCAGTGTTTTTTGTGCAGATTTCACCTGCGGATTCCTATTGAGGAACAGGTGTAAAAAGCTGCGGAATCCACACAAAGAATTGACATGCTGCAGAAAATATGACAGCATTTCAGCGTGGTATTTTCTGCACCATGGGCACAGCGGATTTGGTTTTCCATAGGTTTACATGATACTGTAAAAATGATGGAAAACGGCTACGAATCCGCAGCCAAATATGCACCGTGTACATAGCCTAATTCTAACCCTAACTGCAATCCTAACCCTAATTCTACCCCTAACGCTAATTGCAACCCTAAGGCTACGTTCAATTTGTGTTTAGTACAATCCATTTAACGGATCCGTTAAACGCATGTACTGAAATGAGCCAAATTTGGTGTAAATTTGGCTTCACGTTAACGCACGTGACTGCACTATGTCATTTTGATGTCTGTTCGTGAAGCATCCGTTTGTTTGTCTGCCTTCAGGCACTGTCAATAAAAGTTGTTCTTTTTTTTTTTTTTTGCTCTTTTGTCAGCGTTGTGTGTGTGGATAAACATTCTCCATTTTGAAAGCATTGAGTGAACTTCTGCAAGCAAGATGTTTGTGTCTGAGCCGGTTATATTTCGCTTGATGAAGTTGCGACATCGACAGAGAAGGCGTATTTCCCAAAGGAGATATTGGATCCATGAAGTGAATTTTTTACGGAATACGTATGGTGCCTTTCACACCCTGTATGTTCAGCTTCGGGATCATCCCTTTAAATTTCAAAGTTATCTTCGGATGTCCATTGAAACCTTTGATATTCTGCTCTCACATGTGAAGGATGAGATACATCATCAGCGCAGCACTTTCCGTGATAGTATTTGTGCGGAGTAACGTTTAGTGGTGACTTTGAGGTAAATATCCTTTTACCAAGTTTGCCCTATGTTTTAGTTGTGGATGAGGCTTTCCAACTTGGACGCAATCTCCTAAAGCCGTAGTCAAGCTGTAGTCTAAACTACACAAGACGCATTTTTAACTATCGCTTGAGCCGGGCAAGACGTTATGTGGAATGTGCCTTTGGTATTTTGACCGCAAAATGGGGTATCTTACTAACTTGCATGCAACTGCAACCTGAAAATGTGGACCGTGTAGTGAAGGCTTGTATCTGCCTGCACAATTTTATTTCCAGACATGAATCCCAGGTGGTTGACCCCGATGACTGAGTCGAACCTCATGAGCATTGATTCAACTACTGTTCGGTCTACAGTTGAAACAATGAGGATTCGTGATCAATTAGCAAATTACTTCATACATGAAGGTCTTGTTCCATGGCAAGACATACACATGTAAAAATGTTTAAGACTGTTTATATTGGTGCAATGTGTAGTGCAATTCTTTGATAACTTTATTTTATCTTTTAGTTTATATAACCTTAATAAATTTTAACCCCTTCACCCCCGGAGCTTTTTCCGTTTTTTCGTTTTCGTTTTTCACTCCCCTCCTTCCCAGAGCCATAACTTTTTTTTATTTTTCCGTCAATATGGCCATGTGAGGGCTTATTTTTTGCGGGACGAGATGTACTTTTGAACGATACCATTGGTTATACCATGCCATGTAACAGAAAACGGGAAAAAAATTCCAAGTGTGATGAAATTGCAAAAAAAGTGCAATCTCACACTTGTTTTTTGTTTAGCTTTTTTGCTAGGTTCACCAAATGCTAAAACTAACCTGCCATTATGATTCTCCAGGTCATTACGAGTTCATAGACACCTGACATGTCTAGGTTATTTTTTATCTAAGTGGTGGAAAAAAATTCCAAAGTTTGCAAAAAAAAAAATTGCGCGATTTTCCGATACCCGTAGCGTCTCCAAATTTCGTGATCTGGGGTCAGGTGAGGGCTTATTTTTTGCGTGCCGAGCTGACGTTTTTAATTATACCATTTTGGTGTAGATACGTTCTTTTGATCGCCCATTATTGCATTTTAATGCAATGTCGCGGCGACCAAAAAAACGTAATTTTGGCGTTTTGATTTTTTTTCTCGCTACGCCATTTAACGGTCAGGTTAATCCTTTGTTTTTATTGATAGATCGGGCGATTCTGAACGCAGCGATACCAAATATGTATAGGTTTGATTTTTTTTTTATTGTTTTATTTTGATTGGGGCGAAAAGGGGGTGATTTAAACTTTTATATATATATTTTTTTATATATATATTTTTAAACACTTTTTTTTTTTTTTTTTGGCATGTTTCAATAGCCTCCATAGGAGGCTAGAAGCATGCACTACACGATCGCCTCTGCTACATAGAGGTGAAGTACAGATCACCTCTATGTAGTAGAAATGGTCGTGTACTTTGAACGCCGACCACAGGGTGGCGCTCAAAGCATTCGGCCATCAACAACCATAGAGGTCTCAAGGAGACCTCTGGTTGTTATGGCAATGCACCGCTGACCCCCGATCATGTGACGGAGGTCAGCGGTGCGAGCATCTCCGGCCGCGCGGCCGGGAACGCTAGTTAAATGCCGCTGTCAGCGCTTGACGGTGGCATTTAACTAATTAATGGGCGCGGGCGGATCGCGATTCCGCTCGCGCTCATTGCGCACACATGTCAGCTGTACAAAACAGCTGACATGTCGCAGCTTTAAGGTGGGCTCAGCGCCGGAGCCCACCTTAAAGCAGGGGATCTGCCAGCTGACGTACTATTCCGTCAGCTGGCAGAAAGGGGTTAAAAAGTTCAATCCATACAAGAATATGAAATGTTTAATAATAACAGCAAAATTTACTAAAAATATTTTAAAGCCATTGGTCGTCCAACCTGATTGTTGGTAGACATTTTAACATATGCGATCCCATAGGGATGAACAAAAATATACACAATTAACTTTGGTACACAAAAATGTAACACAAACATTTTAAAGTCTGTAATTGCCAAAGTTTGGTGATTTTTTTTTTTAACAGTAGTTACAGACTGTGATATTGTGCGGGCCTATTGTCTGCCCAACTGTACGCTGGACTGCTACGTTGCCTTTGCATTTCCATACGCGGTTCACCCTGGCCTTTGTTTTGTGGTTTGTATGACAGCATGTCCATGGTTCTTTGTCTCGAAGAAGTGGGTTCCTGAGGGGCCAAAAATTCATCTAATAGGTCATGAAATCTTTGCCTAAACATTAAATTTCTGTGCGGCGGTATCTTTTGGGCTACAGGCACATATGACAAAAACAGGAGCTTCCACTCATTGGCTGCATATACTGATTCACGGGATTGCAATTCCGTAATATCCCGCCTTAGATCTCTGTGTTCACTGCGACATAGATCCTCTAACCATTGGAGTCCATCGACAATTATGGCAGCGACTTCATCTTTGGCAGATGATCGCTTGTGTCCACGGTGTGCTTGCAAACGGGCACTAACAACAGGAGCCACAGTACTACTGTCCATTAATCGTGGCTCTCTGAGGCCAGACACATCTTCAGCGCCCGTCTGCTGGCTTGCTTCCTGTGGAGATGGCTCAGGTTCCTCTGCCTCTCGAGGTGCAACGGTACCGTATATCGTTCTATAACAAACAAAAAAATTATATATATATATATATATATATATATATATATATATATATATATATATATATATATATATATATATATATATATATATATATATATATATACACACACACACACTCACCGGCCACTTTATTAGGTACACCTGTCCAACTTCTTGTTAACACTTAATTTCTAATCAGCCAATCACATGGCGGCAACTCAGTGCATTTAGGCATGTAGACATGGTCAAGACAATCTCCTGCAGTTCAAACCGAGCATCAGTATGGGGAAGAAAGGTGATTTGAGTGCCTTTGAACGTGGCATGGTTGTTGGTGCCAGAAGGGCTGGTCTGAGTATTTCAGAAACTGCTGATCTACTGGGATTTTCACGCACAACCATCTCTAGGGTTTAAAGAGAATGGTCCGAAAAAGAAAAAAAATCCAGTGAGCGGCAGTTCTGTGGGCGGAAATGCCTTGTTGATGCCAGAGGTCAGAGGAGAATGGGCAGACTGGTTCGAGCTGATAGAAAGGCAACAGTGACTCAAATCGCCACCCGTTACAACCAAGGTAGGCCTAAGAGCATCTCTGAACGCACAGTGCGTCGAACTTTGAGGCAGATGGGCTACAGCAGCAGAAGACCACACCGGGTACCACTCCTTTCAGCTAAGAACAGGAAACTGAGGCTACAATTTGTACAAGCTCATCGAAATTGGACAGTAGAAGATTGGAAAAACATTGCTTGGTCTGATGAGTCTCGATTTCTGCTGCGACATTCGGATGGTAGGGTCAGAATTTGGCGTAAACAACATGAAAGCATGGATCCATCCTGCCTTGTATGGAGCATCTTTGGGATGTGCAGCCGACAAATCTGCGGCAACTGTGTGATGCCATCATGTCAATATGGACCAAAATCTCTGAGGAATGCTTCCAGCACCTTGTTGAATCTATGCCACGAAGAATTGAGGCAGTTCTGAAGGCAAAAGGGGGTCCAACCCGTTACTAGCATGGTGTACCTAATAAAGTGGCCGGTGAGTGTATATATATATATATATAGTGGGAATATAGCTCAGCGGGGATCTTTGCTTTGGCCCAAGCAGGTGGCTATGGAGTCACAACGGACAATAGCAGGCTAGCGAGTTCCACACAGGTATGTGTCAGGTGTATTTATTGTACACATTTGCCGTACAATGTTACACGTGCCAAACATGAAATAAAATATCTAAGGCCGTCTGGTCACTAACTAACATTAAGATTCTAACTACAAAATAAACCTACACAACAACAATGAAGTTCGTGCAGCCTTACTGTGTCAGCTTCCCAGACCAGCAGATGAGTGAGATCCCAGCAGTTCCTGATTATATCAGCTGAAGCAGTCAGGAGTCAAAAGCTGGATTGCATGTGTGGAAGGGAAGCACCAGTCCTTTCAGGCTGATCACTAAAGAAACCAGGAGCGGATCACAGTGAAATAAACAGCTTCACAATCAATACCGTGATACATATGAAATGAAACGGGGAGAAACATATCTGTTTTCTAGTATTTCTCCCCTTGGCACCTCACATACCCCCTTCCTCTGTTCGAGCCCGTAGGGTCCGACACAACGAGCTGCCAAGCAATGTGTCCTAGACAACGCATCTGCATTCCCGTGCGCTGCGCCTGCCCTGTGCTCAACGGAAAAGTTAAAAGCTTGTAATGCCAAGAACCAGCGTGTCACCCTCGCATTGCCCTCTTTAGCGCGGGACATGCATGTTAGGGTGAATGGTCCGTTACTAGCCTAAACTGACGACCTAGTAAATAATAGCGTAAGGTGTATAGGACCCATTTCACAGCCAGGGCTTCCCGTTCAACCACGCTATAATTCTTTTCTGCCTTAGTAAGCTTTCTGCTTAGATAGACCACTGGGTGTTCCTCGCCATTCACTTCCTGTGACAACACTGCACCGATGCCTACACCAGAGGCATCCGTTTGGACAATAAACTCCCGTTTAAAGTCAGGGGCAACCAACACTGGTTTGTCACAGAGGACCGTTTTCAAATACTGAAAGGCCTTCTCTGCCTTTGCGTTCCACTTTATTGTGATAGATTTCGAGCCCTTGGTAAGATCTGTGAGAGGGGCCGCGATGGTGGCAAAATGTTTGATGAACCGCCTATAATAACCAACGATCCCCAAAAAGGCTCCAACTTGCTTTTTGGTGACCGGTCGTGGCCAATTCTGAATAGCATCCACCTTATTGGTCTGTGGCTTTACGACTCCTCGCCCTATGCTATATCCCAGATAGCGAGCTTCTTCCAATCCCAAAGTACATTTCTTAGGATTGGCAGTTAACCCAGCAGTTTTTATCGAGTCCAATACGGCTTGTACTTTTGACAAATGTGTGTCCCAGTCATCACTAAAGACAATGATATCGTCCAAGTATGCGGACGCATACTGGACGTGGGGTTTTAGGACAATATCCATTAGACGTTGGAAGGTGGCTGCAGCACCATGCAACCCAAATGGCATATCACGGTACTGGAACAGTCCCTGAGGCGTTAAAAAGGCCGTTTTCTCTTTGGCTGAATCCGTGAGGGGAATCTGCCAATACCCTTTTGTTAAGTCGATAGTGGATATGTACCTGGCCGAACCCAGTCTCTCTATAAGTTCATCAACTCTCGGCATCGGGTAGGCATCGAATTTTGATACCTCATTTAATTTCCGAAAATCATTACAAAATCGAATAGTTTCATCGGGTTTGGGCACCAGCACGATTGGGCTAGCCCAACCACTCCGGGACTCTTCAATGACTCCAAGTTCTAACATTTTCTCGACTTCCTGGGCAATGGCTTGTCTCCGAGCCTCCGGAATTTGATATGGTTTTAGTCGTACCCGGGCCTGTGGATCAGTAACAATATCATGTTTAATTAAGTGAGTACGGCCAGGAAGCTCTGAAAAAACCGCTGCGTTTATCTGTATAAATTCCTTGGTCTCTCGTTTTTGACTTTCGGACAGCGTCTCTGCAATACCCACCTCTGGCAGTGCTATCTGCGGGTTATTTATCATAGATGGTGATGTCCTTCGAGATCCATCATTAAGGGTGGCTTCTGTCAAGACTCTCCCTGTCCCGCCAGGCCTTAAGCAAGTTTATGTGGTAGATTTGTTCGGTTTTCCTCTTGTCTGGTTGATATATCTTATAATTCACTTCACCTAATCTCTCCAACACCTCGTATGGGCCCTGCCACTTTGCAAGAAATTTATTTTCTACAGTAGGTACCAATACTAACACTCTGTCTCCGGGTTGAAAGACTCGTGTTTTAGCCGCTCGGTTGTATACCGTGCTTTGGGCCTGTTGTGCACGTTCTAAACATTCTTTAACTATTGGCATGACTGCCTCAATTCTATCTTGCACAAGCATTACGTGTTCAATTACACTACAATAAGGAGTCACCTCTTGTTCCCAAGTCTCTTTAGCAATATCTAACAGGCCTCTAGGACATCGCCCGTAAACTAACTCAAAAGGTGAAAAGCCTGTGGAGGATTGGGGTACTTCACGTATAGCGAACAGGAGATATGGTAGGAGAGCATCCCAATCCCTCCCGTCCTTATCTACCACCCTTTTCAACATTCCCTTCAGGGTTTTATTAAATCGCTCCACCAATCCGTCAGTCTGAGGGTGATATACTGAAGTACGCAAGTGGGAGATTTTTAGTAGTTTACATAAGTCCTTAAGTAATCGAGACATAAAGGGGGTTCCCTGATCCGTTAGTATTTCTTTCGGAATGCCGGTGCGAGAAAACATTAACAAGCTCTGTAAGATAATGTAATACTATTCTTACTGAGTGTATTGGGGGACACTCGCTTGGCCGCGATATTCAGCACACGGGCACGAGTTTTTAAAACAAAACAGTCCATGCGGTTTATTATGCCTCATAAACCAGGTTATGCATAGTTCATTGTGTACATCTCATGAAACACAACAGGCACCAACTGGTGATATAAACTTGCAGCTTTAACTTACACTTCATTTACGGCTTTGACTCACAGACATTAAACACGCTGGTCCTCACTGACCAGTTGCCGTGGGTCTACCTCACCGTTCATGTTACAAGCACCAACAGTTTATGGAGGTACCTTATGGGAGCTCCTGCTCCATCTGCTGACTCCTTGTCAGTCCTCTCTCCTGGGGAAACTGCCTTACAGGGTTCACCAACTTGCCTGGCCGGCACACAGCAGTCAGTCCAGAGCCACCGAAGGACCGTAGCTTCCCCAACACCGATCATCCAGGTCCACAGTCTCTCAGGTGCTCCAAGAAGATTCCACTCACAGGAGCTTCTAACACAGACTGTCCAGGACCATGGTCACACTGTAGTCTTCAGAACGTCCATCCCACCTGGGACCGTCCAACACAGGGGCATGTGGCCTGTCTGGGTGTTATTCAGGACTCAGTCCAACACCCAGGCCACCAGGTCCAAACCATGTGCATACACAGGAAGCCTCCAAACACTGGAACCACACAGGAACCACACAGAAGACCCTGTGACCCACACCCTGGTCAGGCTATGTACCTGTAACCACACCCACAGTAATGGATCACCTGGGCTGGTCACGTGATCCTGACATTACTGCAGGTCAATTCTCACGGCCTCAATACGACTCCGTGCACATACCGGGGAGACCATGCAGCGCCCCCTACCTGTTACAGGGGTCACTATATCACAGCTCCTTTGAAATTGCTTTCACATTGGCATTCCGCAGAGTTACTGCTTCAGGGTAACGAGTGGCATAATCTAGTACAACCAAAATGTACTAATGACCCCTGGCAGATTTAACTAATGGACCAACTATATCCATTGCTATCCTCTCGAAGGGCACCTCTATTATCGGTAAGGGCACAAGGGGGCATCTAAAATGTGACATAGGTGTGATCAATTGACATGTAGGGCAAAACTGACAATACCGGGTCACATCCCCCCCTAGACTCGGCCAAAAGAAACGTTGTAGAATACGGTGTTTTGTTTTTTCTCCGGCCAGGTGTCCCCCCAAGGGATGTTTATATGCTAATTCCAAAACTGGTGAAAGGACTTGGGCACCACTAGTTGCTCTACCACCACCCCACGCACTTTGTCTATGTGATACAACATACCCTGTTGCACCGCTACATGTGGGAACTCATTTTGAGCCCCTGGGTACAATGGTCTTCCCTCAGAGACCTTTACATTTTTCCATGCCCTTGCCAGAGTAGGATCCTGGTGTTGAGCGGTCCCGAACTTACCGTGGGCCACCTCAAGACCTGGCATTTCTATAGCCTCCTCTAGTTCACTTGTGTCGCCTG